>NC_083101.1:55747389-56051340 GCF_949774975.1 Lagenorhynchus albirostris | reverse complement strand
ATGCATTTTTACCATTTCTCTGGAATGAGTCCTGTCAGATAAGTCACAATTTAGCTTATTTTGAGGTCTGTGATTAATAACTCTTTCCTACAAAAAACAAATGTGGGAGCTTCTATGTTCAGTCAATGCTCAACCTGCTGATCATCTGATACAACAATTGGTTGGATTCATAAATTAGACTTAAAGGTCATAAGACCTAGAGACATATGTTCTACTTTATTTACATCCTGAGTCAAATGGTGGATGTTCCAAGTGATGCACAAAAAGTTAGCTTTTATCTGTTCTGACCTTGGAATGAAAAGACTTCCTTGAATATCAACTAACAGCAAAATGTCTACATATTTGGAGCAAAATACAATCCTCCCTGTACAAGGAACACAAAGCCTACATTACCTGTTCGGTATTTTCCATTTTTGAAAGGAGAACTGAGAGAAGAAGCTGGGATGATGGGAAGTGGCCACAGGAAATCTTTGTGGAGTTTCTTCAGGGCTAACACAAAGTTGTCTACTCGGGCAGCTCGGGTACGTTCCTTGCATAGCCAACTAATTAGTTCAAAGCCCAGCTGGGCTGCAAAGCAGCCGAGATCCTTTAGCCGAACTTCTTCTAAGAGACGCCGGGCATGTCTCCAGAGCATCATATCAATATACATGTTCTCAGCACAGTCACTGTCTTTGCTCCATCTGTAAGTGGGAACACAAGAAAGCTACAGAACAATCTTCACTGGAGGACTTCAAATACTTTTATGAAGTAACACTGAAAACGCTGACAAGGAGGTAAGACATCTAAGATCTAATTCTGATTGAAGCTAAAGTATTAGGGCTTCTCCATGTGATACCACAATCTATTAAACAATACCTCGATCATAGTAGCCTCTTAAAACATATTTGTATAATGAAAATATAGAATAGGAAAGAACAGGAGACTAAGTCAAACCAGGAAGAGGATGGTAGCTGGATAAAGGAAAGAAAGGGAGCAAAAAAATGCTGTATTTGGAAAGACCAATGAAAAGAGGGAAGATCAGATCAAAGGAACTAACGAGAGAGAAGCACAGTGAAATGAAGTCTCTTAATGTGAGTTTTACAGACACATCAAAACGGATTTTTAAAAATTAACTGCTAAATATAGTCTATTGTCCTTTATTCACATGAACTGACATGGTATAACTGGTCTGGTCACTGGGTGACGGGGTGCTTTCAGCAAGAGGCAGTATTGGAGCAGGACTGCCTAGATTCAGATCTTGGCTCTGCCACACATTAGCTGTACAAACATAAAGCAAATTTATTTTTCTGGGCCTCTGTTTTTCACCTGTGTAATGTGGAACAGTATCTACCCAGATGGAGCTGTTGTAAGGACTGAAAGACCTACACATGGAAATGCTTAGAACCATGCCTAGCACATAGTGAGTGCTTAGTATATATTAGCCAGCACTTTTAAATTCAGGGGCATGGCTGAGAAGCTACTGTTTGCCTGGCAATTGTTTACAATCCTCCATGGTTGCATTTAACTTGTTTATAGTCCATGACTGTGTGTGTTTGTGTGTGTGTGTGTGCACACTGGGAATGGGGCTGTATTAATGGCTGTGATAAGAAAAAGCAGTAAAACATCACAATAAAAAATGTTCAATAAGCTCTCACTATGTGTCAGGCACTGTAGTAAGAATACACACAGAACCAAATAACACAGGAAGGAATACAAGGACCTCACAAAACGGAGGAAATTCTATTTTATAATGTTCAGTATGAGTTCATAGTTACCTCTCAGGAGAAATAACCCATCTACGTGTAATGTAGGTTTCAGGCTCCAGGATACACTTCTTTTTGGCTTCCACTGTTTAATGACTTCTCCACTCAAAAGAGTCACAGGAGAGTCAAGTACATGAGAACTAAATTTTACTTTTTGTCAAGAGGTATAGTTGGAAAGAAGGGTAAAACTGCTGACTGTAAGAAGGCTTTTGTTTTGTTTTTTTTGCGGTACGCGGGCCTCTCACTGTCGTGGCCTCTCCCGTTGCGGAGCACAGGCTCCGGACGTGCAGGCTCAGCGGCCACGGCTCACGGGCCTAGCCGCTCCACGGCATGTGGGATCTTCCCGGACCGGGGCACGAACCCGTGTCCCCTGCATCGGCAGGCGGACTCTCAACCACTGCGCCACCAGGGAAGCCCTGTAAGAAGGCTTTTGAATTATCTGCAGATTTATCTGTCTTCCTTTTTATTCTGGTCCTCTATTATCAGAGGTAATTTAAAGTTAGTGGCATTCAGCATGGGCAAACCGAGATCTACTTCAGTACAAAGGGCAGAAACTGTACAAAGAATAAAGAAGTGAACTTTGGAGAAGGAAAAAAGGGAAGCCTTTTGGGAATGTAAAAAGGAATTGCAATTGGATCAAATAGTTGTTTTCCCAAGATGCAATTCTACAAATACCCTGAAATGCAATGTGTCGCAGAATGCCCTAAAACCAGTAACAGCTCTTCATTCTTTTACCTTTTTCCAGAAGGGCCAGACGGCATACTTAGTGTTTTCTGTAAGCTGAATTTACTAGCAGGTACATTTTCAGCTGACTGGGATAAACTGATGCTTCGATTCCTGAAGAACTCAAATCCACCACTTGAACTGGGTTCCTATGATTACACACCGTACAGTTAGAGGAAGATGCCACATGGGTGTAATGGCCTAGAGAAGCTGTGCAATTCTGCAACTAACCTGAGCTGTAGGTGTGGATGGAGGTGTCTCAGATTCTCCAGAGCCAATGGCTTTAAGAAATCGAATCATGTGTCGACACAGGTCCCACTTGCTTTGTTCCAGGGCTGTGTTGAACAGAAGGGTGGCATGCTGCCTACTTACTGCTGGTACTTCCATGTTCTAGAAAAACAACCAAGGAAGACAAGAATTCCTTTTATACTACAAATGACTTGGGAAGATATAAGCAATTCTTTATCTCCACGGTTCCCTAAACCCAGAGAAGTAATGTAGCTACAACAATGGGAATAGTTTAACAGTAAAATTAAAAGAAGCATTAAAAAGTACCATACAAGGAAAAGTGAGGCAAATACTCTGCTGGTGTAATATAATTTATGATTTCTTGAACTCCCATTATTGCCAGATATCTTACATAAACCTTACATATTCTTTCATTTCTCCTAGTGACTCTCAAAATATGTATTTCATTCTCATTTTACAGATGAGAAAACTGAGTTAAATAACTGTTAAAGATCAACAGAAAAGAATATAAATTTGTCTCCCTGACTCCAAAAAAGCTCAGGTCTATTTCCTGCAACAGAGAGTTTTCTGAAAATGTGACTAAAAAAAATCTTTGCTTTAGGCAATAGTATGTAGTCTTGCTACACAAAGAGCATTCTCTGTAATTTTTTCACAAATTTAAACTTGCTGCTTGCCTTGGCCTTCATGGAAAGGTGCCTAACAGGCAAGTTCAACTGTAATTATTATCTGTCAATCCACAGCAACTTAGGAATTCAGATCAAGTTTGTAATTCCATTGCTTGGGAGATCACTGAAAGTCTAAGGAGTGACCTAAAACAAAACACAGCTGCATTTATTGTTTGTTTTTATGACTGTGTGGCCTTTTAAGAATACCCAAGGAATCACAGAATCTCGGGGCCACTTAGCTTCTGCCTGAATATCCCCTCTGGTTTCAATCAGTTGCCATGAAGCAAATAAACTGACAGGAAAACTGCTTCAGGCAGAATTTCAAACAAGGTCTATGGTTAGCTTCTTTAATCAATGAAAACAACTCTGCAGTAATTTTAAAGAACTTTTAAATGTAACCTATCAAATTCACATCAGACTAATAGGAAAGCAAACTATCAAGCCCTTTTGTCAAATGTATAATGAAACAAATTTTCAGGAGTCTCAAAGAACCCATTATTTTGAGAAAAATTGTGTAATTACTGCGGCAGGTTTGGGTCTTCCCTGCGTGCTATGGGGAGCCTAACGTAAGGTACTCTGTTGTAACCCACATTCTAATCAGAGTCCCCTCAGCAATTCCACACTATAAGGAAAGAGATTATTGTGGAGAGCTCAGACAAACCCACTGATATTCAAAATAATTCTTTATTATTATGTTTCTTACATATTTCAATAATCTTATGTAATATGTGCATATCATTATATGTACTATGATATATAATATGTATATACATATATGTATACATACACTTCTTCAGTATTATTCAAAATAATACTGTAAACTCATTAATTTGTTTTAGGCCTATTTATGGACAAACAGGATTAAAAAACCACAACCCTGCAATGTTACTTTATGATAGTAAAGAAATTTTCTGCCATCATATGGTAAGATTGAGTTCTTCAAAAGGAAAGATAAAAACTGAACAGAGGAGGAGAGGGGGAAGATGGCGAAGAATAAGACACAGAGATCACCTTCTTCCCCACAGATACATCAGAAATACATCTACACGTGGAACAACTCCTACAGAACACCTACTGAACGCTGGCAGAAGACCTCAGACCTCCCAAAAGGCAAGAAACTCCCCCACGTACCTGGGTAGGGCAAAAGAAAAAAGAAAAAACAGAGGCAAAAGAATAGGGACGGGACCTGCACCAGTGGGAGGGAGCTGTGAAGGAGGAAAGGTTTCCACCCACTAGGAAGCCCCTTCGCGGATGGAGACTGCGGGTGGCAAAGTGGGAAGCTTTGGAGCCACGGAGGAGAGCACAGCAACAGGGGTGTGGAGGGCAAAGTGGAGCGATTCCCGCACAGAGGATCGGTGCCGACCGGCACTCACCAGCCTGAGAGGATTGTCTGCTCACCCGCCAGGACGGGCGGGGCTGTGAGCTGAGGATTGTCTGCTCACCCGCCAGGACGGGCGGGGCTGTGAGCTGAGGCTCGGGCTTCGGAGGTCGGATCCCAGGGAGAGGACTGGGGTTGGCAGCGTGAACACAGCCTGAAGGGGGCTAGTGCGCCACGGCTAGCCGGGAGGGAGTCCGGGAAAAAGTCTGGGGCTGCCAAAGAGGAAAAAGATTTTTTCTTCCCTCTGTTTCCTGGTGTGCGAGGAGAGGGGATTAAGAGCGCTGCTTAAAGGAGCTCCAGAGACGGGCGCGAGCCGCGGCTATCAGCCCAGACCGCAGAGATGGGCATGAGACACTAAGGCAGCTGCTGCCGCCACCAAGAAGCCCGTGTGTGAGCACAGGTCACTCTCCACGCCCCCTTCCGGGGAGCCTGTGCAGCCCGCCACTGCCAGGGTCCCGGGATACAGAGAAAACTCCCCCAGGAGAACGCACAGTGCGCCTCAGGCTGGTGCAACGTCACGCCGACCTTTGCCACTGCAGGTTCGCCCTGCACTCTGTGCCCCTCCCTCCCCCCCTCCCCCGGCCTGAGTGAGCCAGAGCCCCCGAAGCAGCTGCTCCTTTAACCCCGTCCTGTCTGAGCGAAGAACAGACGCCCTCCGGTGACCAACACGCAGAGGCGGGTCCAAATCCAAAGTTGAGCCCCGGGAGCTGTGCGAACAAAGAAGAGAAAGGGAAATCTCTCCCAGCAGCTTCAGGGGCAACAGATTAAATCTCCACAGTCAACGTGATGTACCCTGCATCGGTGGAATACCTGAATAGACAACGAATCATCCCAAATTGAGGAGGTGGACTTTGAGAGCAAGATATATTATTTTTTCCCCTTCTCCTCTTTTTGTGAGTGTGTATGTGTATGCTTCTGTGTGAGATTTTGTCTGTATAGCTTGGCTTTCACCATTTGTCCTAGGGTTCTGTCTGCCCGTTTTTTTTGTTTTCTACTTAAAAAAATTATTTTTCTTAATAATTATTTTTTATTTTAATAACATTTATTTTATCTCACTTTATTTTATCCTGTTTCTTTCTTTTTTTCTTTCTTTCTTTCTACTTTTTCTCCCTTTTATTCTGAGCCGTGTGGATGAAAGGCTCTTGGTGCTGCAGCCAGGAGTCAGTGCTGTGCCTCTGAGGTGGGAGAGCCAACTTCATGACACTGGTCCACAAGAGACCTCCCAGCTCCATGTAATATCAAGCGGTGAAAATCTCCCAGAAATCTCCATCTCAACCCCAACACCCAGCTTCACTCAACGACCAGTAAGCTACAGTGCTGGACACCCTATGCCAAACAACTAGCAAGACAGGAACACAACCCCACCCATTAGCAGAGAGGCTGCCTAAAATCATAATAAGGCCACAGACACCCCAAAACACACCACCAGACGTGGACCTGCCCACCAGAAAGACAAGATCCAGCCTCATCCACCAGAACACAAGCACTAGTCCCCTCCACCAGGAAACCTACACAACCCACTGAACCAACTTTAGCCACTGGGGACAGACACCAAAAACAATGGGAACTACGAACCTGCAGCCTGCAAAAAGATCCTAAACACACTAAGATAAGCAAACTGAGAAGACAGAAGAACACACAGCAGATGAAGGAGCAAGATAAAAACCCACCAGACCTAACAAATGAAGAGGCAACAGGCAGTCTACCTGAAAAAGAATTCAGAATAATGATAGTAAAGATGATCCAAAATCTTGGAAAGAGAATAGAGAAAATTCAAGAAACATTCAACAACGACCTCAAAGAACTAAAGAGGAAACAAGCAACGATGAACAACACAATAAATGAAATTAAAAATGCTCTAGATGGGATCAATAGCAGAATAACTGAGGCACAAGAATGGATAAGTGACATGGAAGATAAAACAGTGGAAATAACTACTGCAGAGCAGAATAAAGAAAAAAGAATGAAAAGAAATGAGGATAGTCTCAGAGACCTCTGAGACAACATTAAATGAACCAACATTCGAATTATAGGGGTCCCAGAAGAAGAGAAAAAGGGACTGAGAAAATATTTGAAGAGATTATAGTTGAAAACTACCCTAATATGGGAAAGGAAATTGTTAATCAAGTCCGGGAAGCACAGAGAGTCCCATACAGGATAAATCTAAGGAGAAACATGCCAAGACACATATTAATCAAACTGTCAAAAATTAAATACAAAGAAAACATATTAAAAGCAGCAAGAGAAAAACAACAAATAACACACAAGGGAATACCCATAAGGTTAACAGCTGATCTTTCAGCAGAAACTCTGCAAGCAAGAAGGGACTGTCAGGACATATTTAAAGCAATGAAGGAGAAAAACCTACAACCAAGATTACTCTACCCAGCAAGGATCTCATTCAGATTTGATGGAGAAATTAAAACCTTTACAGACAAGCAAAAGCTGAGAGAGTTCAGCACCACCAAACCAGCTTTACAACAAATGCTAAAGGAACTTCTCTAGGCAAGAAACACAAGAGAAGGAAAAGACCTATAATAACAAACGCAAAACAATTAAGAAAATGGCAATAGGAACATACATATCGATAATTACCTTAAATGTAAATGGATTAAATGCTCACACCAACAGACACAGACTGGCTGAATGCATACAAAAACAAGACCCATATATATACTGTCTTCAAGAGACCCACTTCAGACGTAGGGACACATACAGACTGAAAAGTGAGGGGATGGAAAAAGATATTCCATGCAAGTGGAAACCAAAAGAAAGCTGGAGTAGCAATTCTCATATCAGACAAAATAGACTTGAAAATAAAGACTACTGCAAGAGACAAATAAGGACACTACATAATGACCAAGAGATCGATCCAAGAAGAAGATATAACAATTGTAAATGTTTATGCACCCAACATAGGAGCACCTCAATACATAAGGCAAATACTAACAGCCATAAAAGGGGAAATCGACAGTAACACATTCATAGTACGGGACTTTAACACCCCACTTTCACCAATGGACAGATCATCCAAAATGAAAATAAATAAGGAAACACAAGCTTTAAATGATACATTAAATAAGATGGACTTAATTGATATTTATAGGACATTCCATCCAAAAACAACAGAATACACATTTTTCTCAAGTGCTCATGGAACATTCTCCAGGATAGATCATATCTTGGGGCACAAATCAAGCCTTGGTAAATTTAAGAAAATTGAAATTGTATCAAGTACCTTTTCCGACCACAACGCCATGAGACTAGATATCAATTACAGGAAAAGATCTGTAAAAAATACAAACACATGGAGGCTAAATAATACACTACTTAAGAACGAAGTGATCACTGAAGAAATCAAAGAGGAAATCAAAAAATACCTAGAAACAAATGACAACGGAGACACGACGACCCAAACCCTATGGGATGCAGCAAAAGCAGTCCTAAGAGGGAAGTTTATAGCAATACAATCCTACCTTAAGAAACAGGAAACATCTCAAATAAACAACCTAACCTTGCACCTAAAGCAATTAGAGAAAGAAGAACAAAAAAACCCCAAAGTTGGGCTTCCCTCTTGGTGCAGTGGTTGGGAGTCCGCCTGCTGACGCAGGGGACACGGGTTCATGCCCCAGTCTGGGAAGATCCCACATGCCACGGAGCGGCTGGGCCCTTGAGCAATGGCCACTGAGCCTGTGCATTCGGAGCCTGTCCTCTGCAGCGGGAGAGGCCACAGCAGTGACAGGCCCGCATACCGGAAAAAAAAAAAAAGAACAGAAAACATGACTGTAATAGTTCTTTAAACACAATCACAGTGCCAACACAGGACATTTGTCTTCCTTTTCCTCTAGGTTTACGCTCAACAATTCTTATATCTTTGTAAGAAGAGAATTGTTACCTGTAAAATAATAAGGTACGAGGCAGCAGTATCCAAATCCTGAGCCATCAAACATTCCTCAAACAAGTCCTTGGGGTTTCCAACGGCTGCAAAAAGGTAATTCCACAGGGCATATTCAGTCTTCCTGGCACAATGAACAACTGTCTGCAGGAAGAGTGGGAACTCGGTGATAAATTTTGCCACAGTGGGAAGCAGAGGGTCGGGAATGGGCTCCCGTGAGGTAGCTTCTTCTTCCAGCACTTCATGGAGCATGAGCTCCAGCACGTGAGGAAAGTAAGGTAATGCGGCACAGGACTGGGCTAAGAGCAAGGCTTGTTCCCCAAGGTTCCTCACCAGCAGCTGACGTAGAATGTGGTGGAGGTAGATCTGAGAGGTTCTCTCCACAACACAGAAAGGGAAGAGCACCTCCAGCTGTTCCCTAGCACTGTTCCGAGTATACAAGGAATCATACAGTACAGTGTCATTGACAGCACCAAGGACTAATGCATCTTCAAACAGAACAGCCAGGGGGTAGATATTTATGTGGAAAGGCAGCATGATCCGCTGGGACAAGAAGGAATGGGGCTTACGGTGATCCCTAGGGAAGAGAGGGAGCCAGACTTTCATCCCTGAACCTCCACAGCTCAGCCAGAGGGCCTCCAAAAGGTGACGCTTTTGTTTATTTGCTCGACACGTGGTCCAGACATTTTCAACAGACTGGGCTAGTACAACAGGAGGACAGAATGGCAGCTGGAGAAGGAGAGACAGAAATCAGTTTTTCCCCTATTAAATTTGCAGATTCCTAAGTTTTCCTAGGTACTAGTTTCCCAAATCTTTCAAAATGACAGTATAAATTTTGGGGAAAATTAGGGGAATTTATTTAGAGTCAGAGTTAATAATAGTACCCTGACTTTCAAAGTATGTGTATTTAAATCTAAAAAAACCCCAAAAGAACACCCCCCCACCCCAAGGAACTTCACCAATTTATCCTGTTTTCCCATTAGAATTTGTAAATAATAATGCCTAAGCAGTAACATCCGGCATACAGAGCATTTTATTATCATTTTAGGATCTCATCTTCCACTCTTCACAGTCTTGTACCCAGAGGCTTAAGACTTATTTTATGTACTTACTCACTTTCCAAATCACAAGATAATACTCTCCTCTTAAATTCTTTTATTCCTTCATCCTCCTCCCATACATTCTTAACGTTTTAAATGACTTGCACTTTACTCACAAGTTTCCTTTGGTTAGTGTTACTGTCCTTCTCCCGGATCTGAGGGCCTGATCTGTCCCTCTGCATCATGATGAGCTGTCCTGCAAGATTTAGCATAATGCTCTCTGCATCACGAGCCTGAAAGAAAAATAAATTGTATTTATAAAAATTAATAGGTATGTTTTCAGCATTTCCCCCGCCAATGCATAAGGTTTACAGTTTAAGCAAACAACAATACTGAGTGTGTACTATGTACAGTCATTCTGCTAGGCTCTGTGGAAGTACAACGAGCTGTCTGGCTAGGGTAGAACAAGCTTAACACAATGTAATTAATGAACAATGCAAGTGAACATAAAATTGAGGGCAGAGCTGAATTATCCTGGAAAAACTAAAAGACCTTCAGAAGTTCATAAAAATGAGACATCGCTTCAGTGACCTGGCCGGCACAGCTAGACAGGGCTTAAAGGATGAGGTGGGACTTGAAAGCTGACGTTAACCTACACGGGTGGGAGAAAAAGCGTTGGTACTTTAGTTGAAGAATGCAATATAAATGACACAGAGGTAGGATAAAATAGTTCTACTGGGAAAGTGAGAACAATCTGGCTAAATTAGGGATGTTATGAGAAAAAATGCTGATGGTAACAGACCTTCAAAGAGGGCTTGGAAAGTCAGGTAAAAATATAGCAGGAAAAAAGCCACCATGTATGGTCCTTGAATAAGGGAGTTATTAAAAATTCTGAGTTATTCAGGATGGATTACTGAGGAGAGGAAGATATCATGGGTGGTGACTTCAAGAATGAAGGAAATAGTCTGCCTTTTTATTAAGGAAAATTTCAATCAAACCCCAAAGTAGAGAACCTAGTATAATGATTTTCACTGAACCCTATCACCCAGCTTTAAGTTTCAGGAGCACTGTTTTAAAATGAATCTCAGACATCAAGTCATTTTCACTTGTAAAGAGGAAAAAGCATTTTGATTAAAACAAAACAAAACAAAAACTTACTTATATTCTAGACATGAAGGGTAGGAAAAGAAAGCTGAATCAAAGATGATTTCAGGGAACTGAATCTTGGCGAGATGCTAGAGAAGTTGCAGTTGTCACTGATACAAGTTAGGAGGAGAAAATAGTTTAGGGAAGGGAAACTGAAGAGTTTCCTTCTATTGCCCATTTTAAATTAGAAAGAATCTTAAGACTTTCAAGTAAAAACGTTGTGAGAGATGACTTAACTGGAGATGAATACCAGAATCATAACCATAAAGGCAAACCTGGTAAGCTGAAGGAAACAGATGAGTTTTCTGAGGCAAAGTATATGGGAGGCAAAAGAGCAGAGGGCCACTGTCTAAGCTTCTGAAGGCAAGAAGAGAAATCAAGCATGATGTCACAGACCAGAGAAGGAAAGAGTTTTAAGAAGGAAAGGATGATTATTCAGAAGACATGGATTATGTCCCAGCTTTGACTCTTGCTGGCTGGATGAATTTAAGCTGCCGATATCATTTAGGGTTTGGTAAAGAAAACAACGTCACCCTATGTATTCTACTTGCAAAAAATATTCAGATACATGAAATGCTCTTTTGCACTGCTCTAAGACACAAGGGATTGTGTATAAAGAAATGGCAAAAGGGTACAGAATACTCACAGGCTTTGTTATTCTTTTTTGCTTTAGATCATATCCAGGTAGGTAGTAAGCATGATATGAACTGCTGTTAATTTACAAAGTAGGAATTTAAAAAATAACCCTACAAAATCTCCAAGCAACTGTCACAAAACTCAAGAATTTTATTTGGAAAGAAATCTTCATTTCCCCACTTAGCACATAATGACATGAAAACTAAAAATTGAACATCTGTCCTAACACACGAGAAAAAGCAAGTAACTTGGAGGTAAGAGAAGGAAAAATGGAATTTAAAAGCTATGTGGGAATTATAAGCGCTAGAGAGTAGAGGAAAATGAATATGCAATGCCAAGAATCAAACAATATGACTGCTTGGGGACTGGCATAGGGACAAACTCCTCAAACACTTCAAAAGACCTAAAAAGCATTTACTGAAGTTCACTAAAATCTGATTAATGTTCATAATGACCACTTTTAAGTTTTAAGATGGTAAATTCACCACTACATTTTATACTACTTCATTTTTTAAAAAAGCAAAATTCTTTTTTTCCTTCAGCTCTACATGCAGTCAACATTTTCTACTGATAATATTACAATACGTAAGAACCGGTGACCACGACAGCCCTCTCAGGCAACTTTATTGAACTTTTCAGAAACTGACTGTAACATACAAGCAGGGACTACATGTATCCTCAAAATCCTATATTTGAAGGAACCCAACATACCATCTCTTACCCTGAAAAATCCCTGGTAGATAATTTTCATTGGAAGCTTCAGAGACAAGGTGCTCACCTCTCTCCTGAGTGAAGGCCACCTTACTGTTGAACAGTTCTTACTGCTAGTTTTTTGTTGTTAAATCAAGACTTGCTTTGCTTTAAATCTTGGTCTCCCCTCTGTGCAAGATGTAATCAGTCTATTTCCTATTGTATTTCAACTTACTTCTTAATGTGCTCTTTACCAAGTTAAGTATCTCCTCTTTGTAAAGGACCCTCTTAAAATGGGGCACCCAGTATTACTGATGCCACTGATTGCCTAATAGCAGTATCTAGGATATACAAGGAGTCCTTTTTTTTCTAATATGACAACTTCAAACATGATCAAAAGTATGTAAAATGTACAACAAACAGCGCCCCCTTATTCCCATCATCCAGATTCACAACTATCAAGGTTTGCTCCACCTATCCCTCTTTTCTTTTTACTTATTTTGCCAAAGCATTTTAAAAGATACCATGCCATTTTACTCCTATACATTTAATAGGCATCTCTAAAATATATGGATATTTGCTTATATAATCACAACGCCAATATCACATCTAAATGTAATAAAACTTACAACTATTCCTTAGTTCACATTTAAATACTGCAAATTGTTTCAACAGTGTCTTTTTATATATAGCCTATTTGAATCAAGATACAAGTGAACTTATGCATGCATTTTGTTGTTATAGCTCGAAAGTCTTATTTAGAAGAATCTTTTCTTTTTTCCCCCACATTATTGACCTGCAGCTTTCCTATAAAATATTATTAAACTAAACCTCTTTCCCTGTATTTTCTGTGAATAGAAGATGACTCTAGAAGCTTGATTCAGATCAGGCTCAATGTTTTTGCTAGTAATTCTTCACGTGAACTTCAGGTTGCTTCACCCCAGGAAGCATGCCACATCTGGTTCTCCCACTTTTAGTGATGCTAAAATTGATTAATAAGGCTTGGGCATGACAACTTCATACCTTCATTGTAAACTTCCCATCAACCTTTCATTGGTTTCATCCAATGATCACTGCCTGAATCACTCATTTCTTCACGGGCTGCAAAATCGTGATTCTTAAATTCTTACATTCCTTCCATATCTTTTAGCTAGAGTTCTTCTGTAAAAGATAACTTCCCCTTATCAACTAGGACTATCTTGTTACATGAAATAGAGTTTGCAGAGAAAAATGGGACCTGTATTTTACAGGCACTCAGTGGAAGTGCCTTAATAGGAAGTAAAAGACAGACTGGGCAGACAGGGATGACAAATAAATCCACACAGAACTTTCCTTTGAAAATGGGTTCCACATTGACATGAAGTTTGGAAACCAGTGGTATAATGGAAGGCGGCTTGGAATAGAAAGTTATAATACCTGGGTCCTGGTGACACTGCTACCTACACAGCTACTTTAACCAGAAGCTATGGGATTATCCCTTCTCTTTGTTCATAATTAACTAATCATGGAGTCCTCTATATGTCATATTCCTTCCACTTCTTTCCATCTTCTTTTCCCTACCCAAGTTTGGGCCACAGACACCATTCACCTAGATCATTACAATGGCCTTTCAGCTGCTCTCCCTACATCCAGTTGTGTCCCACTGTTTCATTTTCCTCCTTTGTAATGTTTTCTCTAACATTATAAAGCTTAGATCTAATAACATCCAGCTTAAAACACTTTAGACTTTAGGACAAACTCCAAAGTCCGTATTATCAATAAGACTCTCATCCTCTCATACTCTATGTTCCAGTCACTCTGAAATTTCTTCCAATTCCCTGAAGGTGTCATGTTCTCTCTTATCTATGGGCCTTTGAATACCGTTCCCTCTGCCTGAAATTCCCCTTCTTTACTTAGATAACTGCCACTTGTTCTTCAGGTTTCAATTTAAATGATCTAGAAGTCTTCTGTGATTGCTTAGACTACTCCAGGTTTTTGTTATACACAGTAAGCCATATTACTTTTTGGTATACACATCACAATTGTAATTAATTATGTATGTAATTATTTCTTTATAGTATGAGCAGAAACCATGTTTGTTTAGTTTGCCACTGTAACCCAGCAGCTTCATGCAAGGCAAATTCTAGACATTTAGTATGTATTTGCTGAACAATTAATAGTTCCTAAAATCAAATTAAAACACAAAAAACTGAAATGAAAACTCTAAAGAGCTCTGATAATAGAATGGTACCTGCTGTGGCATTTTCAAGGTGATTCCATTCTCTGTACTCACTGATGTCAGAGTGACAGATACTACCAGGAAAGGGTGGGGAATGTAGCGTGACATGGAGACTTCCTGAAGAACTTGAATACCAGCAGTATTTGGACTGCAAAAAAGAGAAAGAAACCCATACATCTCAACAACAATGCTAATGAGGTTTTTTCCTTTTCCACTACTAATAGGATGAGATTTTATGTTTATGGGCCCAAATGCCTTCTACCTATCATTTTCTCCTCCCCAAGTATCCTTTAAACAGCAGACCAACAAGGTTGTGGCACCCAAGAACACATCTGGAAATGAGGGAGGGAAAAAAAGGGAGT
Source organism: Lagenorhynchus albirostris (assembly GCF_949774975.1). Taxonomy (NCBI): domain Eukaryota; kingdom Metazoa; phylum Chordata; class Mammalia; order Artiodactyla; family Delphinidae; genus Lagenorhynchus; species Lagenorhynchus albirostris. The sequence continues at coordinate 56,036,596 of NC_083101.1, read as the reverse complement.
AAGATGTAGAAAGGAAGAAATAAACTGGGAAGAAGCTATAGGAATAGCTTAGTCAGTTGAGAAATAGTTGGTTGAGAAAGACATGCGTTCCGAGGCTAGTAGATTTGTTAATTTTTATTTTTATATTACTCCTCAATTATAAGCTACTTCAGCAAATATGCACTTCATAGCTGTTTAAAAAAAGAAACAAAAACCATTTGAGAACAAAATAAAACTCAAGAAGAATGGTCTAAATGCCGCAAGCCAGCCAGATGCCAAGAATATAGGCAACACGCAGCTCCAACAGGTCTGACAGTTTTTCCTTTCCCAGACTACAGCCATCTAGCTCAGTTAAAATATTAATGAGTCTTCTAAGGTCATGCTTCCTAAGGCCTTAAAGCTGTAAACTCCTACAAATTTCCCCAAGTTTCTAGAACACCAGGATAGTTAGTAACCACTTGTTTTCAAGATTGTGAAAAAAAAATTAGTATTTAAAGCTTTACCCCATCCCGAACTAGATTTTTCTCAAATGAGTCCAGTAAGATTAGCTGAAGAACTTGGTACAGGCTCTTTAATTATTTTGGTAGCTAAAAAATAACTACTATATGAATATCACTAATTAAAATTCCTTGCTTTTTTAACTCCTAAAACAAAGGAAACTAAATATAAAATTAGAATAACTGTTTTGAGAAATAAAAACTACAGAGGAAACATGATAAATAGGAGCAAAAAGTGACCTGTCATACGTTATATACTTACCCATCAGATTTCCTTTCAATACTGTAAAGGCATATTGAACAGTCTGCTCTAAATACTATTACCATGTCCCGGAAGACACTAAGCAGTAATGTTTCTGCTTGTGTTTTGGTGACATGAGCAAAAGCATTGTCCAGATTTGACGTTCTCAAGTATACTCTGAGCTATAGGAAACAAAAATAAAGAAAACTGTAAAAACAAGATACCTACCATGGATGACTAAATACCTTAGACATGCTGTTTTATTATCTACTGATTTTTTCAAGTAAGAGGAGTTAAAGACTAATCTGAGCATTAATAAAAAATGGATGTTTATATTTTGACAGGGTAGGCTCATTCTACAAATAACTAAAAGATGAAGTGATCAAAACTGTGATGTACTATTATGAGATACTCCTTTTAGACCTGCGCATTTAGACCTGATACAGGGAGATCAGTAGTTTCTCAAAAAATAAATATAGAAATAAGTTAATAAATCTCTAAGGACAGCTATCTTTATAAACTTCTCAACTTTTAACTATTTTTTATTATTTACAAACTTTATAGAGAATGTCTAATGGCTAAAATCCTTAGAAAAAGTTATCACAGAAATCCTGATTATCCCTTTAAATTTTTAAGTAACCTGAAATGAAAATCCCATTTGTTAAAAATGCCAAATTCTTGATTAAAAAGTAAAACGTTTTGTTCATTTTCAATAGGTTATTTTTATATAAAAACCAAACTGTGCTTAATATCTTTAAAATGTAAAAATCTTGTTATTTCTGAGAAAACAAAAACATACCTCCTCTTGATGATCACTTATGTTATAGCATGCAAGGACAATAAAATCATTCCACCAGGCTAAGCCACCTGTCACAATCATATTTTGCTCCTTAAAAGAAAATATAAAAAACATATTTACATTTATTCCTGCCAGTAACAGACTTGTAAAATATTCCTAATCAGACAATGAAAGCTCTAATTATTTCTGCTCTACTCTCTTCCCGCCCCCCTCAACAATAAGTATTACTCTAGGGCCTTTATTAATAATGATTCACATCCTACTTTGAAAGAAAGAATATTTCTGTAAGACATAAAATACATCATTCAAAATAACTGGGTACCATGTAGCATCATTATTCCACATTCAACAGACCTTGGTTTAAATTCTGGGTTTATCATTTATCAGCTGCTTGACTCTGAATCCTAGTTTCTCTTTTATAAAATGGTGAGTAACAATAGTGCTCTCATTGGGTTGTTATGAAGAACAATGAGATAACATATGTGGAAGTGCCTGGTACACGGTAGGCACCTATTAAATGTTAACTTCCTTCTTTTCCTCCTATTTGATTCTTGCAAAATCCAACTGCATATGTTTGTATGCTACCCAAATATTTATGTCATACACAGACAAGCAGGAAATGATCTCAAATTTTGTGGAGATTTATTCCGATCATATCTGATGAACTCTACCTGGAATGTAAGAGTAAATCCTCAAGTTACAGGATTATAGTGTCTGATCTTAACAAGAATTAAAAACAAACCAACTATCTCAATACAAAATCTTTTATCAAATATCAAGTACTTTATCAGAACTGACCCTTAGTATAATCCAGTATCACTTTTTAATATTTGATTTTACTTTTTAATAAGTAAACAGTGGTTTACTTTATACTTATTTCATATTGTAGTTCTCTCATACTTTGAGAAATAGGTTTTTAATTTCAAAAAGACTAACCTGGGTAATGTTTCCAAAAAGCTTCCATTTTTTGGTGAGTAAAGAGTAATGTGCAAAACCAAACTTGCCAACCACAGCAATATTCTGTCCAAGCTTATCAATAGCTGAAAACTGATTAAAAAAAAAAATTAAGAGCTCTTCCTTGAGTTTTTTAATTAGGCGTAAAGAGCTGAGGATTATGTCAGGCAAGCAGACTATTAATAAACATTTGCTAAGAGAATTAAATGTACAATGCTAAATTCAAAAATCTTAACATTTATACATGTTACATTTGACCAAATTATAGAGTTACACTAACAATGTACAAGGAAGCAAGTACTGAAATTTTACTTTTATCAGTGCACCCACTGAAAGGCTCAATTCCCAGAATACCTCTTGCAGCAAATGCTATCCAATGAAAGTTAACACCAACAAAGTAACAAATAACTCACCCGTATAGGCCAATTGCTCTCTAGATAGGTGCTGGAAATCTATAGAAAATAACACATCAGTTTGGTAAGACTTCTGAAATATATTTTAAAGTAAAGCACGTAAAAGCATTAACATCATGAGATTAATTTTCTTGTAATGTTTAACGTGCTCCCAAATAGGGCTTCCCTGGTGGCGCAGTGGTTAAGAATCTGCCTGCCAATGCAGGGGACACGGGTTTGAGCCCTGGTCTGGGAAGATCCCACATGCCGCGGAACAACTAAGCCTGTGCGCCACAACTACTGAACCTGTGCTCTAGAGCCTGCGAGCCACAACTACTGAGCCCACGTGCTGCAATTACTGAAGACCGCGCACCTAGAGCCCGTGCTCCACAACAAGAGAAGTCACCGCAATGAGAAGCCTGCGTACCGCAACAAAGAGTAGCCCCCACTCACTGCAACTAGAGAAAGCCCGCAGGCAGCAACGAAGACCCAACACAGCCAAAAATAAAATAAATTGTTTTTTAAAAAGTGCTCCCAAATAATGAGTATTACACTAGCAGCCAATATTTCACAACTCTTGTCTTAACCATTTCATTATATGTTTCTAGACATCAGGCTTTCCTCTTTTTTCTCTACACTGTTTTTATTTGATTTAAATTAAATATTGAACACTCAATAAATACAGAATGACAAAAGATATTTAGAGAAGCATCTACTAAGGCAGCCAAGAATTGTGTAGATGGAACAGTTTGGGTCCGCTGATATGAACCATCCCAAAAAACCCTTATCTAATAAAATCAGAGCCTCAGCAAGAGTTTTGTTTATGTTTTTTTAGTAGAAATCTCTTTTATTATTTTTACATTTTCTAATAAAAAAGCAATGCATGCTTATAAAATTTAAACAGTATAAAAGTACACAAAATACAAAGTGAAATTCTTCTGTTATATCATTGCTATCTCTAAACAAACAGCCATATATATATAAAAGTGTGTATAAGCTACTGCTTTTTACTGGGGCGTTCAACTTATTCACCTACAAGTACTTTTAATATATTACAGATATTAACTCTTTATCTGCAACATAAGCAATAAATATATCTTTCCATGTCGTCTGTCTTACATCTTTGTACACAGTGTCTTTGTGTCACTCTGAGAATTTTAAACTTAAAAAATCCTCTGTGAGGTATCAATGTAGCTTAAGTCTAGCTTTACTGAGACTGTGATCTATTAGCCTGCTGAGTAAATAGTTTTCATGAGCACATGGTGAATGCAATGTGAAAATTAACAGAACAACAGAATAAAGGAAAAATCTTCTGTTCCTGGAATAAGAGAACCTTCAATTTAATTTAGTTTCCGTTTACTCGAAGAAAAATGATTACGTATTTAAAAAGAGAAAGTCAAATTAAAAAGCCAAGTAAATGCAATCAAATCCAATAAGATTCTTTGTGTAATGTGAAGACAAAGCAAAAATCAAGTGAAAACATCTGTATTAACCTTGATAAAATTTATTTATAAAACTATTTTTGTTAGACTTCACTTATTATCCAGTAAGTCAACCTAAAATCTAAGTAAATTAACAGCTTTTAGTACATTAGGAAGTTCTTAACCCCAGTGCTGGTTTGTGGAAGCCTACCTTACAGAATTAAAAATAACTGTGTCAGGATAGATACGCTTGAAGAATGCTTAACTTGTATCTTAACAGATATGCTGTACTATTCAGGCCAACCAGTAAAATTTACTATGATGGGTGGAATTAGTTCAGAATAATGATAATCTGAGGTAATGATCAGGTGGCGAAGTAAAATTTGAAAGTAGTTTTGTAGGACACTGTAAGTGAAATTCTTTTTTTGGATGAAGAAAATAAAAATAGTCACTTGAAGAAGGATGTTCCTGGAGCACAACTGAGCTAGCCATCCATGACACTAAACACCCCGCCCCCGACTTTCCCCAAACCTTAGTGTTTCATAAGTATTTGTGCGATGTGTGGGCAGGTAAAGTGGGAAGTGAGATCTCACTGCCAAAGTGGACTCCAACATGAAGAGTTTCTAATCATGGGAACCAAGGTTAACTTATCATACGATCACATTCTGATGACTATCTCTAGGAGAAAACAAATTCTTTTACCCTCCAAAAGTATATGAGATGCCACAAATGGTTTACTTTCAAAACTTAAAATGAAGCTTTATTTCTCATATGGTTTTGTGTCTTGAAGATGCTATGAAATAAGAACAAAAACTTGGTTTTGCCCCAGGAGATGTATATGTTACCTGAACTTTGAGTTCCACTCCTAATACTGAGAACAGGAAATGGCAGAAGTAAGAAAAGAGGTGGCTAATGAATAATGAAGAAACTCAGGTTAGGAATGCATAGTCAGGGCACAAAAGTCATGTCATACCACTGGGAAACTCAGTGCTAAGGTACAGAATCTCTACTCTGAACATCTTAGGATTTTTCAGTCTCTTGGAGAACCTAAATCTACCTTTTTTCCCTTGAAGTCATTCTGCTAAAACCATGTCTCCTACCTAGCCTACTTTCTTCTGTAACTGGTGAGACTGTGAGGGCCATCACCCTAGGAGATATGATCTGTGCCAAATACCCAGAACATTTGATACACGTTGTAGGAATGAGAGCAAATCATTTATAAATGAAATAGCCTTTACAATCCTCTTTGTTGACCTCTCTAACATAGTGCCTGATACATTACCCTGCTTCCGGCAAGTATGTATTTGTGTTATTTTTGTTAAAGGAGAAAACATGGTTAACACAGAATCTTCTGACCAGGAAACTAACGAGTGTAAGGTAGAAGGCTTAAACAAACAAAAAAAATCCAGTAGTCTAGATGAGGAACAGACAGAGCAGAATTAGTTGGAGCTCATGTGATGAACTCTAAGCTGTACAAGAAGCATACAAAGTATAAACCACACAAACAAAGCCATTGTGATGGAGGATGCGGGCACTTATCCTAGACAAGAGCATATGTTGAAGGGGGAATTAAACAGGTACCCACATTTCTTCAGGGAATACTTACTAATGGCTAAAATGTCTGGAAGTTAAAAGCATTAACATTATATGGACACTGTAAACCACACTACCAAACGAACACCACCACAATGCTGCACTGACTCTTGTGGCTGGAGTGCCAGCAAACAAAGCATAGGGCAACTCCAAGTAAAAAGAATGTCAAATAGGCACATTCTCAGTTTTAGATCAAGGTCAGCAGTATATTATATGCTTCAACATTTAGTACCTAGGTTTTAAAACAGGTTTGATTATTACTTTAATTTATATCATGGTAAGGATAGAGTCTGCCACTATTCTGCTGTGTGACCTTGGGCAAGTCACCTAACTTCCCTGAGCCTCAATTTCCTCATGTATAAAACCTAGTTGGACTACATGATTGCTAAGGTCCTTCCAGCTCTAAAAATTCTATGAGTCCATTATAACTTAATTTGGGGGGAGTACAACTCTAGCATTATTTTTATTAGTTTTAAGGAAACTGAAAAAATTACGTAAAGCTAGACTTAAACAAGTTTATCTTTCTAAATATTTTAGATACCTAAAGAACAGGATGACAGAAGAATCTTGCTAGTATCTACTTTGCCTGAAGTTGTAAAATCAGTGTTATATGCTTCTAATATGGGATACTTTATAGATGGCTATGAATCACAGAATCACTGAATTTTTGAGCTGGAAGGAAATTCAATTTTTGTTATTGCCTGATGGATTTTTGAGTTCCAGACCTACCTTCTTTGATCCTCTGCTCTACTTGGCTCTCTGGCAACACAGACCTGGCTAGGCAGAACTGGCATTGATGCTAGGTCAGTGTAGAATGAATAGTTCAAAGTATGGGGAAATGAAAATAGCAGAGAAATGGCTATAGGAGAGAAGGGAGCAGTGGAAAATTTTAGTCAAGGAAGTAGCTGATGCAGTTTTATTTAATAACTGTTACTAATTATAAAATGGTATGCACATTGTTTTGATTTTATGAATTTCTTAATGTAAGTTAAATACATTTTCTTTTAGTGTATACCACATGTCAATGTAGGAGATATTCCTCCTTCAATTTTTCACACAATGACCATTCTTATGTCTCTCATTATCTCCTCTCAAAGTCAACCGAAAATAACATGGGAGCTGAAGTAAGCTAGTAAGGTAAAAGTACAGAATGTAGAAGTAAGACAAAGAATTGTGGAAATAGAAAATGACTAAAAGAAACTAATCCAAGAGTAGGCTCTGATGTACCTAAGACACTCTGGCATGAAAAGTGGGAAGAAAACACTCAGGACTTTGAAATGTGTGTGAAAGTTTCTTTCAAGAAACTTCAATTTACTGATTTACCCAAATTAATTTTATTTGGTATCGAAACTCAGAATTAATTTCTATATTAAATGTCAATGTATCAGAATTACTAAAAGAAACTGCTAATTTAATAATAATCTGGTACAAGATTGAGTAATAATAAAATTATTAACACTAAGGTTCTAGACTAATCAGAAGTCTGCAATTTGGGTCCAAAGTCAGGCAATTAACCTCAATGTGTCCCCATTAGGACTACAAGGTCAGCTGCACAAGGTACTAATCAATATTGTCACTTTTCATTAAATTACTACACTTTAGCCTATGCAAATCCAGAGCTAAATTTATACCAAAAATAGGCTGGAAGTAAAATAAACAGTCTTGTACAATAAGAGGACAAAGCATAAACTTCTAGTTTTTTTTAACTATTCACTTACTAATGGACTTAAAGCAGGTGGGCATACAATCTACATCAGGTGGAAAGAAAGGAGAAGACAAGAGGACAAGAGCACAGAACAGCAGAAGAGAGACATGACAGTCAAAAAGTTTACAAAGTTTCTCAGTTTTCTAAAGCAACAAATGAAATACTTAAATATGTGCTTCAGGGTGCTATCTTACCAAGGACTAAGTCCACAGTCAACAGCATCTGAAGACTTACCTGCACTACATGCCAATGCCGATGACCAAGTAAAGTGCTTAAACTCTGAGACTCTAAACTGCCATCTGCAAACGGGCTCTTTTCCTGACTGGGCTTATGATCAGAGTGTGCCGAAGTACCCCTGGGATTCTGGGTTTGTGAGGCCTCTCCACAGTTCAAGTACAAACGATCTTCCCCCTGAAGCAACACTTGCTCTTGGTTACTCTAGATGAGGGAAAAAGGAAGCAGAGGGGAGGGAAGCAAATAAAAACAAGTTAGTATAAGGTAGGGGAAAGTACGTAATACATTAATTTACTTTTATTGTTGGAAATGTACCACACATCTCAATGCTGATTTTCCTCACAGAGGACAAGACTACCTAATAATCTCACACACTGTTATATTTAACAGACAACATTTTAATGATTACTTCCCAGTGTAAATAAAATCTTTGTTAAAGTCTGTTTTATCATACAGATTCCAAAACATGCCCAGGGCAGTGCTATGAGAGATTTTCCACCTGAAAACTGAATAAGACTATTCAATGTCTACAGTTTACAAACTAGTTTCATATAAGATACCTCATGAATGGTAGTAAGAAAACATGTCTGGTCAAACTGTTTGTGTGTATACGCTCATCCGTGTGCCCACATGGTAAGAAGAGGGAGTGGATTACGAACAGGGATAACTGGATACAGGAGGATCTTTTAAATCATGGGGAGGAGGAAGAGTAGCCTACATCTGTGGTCCTGGTTCAGAACAATTCAATAATTGCTTGGTGACAGCCTGGTTAGTACCAAGGAGTGTACCAGGTTCTGAGGATGTTTAGACAAAAATATAGTTTCAACTCTCTGTGATTATGCCCTGGTTTTTAATTAAAGGCGAGTGTTTTCAAATGTGGGCAGATTATTCACTCACTCTTTAAATTAGATCAGCACTCCAGCCACTCACCTTCCCATTGTAGTCCAAATGTTGTCTTGATATAAAACTCGGAGTGCTTTTAAATTATTTATTTGGGATGTGCGAGCAGAGGAGAAATCCTCTACTCTTGTTTTTCTTATTATTCAGCTATAGTAATGAGGTCTGAGATCCAGGGTATTTTCATTCTTCCTCAATGTGTTATAAATTTTAATTAGAAATTGGTTGCACCAAATATTTAAAAACCCATTGGTGGTAGATACTAAGATATGCACCCCTATCATATAACATATCACTGTTACTATATATCAACAATATATCATATTAATATCTTATTTCAGACTGATAAAACATGAGTTTATGTTATAATTTGGGGCAGTGTTTCCCAAAGCAGGATTCTAGGCTTATTTTCTTCTAGGCATTCCTTAAAAATTCATAGTTAAATAAGCTTGGGAAACAATGCTTTTTATATACCAACTCCTGGACTTTCATGATGCACATCAGCATATTAAAGACTCGAGTCCTATGTTAAAGAAATCTCTACAGCTTTGTTTAACTCCTTTATTTCACACTTAAAAGACAACAGAAATTCTTCTTGTCCTACGTAATTGCTCTTGATATTTCTCACAAGTAGTGCCTGGTGGAACATACTTTGAGAAATGCTATTCAGACAAAGACTAAATTTTATTCAGGTTACTCAAATGAATCTGTAAACACTGCTTTTCCTCAAATTGCTTGTGATCCTATTAAAAAAAGAAAAAAAAAGCATGGGACTCCCCCGGCAGTCCAGTGGTTAAGACTCCATGCTCCCACTGCAGGGGGCGCAGGTTCAATTCCTAGTTGGGGAACTAAGATCCTGCATGCCACAAGGCCAAAAAAAAGCAAAACCTGCTCAGAAATAAAATTGTCATAAGGAAGAGTCATATTCAAATATGAAAGCCACTAAAAAAAACTAACGGAGTTTTAATTAAATAAACTTACCATACAAGGGTTTACGGTGAGTGCACTCTTGAGAAACTGAAACAGTAGAATGCTAGGCTGTTTAACTATGCTCTTGGAGTCAGACTCATTTTCAGTATTTTGAGAACCAAATCCACTGATTACCCATAGGTGATAGCCTTCGGCACCCCAGCTCTTGGAGAGAGGAGGGGGAAAGAAGAAGGGGGTCAGGGAAAGAAAATCAAAGCAATAAAAAGTTTGTTATTCTTTCCCGGTTTGAAATATTCAAATTCTGAAATAACCAACAACAGCATTATTAATGACTTCTGAAGGCTGGAGAAACCATGACAAACAACACAGACAAGAATTATACCTACATCTACTACATCTTAGATCTCCAGTAGAAACCATCACTGCTCTCCACTTAGAAGAGTGAAAACACTACACACCAATCTTAGCTCCAAAACCTAAGAAATGCCTACTGCTCTCTGTAACTTCGCCATTAATTTAACTGCCTCTCAAATACAAAGAAATTCCTTACAGAGAGAAGACCCATGTTACATAGCTGAAGCTTTACAAAGAAGCACCCAAACAGATGCAGTTTTGTACAGAACAAAGAACACTGGATTGGAGGCTATGAGACTAGGGTTTTGCACTCCAGCTTGGCTACCATTTTGTTGTACAACCTTGGCTAAGCTGTTTGGTTTCTTGGGGTATAAGTTTCTTCCTCTGTAAAATGAGAGGGTTCAAATAAATTCTCCAGGCCCAGTTCATTTTAATATTCTATTAACGAGATTCTATGAGAGTTAAAAAAAAAAATTTTTTTTTAACATTAGTAATTCCCAATCTGCAAGGCCAAGAAAATACTAATGCGGGGAGAAGAGGTCCATGAATTGTTCCAAAATTTCAGAAGTTGAATAGAACTTTTGCTTTCCCATGAAAAGTTTTGGTTGCATAAGTTAACTAAAATGCTTAGATTCTTAGTTGTGATTAAAATATTAACTTAGTGAGGCAGGTAACACTGGTTGCTGCATGGCATTCATAAGCACTGATTGGCAGTCAGAGAAATGGTGTTTGAAAACTTATTTTAAAATATGGAGGTGAGGAGAGCCATCAAATGGGATCCTTGGTGGTGAAAGGTTGGGAACCCCTACTGAAGGCAACCATGGTGGTCTTAATTCTTCGAGAAACCCATGATCAGAAAATGCCTTCCTCTGTGGAGCAGCAGAGAAAGGTAGTGATAAGCCTCACAGCCACTAATTCCTCAAAGATGGTACACAGAGGGCTATAGAAAGAAAATGTTTGTATGTAAAGACAGGGGTTACACCTCACTGCTTTCTACAGAAACTCTTGAAAATTGATAGTAAAAATATTGTTACAACAGGGACTACAATTCTTTTGACATACATCTATGGAAAAAATTTTAAATATGCTCAAATAACGTACAAGCACATGTCTTCCAGGAAAAAGACCCAATGAGCATTTCACATTATGTTAAAAGAAAGGAGGCCATGGGAAGTGGGTGCTATTGAGTCACATAAGAAATGTAGGTATGCTTTGGAAAAACAAAGGCCTGATTTGAACAGTTACTATGTTCACAGAGATGACAGGGCTTGCTGGACACATCTAAACAAAACCAAAATCAAATACTGAAAACTGGGCAGCCTCCTGATTTTTAAAGATAATACTTTTATCAAAGCAAGAACTGTATAAGAGTCTGCTGAGACTAGAATAGCTTTGTAATTTTATCAGATCAACATGAGAGAAGAAGAAGAAAAAACCAAGTTTTTCACACTGTATCAATATTTTATAGAAAGAACTTACCATAGAGTTGATCTTAAGGGGATCTTTTTTGGTACCATCAGACCTATAACTGAAACACAATAGAAACTTAATTAAGAAGAGTCTTCTAATTGCATGTAATATTTAGCTTTAATTTAAAAAAACTGATTTTGTTCCTTAGAATGAGAAATACACAATACCGTATGAAATATGAGACTCCTGGTTAATACACCTAGGTATATCACTGAGATACAGTCTTCCGGTTACTAAATAACTTCTTAACAGGGTCATGCAGTTTGGGAAGGTGTGTTCATTATATCAGGACTGAAGTTCAGGGTAGTATATGAAGTGGACAGAGATATTAACCCAGTTCTATCAACCCACTGAGTTAACCTACATTAACCCAATGAGATAATGGAATTTTTCATTTCCTACTAGTTATTTATGTATATAGCTTACCACTCTTATTAGATAATAAGCTACTTGAAGGCAGATTCATGTCTGATTTAGCTTTGAATCTAACATGTTATCATATACGCAATAGGGGTTCAATAAATAAATGCACTTTCACTGAATGGTCAGTTTTAAGAGGATGGAAAGAGGATGGATGTATGAGGAAACAATACATTCTGAATACATTAATTCTGAACCTTACAAATTGTTTTGGGTTCAGAGTCAAGGCAAAATGGTAGCTGTATAACAAAGTTTCTGTGTATGTGTATTGTCTTGGAGAAAATGGAGTTATTTCATCTAAAATTTCTTTATTGACTCACGCAAAATCTCCTCCAAGTGTACAAATCAGCTGAGCTCCAAATACACTCCATAAAGAAAGGCCTCCATATTCCCAGGTCACTATTACAACACTATTGTCAGGAGACCATCTGACCAATTTAACAGCTCCTGTTTTGTTCCAAATGTCTGTTAAGAAATTGTGAGAAGAGTTAAAAATAAATGATTGCTTCATAAATACTTAGTATTTTTTACAGCCTATACCTTCAAGTTGAAACAAGCAGAAAGGCATGCCTGCTTCAAATAATGAGATGAATTCTGTTCGTTTAGGGCTATTTAAAATCAGTATGGTCATTAGCCTTGACCCGATCTAAACAGAACAAAGTCAGTATCCAAGTGATTTATATGAACCAAAAACCGTTTCTGGCCACTATTAGCTTAAATAACTATAACTGTGTAGTCTTAAAAAGGCTTTGGATTTGGGCAAATCAGTTTCTGTAAGATGGGAATAATATTTCCCTTGAATGATTCAACACTGAATGTCAAACTACTCTGCAAAGTATGAGGGTGTTTTAAAATGTAAAATAATATTTTACCATGATCTCCATGTTCCATCAGCAATATCAAAGAGATCCAAGTTAAAATAAATCGAAGCTTAACCTTACATTAGGATTAAGTAGGTAAACTCCAGCCTCAGTACCATAGGCGCTTATATCTTCTTTTAACTAATAATAGTTCTTCATATATAATTAGTAAAGGAGAAAATTTCATTGTGTAGTAAAATCCAAGTTTCTTTACTGCAGAGTTAAATGAAACATAGCAGCATTTCCCATCAGCAATTCAAAAGATCTATAGCTTTCACCTCTTTAAAATTAAAATTCCTTACATCTGCAGTATTAATAAATTTTTGTTATAAGTACCTTTGCCACAAAGGGCTTGTATACAGATTTTAGCCTACAGAAGACAGCCTTTGTTAATAGAGTAAGTAAAACTTTTTTCCTCTGCCTATGTTTGAATCCTCACATTAGCATTTCCCACCATAATTCAGATATATGAATAACTGTATTATTTATGTATATAAAAAATAGTATGGAAACACAAAAGACCCCGAATAGCCAAAGCAATCTTGAGAAAGAAAAACAGATCTGGAGGAATCAGGTTCTCTGACTTCAAACTATATTACAAAGCTAGAGTAATCAAGACAGTATGGTACTGGCACAAAAACAGAAATATAGATCAATGGTACAGGATAGAAAGCCCAGAGATAAACCCATGCACATACTGTCACCTAATTTATGACAAAGGCGGCAAGAACATACAATGGAGAAAAGACAGCCTCTTCAATAAGTGGTGCCAGGGAAACTGGACAGCTACATGCAAAAGAATGGAATTAGAACACTACCTTAACACCATACACAAAAATAAACTCAAAATGGATTAAAGACCTAAATGTAAGACCAGACACTATAAAACTCTTAGAGGAAAACACAGGAAAAATACTCTTTGACATAAACCACAACAAGATCTTTTTTGACCCACCTCCTAGGGTAATGAAAATAAAAACAAAAATAAATAAATGGGACCTAATGAAACTTCAAAGCTTTTGCACACCAAAGGAAACCATAAACCAGATGAAAAGACAACCCTCAGAATGGGAGAAAATATTTGCAAACCAAGCAACTGACAAAGGATTAATCTCCAAAATATATAAGCAGCTCATGCAGATCAATATCAAAAAAACAAACAACCCAATCCAAAAAAGGGCAGAAGCTCTAAATAGACATTTCTCTGAAGAAGATATACAGATGGCCAACAAACACATGAAAGGATGCTCAACATCACTAATCGTTAGAGAAATGCAAATCAAAACCACAATGAGGTATCACCTCACACCTGTCAGAATGGCCAACATCAAAATATCTACAAACAAATGCTGGAGAGGGTGCGGAGAAAAGGGAACCCTTTCGCACTGTTGGTGGGATGTAAATTGATACAGCCACTATGGAGAACACTATGGAGGTTCCTTAAAAAATTAAAAACAGAACTACTATATGACCCAGCAATCCCACTATTGGGCATATACCCTGAGAAAATCATAATTCAAAAGGACACATGCACCCCAATGTTCACTGCAGTACTATTTACAATAGCCAGGATATGGAAACAACCTAAATGTCTAATGACAGATGAATGGATAAAGAAGATGTGGTAGATACATACAATGGCATATTACTCAGCCATAAAAAGGAACGAAATTGGATCATTTGTAGAGATGTGGATGGACCTAGAGTCTGTCATACAGAGTGAAGTAAACCAGAGAGAGAAAAACAAATATCGTATATTAATGCATATATGTGGAATCTAGAAAAATGGTACAGATGAACCTATTTGCAGGGCAGGAATAGAGACAGAGACGTAGAGAACGGACATGTGGACACAGCAGGGGATAGGGAGGGTGGGACAAATTGGGAGATTAGGTTTGACATAAATACACTACCATGTGTAAAACAGATAGCTAGTGGGAACCTGCTGTATAGCACAGGGAGCTCAGCTCAGTGCTCTGTGACAACCAAGATGGGTGGGATGGGGGGGGTGAGAGAGAGGACCAAGGTGGGGGGGATGTATGTATACATATAGCTGATTCATTTCATTGTACAGGAGAAACTAACACAACATTGTAAAGCAATTCTACTCCAATAAAAAAAAAATTCTTATCAAAATAGAAAAAAAAATGCCCAATAAAGCCATATCAAATGACGAAACTAAAACAAAACAAATAACCAAATAAATAAATGGTAACATGCATAAGAAACCTCGTATCTTATTAGTATACTTTACACATTTAAGAGCGAAATTTAAAACCAAACCAAGAAGAAACATACAAACTCAAATCAAAGCTTACAGAATGGTTATAAACAGTATTCCTATTAATCCCAAGTAAACATATATATATACATATGTACATAATATGCATATCTATTTTCCAAGTATTATACACACATTAAAATCTAGTTGTAGAGATATACAATAAAATGTTAATGACAGTTAACCTAATCTTCAAGTGGCAGGAATATGGAAAATTTATCTAGCTGGTAACCTACCATAAACATAGATTGTGATAACCTGCATGAGAAAAATGTAAAACGTAATCCACAGACTTTCTGTTACAGAGCTGAACTCTGAAGAAAGAAAGGAGAAAACTGAAAGTGAGTTTGGTTAGTGTTTGAATTAAGGCAGCCCAGGGGGCGGAGGTGTGAAGAGTGGGGAGTGGTGAGGTGAAAAAGGTTAGAAATATAGGGACAGAAGGTTGGAATGGGACCTAGCAATGACTAGGGAGTTGGGGTCTCACATCCTATACAAAGACAAGAAAGGGGTTTCAGGCTGGCGTGAGTCTGGGAATCAGAATGGAAGCCGCTGTTATCACATAAGGACTCCTGCAGTGCTGCCACCTGTAAAAATCAGCCAGTGGAGCCAGAAAAATACACAGAAGCTTGTCTGTGTTCAAGATGCAGGACAGCACAAGTCTCCCGACATTTTAAGCAGTTTTTATAGTCTAAAGTTATGTAACTCAAGAAGGCAGCACTCTCCCATAAGAAAAACTGCAAGAGTGAGAGTTAGCAGATAACCAAAGGGAGAATTGGCATTCCAAGAACATGAGAAAAGGAAACAATCTAAAAAATTCAATACAGTGCTGTCAATCAATCAATAGAAGCAATGAGGAGAACTTCCTGAAATGATGATAAATGTTCTATATTTGCTTGGTCTAACAGACAGTCACTAGCTACATGTGGCTATTCAACATTTAGGTGTGACTATGAAACTGAGAAAAGTTTTAATTTTCTTTAATGTCAGTTAGTTTCATTTAAACAGCCACATGTGGCTGGTAACTACTGTAATGCACATCACAACATTAGTATGGATAGAAAATTAAACAGATAAAAGGGTTAGAAAACACAATCAAAATACACAACACCCTATTCTTGTCAGTTGCAGCAAAAAGTGTCCTTAGAAAAAAATATATGCAAGCCTTTAAAGGCTATGCAGTAAGAATGATAAAAACTTAAGGAGCAAATTTCTGTTTCTGGCAGTATAGCGAAATGACACCTTGAATGACTCTCCACACTGAAACAACTAAAATGTTAAACAGAATACTTAAACACATCAAAATATCCAAAAATACTGGGAGGTAAGTGAGTGTACCAAGTGCTCTTGCCCTGAATTTTTCTGCCAAACCCTAGAGACCTGACTTTTACATCTGACGACTCACAGCATGTGAGGAACAGGAGATAAAGCTCAGAGCTTGGCCAAGGCAGGGAATCTAATAGAAGATACCCACGTAAAGCTGGGACTACAAAGATTCCATGAACAAGGGAGAATGAGAAATAAACTCTACCACATGGAAGGCGAAAAAATAGCAAGGAACACTTCCCTGTTTTTGTCCATGGTATTGAATGGAAAATAAAGAAGTTCCCCTGAGAATCTGCAACCAGAAAGCAGTCCTCAGTCTGATCTGTAATTTGTGTAACTTGTATGATTCAAAAAAATCTCAAACAGAGAATATAATGCAAAGGGTTCCAGATTGATGTAGTTTTCCCAGGTGATTGGAAGAAACAAACAGAAATCTTCTCTGGAAGAACTCAAATTCAATCTAGCTTTTTTGCTTTCCTGATCAAAAAGCATATAGATGCTTTCTTTCCTCCTTTCCTCTTGACTCAAATGCAGCAGTAATGCTTGGAGCTCAGAAACTACCCTGTGATCATGACAGAAAGGCCAAATGAATGCCAACAGCAGCTTACCTTTGGATTTCTTGCTATTACAGAAAATAAATCCTATTTGTTTAAGCAATAGTAAGTTGGGTTTTCTGTTAGTTTCATTCAAAACATTTCCAATGATACAGACTTTAGACTTACATCTGTGGACAGGATTCAATCAACAGTCACTAAGGGGGTTCAGAAAGAGATTTTCTGGTTTGTTTACTGCTGTGTAACCAGCATTTAGAACAGTGTCTGGCTTACAGTATGTACTCAATAATTACTCATTGAATGAACAAATGGAATTGGAAGGCATAAAATAAGAGGCGATGAAATCAGGCAAGAGTCTAAAGCAAAACCCAGACAAGGAATATAGGGGCTAAAACTAAGTGAGGATAGAGAAAACTAAATGAAGAGATATCCCAGGAGCCTCTAGTGACACAGAAATCCTTGGGTCAGAGAGAACATTGTTACATATTTTAACAATATTTGGCCTTTGGCCTCCATCATTTAATTTAAAACCTCACTACACATATTACCTTTAATTAAGAAGAAAAAAAAAAAAAAAAAAAAGAAGAGGACTCACCAGGATATTGTTTTGCTGTTAACTCTAGTTTATGAGATAGTAGCATGGCTCCAGTGGTGTTATCTATTGTATAAACCTGTACAGAACCACTGTAAAAATCAAAAAGACTTTTAGTGTAAAGAGACAAATACAAATATAAAAAAACATGACTATGGGAAATATTATGTTCTGCTGATAGGAGTGTAAACTAGAATAAAACCATTTTGTAAATAATTTGCAGTCATCTCTTAAATTTAAACAAATGCATATTCTGTAATCTAGCAATTTCACCTACAGATATACCCCAGAAATATCCTTGTCTTTGAGACATGTATAATGTTCATTATAGTACTGGGAATAAGTGCAAAGAAATGGAAATAATCTGCATGTCCAGCAATAAGACAAAGGAAAGAGAAACTGTGGTATATTTATATAGTAGTATACCATATAGCACTGAAAATGAATTTTTGTCATGTGCATTAAAATGGACAGCATATCTATCTACCCACCCATCTATCTATATATCTACATAAATAGTATAATTCTGTTTCTATACTGTGAAAAACATTCAAAACATAGTTAAATACATTTGTGGTAAAAATACAACAAGGACCTAATGTACACAGATTCCAGATTAGTAACTGCCCTGGTGGAGAAAGGGGAATATTAAAGAAGAGAGACAAACGGGGGCTACATCAGTGCAGTACTGGGAACTTTCAGAAATCTTCATTTTGTTATTTTTTACCTTATATTATCTTTTGTATGTATACACATGATACATACTCTTATATATATGGTAAGTATCATTATTCCATTAAAAAATCTTTACAAGGGTCAAACTTACAAAGGGCCAGAAACCAAAACAAAGAATCTGTATATTACATCTAAGCTATATTTCAAAATTGAATTATAATAATCACAAAAAATATCATTTCTGCTTACAGAGTCATTCTCAGATCGAAAATTTAACATAAATGTTGTTTTAAAAATAATTTAAATCCAAGGCTGCTTTTGCACACATCAGGATGATACTAGCTTATGACTGCCAGAATGTTCTGACCCTTATCTGTACTCCTTCAAGGTAGGAGAAGTTAGATGATCTCCTCACAGCAGCTTTGATCAGTTTCCAGTTTCCAGCCCCACTCTTCTCAAGGATCAGGATGGGGACTAAATAAAATACCTGCAATAATAGGCCACTTGAAGTTATCCCACAGCTCACTGATGCTCTGTTTCTAAATTCTTTTTTTCTCTCTGTGTTTCATTTTGCATCATTTCTCTTGCTGTGTTCTTCAAGCTTATTAATCTTTTCTTCTGTAATGTTTGATTTGGGTCTTTTGTCTTCCATGTTTCAGTTCAATACTCAAAAGAAACCCTCTACAGCTCTCTGGAGTTCTCTCTTTGTGCCACTCTCTCCTCTGATGTCTGGCCTGTGAGCCCCAGCTGCTTTGGTCTCCCAGACTCTCATTTCCTTTCCACACACTCAACCCAGGGAATCTGCCAGGCCCTGTCTCTCTCTCCTTGTGCTGGAGATTCTCTCAAAGTAATTGAAGCTGGGGCAGTTGAAGAGTTTTCTTATTTAGTTTCTCATCTTTCAGGGATCACTATCCTTTGTTGCCTGATGTCCTATGTCTTGAATTCAAAACACTTGTTTCATATTTTTGTCCATTTTCTTGGCAATTTTAGGTGGGAGAGAAAAATCTGATCTGTTACTCTAACTTAGAAGCCAAATGCCTGGAACAGATATCTATCCAGACTACCTGCCCAATTAGATACCTTGCTGAAAGACAGCACTAAGTGGCTAGCAGGTATTTACTTATTTTTGCTTTGCATCTAACAACTGTCAAGTGCTAACTCTGGGTTGCTGAACTCTAACAAGTCAGTGAGGAGTCCAGATATTTCTAATATAAGAAGTAGGTGCTATGTCAATAGTTACAAAAGACTGACAATTAACGTTTTAAGTATTTATAGTGCCTATATTACTTAAATTATTTTTCTTTCCATTTCTCATAAGCCCACCATAAAAGAAAAATATATTTCATTAAAAAGACACTACTTACTAATCTCAAAGCAAAAAACATCTCTCTATAATAGAGATATATATGGCTATTACCACCGTAAGTAATCAAATTTAGCATCATCAATACTGAGACCACTCAATGTTATTGCTGCATGATGCCATAGGAAGTACAAAACACCTATGACAAAAATGTTTAACCAGAATCTAATCAAACCTTTAAATATAAGGGGAAGAATTAGGCTGTAAACTGTCATCCTAAAAGAAAGCTGGTTTCTTATAGAACTCTAATGAGGTGTTCAAGTCAATTAATCCTGGTAAGTGCTGGCAGATCAGGGCTAGAAGCCACTAGGTCAGTTATGTCACATAGCTATAATCACAAAACTTTCACCCCAACCCACGATCATGCCATAAGAAGGGCTGATCCTCTCCCAACTCATGAAAACTGAGGTAACTAAAAGGCTGAAGGCCAAGATTCCACCTTCATTACCCTGGAAGAAGGGCTAGAATCCGGGCTTCTAAAATCTGGCCTTGCTAGACCCCTGGGTGCTAGTCCTAAATGTAGGTGATGTAGAACTGCACACCTACCACTGTTCCCGTCTCTGTCAGTTTCCTCTAAATGCTGATGTGAGCTTCCTACTCATTTGACTACACTGGCTCAATAAGAACCACCTTCAAGATTCAAACAGGTGTTACAGAAACTAATTAAATGCCAATATGAGAAAACGATGAGACACATTTAGAATGTAGGATATTCTGTAAACAACTGACCTAGACTCAAAAAAAAGTTAATGTCATAAAAATAAGAAAAAAGATACAAGGATTTTTATAGGCAAAAGGTAACTAAAGAGAAATAATAACCAAATATAATTCCTGAATTTTGAATGATTCTGATTAAAACAAAAGAGATGAAGGAAATTTGGTGACAACTGGGTTAGTATGAATATGAATTCAATATTAGATCTTATTGGGGATTTATCATTAATTTTCCCATGTGTTTGACTAAAGATGATGCATTTATGTAAGAGAATGTCTCCTTTTTTGGAAACCAAGAAATAATGTAAATGTCCTTTAACAGGAAATCAGACAAAGTATGATATATTCATACACCAAAACACTACTTATAAATCAATCCCAAATAAATGATTTCAGTTACTGGCAAATAAGCTGGACGAATGCACAACGTTGACTGAAAGAATCAAGACACAAAACATAGAATATGATTCTATTCATATAAAGTTCAAAATTAGGTAAAACTAAATTATGCTTTTTAGGAATGCATACTTGAGTGGTAAAACTGTAAAAAAAAAATGGAAATGATTATCATGAAAGACAAAATTGGTTACCTTTAAGTGTTAAGGGGGGGATGGGAGTCATGATTAGGAAGTGGCAGGAGTAAAACTTATATTGGCTGGCAACGTTCTATTTCTTGACTGAGTTGTGAAAAGATGGATGTTTGTATTATAATTATTTGTAAAACTGTGAATATCTGGATTATGCACCTTCCTGTTTGTTATTTTACAGTATGAAAGTTAAAAAGGATATTATAAACTCTATGCCAATAAGTTTGACAGTGTATATGAAAGAAACCAATTCCTAGAAAAACACAACCTGCCAAAATGACTAAGAGACAAAAAATCTAAATGTTCTTCAGTCTATTTTAAAACTGAATTGAATTAGTAATCAAGAAAATTCTAGGCTCAGGTGGCTTCACTGACAAATTCAGCCACACATTCAAAGATGAACAAAGAAGGGAAAGAGAGAAATCCTTCCTCAACTTGTCTTATGAGACAAGCATAACCTTGGTTAACCAGGAGAGAGAAAAAAAAAAAACTATAGCAAACTGTACTCAGGAACATAGATTTAAAAATTCTAAACAAAATGTGACCAAATCAAATCCATAATGATGAAGAAAAATACGCTTTCCTTTTCTCCTTACACTAAGTTAAATTTACTTTCTACATTTATCTCCTCAGTGAGAAGCAATGTGTTGAGGATAAGGATTTCCGACTTCACAAACAGATTATTGACAGTATAATGAAGGCAGTGATTTATAACACTATCAGTGTATTACTTATACTGATAGAAATACTTTGATACTTACCTTGATGTAGCTGGAAACAATATTAGATGTTATGTTCTACAGAACCACTAAGTCACATTTTGAGGTCAAAATGGAATTTTATATTTAACAAAGAGTTTTGAAGACTAAAAAGCACTATACACATTTTAAGGCATTACTCTCAGCATCTGATATAATCTTTTTATTTGAGCTAAAACATAAAGCTCAAAAAAGTCAGGTATATTTGTTGTTTTCTAATGTATCCCAAGTGCTTAGAATTGTGCCTGGCACATGGCAGACACAAATATATTTGTTGAATGAATAATTTGTATTCAATTTTACTTCTAAAACCTGAATTATTTGAATTAAAGCAAGAAATTGATTTTATGTATAAGCTTTTAATTTGCTTGTTAACTAAGGCACACCCACTAATTCAAAGGCAAGTCAACACTGATGTCTTAAAAAGAAAGGACTGTTTCCAAAAAAGGAAAACATTCTTCCTGATCTTCTTTTAAACAATAAAGAACCTAAATTTTAACTGATTTAATCTTCTTAACTTGTGACTCAATTTCCTACCACTGAAAAAAAGCTCACTTTTACAAACTTAAACACCCAATCTCCAAAATCTGCCCTTTAGATTTGTTTGCTTCAATCTATTAAAATGCTTTTAAATTTTATATTAAGGCTGATTCATAAATTATGAAAGGCACAATAAAGTTCTTAAGTGTGTTAAGAATATCTTACGGTTTAAAAAAAACCCATTATTTTTGGCAGTAAGTCTTAAAATACAGACATCTGTATCAATTACCTCGCACAACCAAACGCCATCAGTCGATACTTGTTATTTACTGCTACACAAGTTCCATCAACAACATCTTGTGGCCAAACTCCATGAAGCTGCTAAAATTAAGAAAAATAGTTAAGATTTAAAGCATGTTCCCCAAATATACTTTTATCAATAAAATTCTCCTTCAGTGAACACAGTTTTATAAGGCTTTATATGGTTCTTTATATGGTTTGATCTGGATAGGAAAACATCCCATCAGAACTACCATCTGGATTTTCTCCCTTAAAAACCTCAATTTCATTAACTGGTTCAATACATATTCCCAAATGAGCTCAGTCCAGTGCTAATCTATTCATAAAACACTAAAAAATGGATATCTGACCTGTAAATTCAAATTAAATGAAGACAACTTTCCTATTAAAATGTAAACCTCTTAATGGTAGAAACTGCATCTAATTTGCTCACTATTATTATTCTTGTCACCTAGCATATAGTGTTGAACTTTTCTGATCAATCGAAAATGGTCGATTTTATTTCATCTATCCTTTAGAAGTGATTAATGATTTGTCAATTGCTGACTATTCTCTATTACTCCTTTGCTTTATAGTACAGTGGTTAGTAGCATGGTATCTGGCAGCCTGACATAACATCTCAGATCTACCCGACTTGCTAAAATGATTATTTGACCTTTCCAAGCTTCAGTTTTCTTATCTGTAAATTACCTCTTAGAGTGTTTTGAAAATTAAATGAGAACTTACATACAAGTAACCCACTTAATACAATGCCTGGAATTCAACAAGTTAAGCTTCAATAAATGAATGACATTATTATTAAGCTTTATATGCTACTTAATTCTGAATACAGACGCAGAATAGATTCAGCTCCCTTGTCTGTTTTTATTTGTCAAATCAAGGGCATCCTAGATCATAAATTTCTAAGGCAAAGGTCATCATGACTGTTCAGTAAGCACAAAAAATCAGCACACTACAATACAGCACTTTATTTCTGGATTATCACGATAGTAAAATTAGATGATCCAATATAATTAAACTGTTTGAAATATAATACTATAGATTTTATTTAATTCCTAACTATAGAATCTACTATCTAAATATGGAATATTTGCTTTTTTGTAGGAATTTTATTTATTCTTCAATTTTAATAATAAAACTAGACATTATTTTAGTTAACAAAAATGGCGAAGACAGCATTGAGCATTATTTCTTTGGACTGCTGCCTAGACTGAAATTCGTCTATTCATCCCTATAACAAAAATTTTCCAGGTGCCTACTATTCACCAGGTACTGCTCTAGGTGCCAAGGATACTGCAGATATTCAAACATACCAAAATCCCTAGCTATATCCCTGCTTTACGTTTGTTAAGAGACTGACAAGTTTAAAAAACTATACAGTATCACGTGGGAGGTTAGTAAATGTTACAGAAAAAAATAATAAAACAATTAAGGAGAAGAGAGTATATGGGTGAAGATGTAATATTAAAAGGTCTGCCCTATGAAGGTGCCTCTTGAGGAAAGTACTTTCGGAGATACAGCAGTAGAAAGGCCCTGTCACAGTAGCATTTCTGGCATGTTCAAAGAACATCAAAGAGGCCTGTGCAGATGGAGTGGAGTGGAGTGGAATGGGGGAAGGAGAAGGAATAAATGAGGTAACAGATGAAATAGGGGGCCAGATTTATAGGGCTTTGAAAGTCACCATAAGAACTTTGGCTTTTTCTCCAATTCATATATGGGGAGTCATTTGGAGTGTCTTTAGTTTTTTTTAACCCTTTCTATTATGAATTATAATACATTAGAGAAAAATACAAAAGCAAAAATGTACATCACAATAATATCACAAAGTAAACACTTGTGAAATTACCACTCAGGCTAGGAATTACCAGTACCCACAAGTCCCCCAACAGTGTCACTCCTGATCAATATTATCCTCACCTCTACCACAAAAGAAACAATATCCAGACTTACATAGTAATCACTTCCTTCTTTTCCTTTAAACCATTAACACTTAAACATGCGTCCACACAGAACTGATTCAGAGCTGCCTATGTTTTTTGTTTTCCTTCAATTTTATATAAAATAGAATCAGAGCATGTACTCTTTTGTGTCTAGCCGCTTCCACTAAACATGTTTGTGAGATTCATCCATGTTGTTGCATACAGCCTTGTTTGTTCATGCTCATTGTCATGTCAAACACTGGGCTTTTAGCTCACTGGGCCTCTGGCCTCCCCTAACCAGTCTTGTTAGCTCTTTACAGTCTTTTTAGCTCTCCAAAGCCGTTAAGCACATTCAAAAAATATTTTTTCTCCAGCTCTTTTAGCTGTCCTCAGCAGGTTTTGTCCTAAATATCTTGTCCTACTGAAGGGTTCTGAGCAGAGGAGTGGCATAATCTGACATATTTTAATACATTTGCTAACTGTATTGAACAGTGCCAAACAGGGGACTTCCTTGGCAGTCCAGTGGTTAAGACTCCACGCTTCCACTGCAGGGGGCGTGGATTTGATCCCTGGTCAGGGAACTAAGATCCTGCATCACCGCTCGGCAGAGCCAAAAAAAAAAAAAAAGAAGGCAGTGCCAAACAGGATTTTTATAAAGCACTTAAATAATGTCTGATATAAATACGGCATTAGTGTATTTCCCAATTACCAGTAATAGATATGTATTGTTTTCTTGTAATTTATATTTTCTACTTATAACTTATTTAATAATGTTTCGTCTACTTTACATTATTTTAAATCCTTAATTTACTAGAAAACTTTCTTTAACCAAATACTAATACAAGCTGATATTCAGAAATCAGTCACTCACTTTCCAGCTCTAATATTTTTGTTTTCAGTAAAAACATTTAAATCCCAAACATATGTCAACAAAATGAAGAGGCAATCTACTGAATGGGAGAAAATATTTGCAAATCATATATGTGAGAAAAGATTGTATCCAAAATATATTAAAAACTCACACATTTAATAGCAAAAAAATTCTGATTAAAAAATGGGCAGATGATCTGCATAGACATTTCTCCAAAGAACACACAGAGAGAGCCAAAAAGTACCTGACAAGATGCTCAGCATCACTAACACCAGGGAAATGCAAATCAAAACCACAATGAGGTATCACCTCGTACCTGTCAGAATGGCTATTATCAAAAAGACAAGAAATAATAAGTGTTGGGAGGATGTGGAGAAAAGGGAACCCTTGTGCACTGTTGATGGGAATGTAAATTGGTATGCCACTAGAGAAAACAGTATGGAACTTCCTCAAAAAAAAAAAAAAAAAAAAAGTAAAGTTAGAACAACCGTATAATCCAGCAATTCCACTTCTGGGTATTTATCCAAAAAAAAAAAAAAAATAGAAGAAGAAGAAAACACTAACTTAAAAAGATAACTGTACTCCCATGTTCAATGCAGCATTATTTACAATAGCCAAATATGGAAACATCTAAGGGCCCACTGATGGATGAATGGATAAAGAAAATTTGGTACACACACACAGGAATATACAGGTGACCCTTACAACATGGGGGTTAGGGGCATCTACCCCCGGCACATACAACTTTACAGTTGTCCCTCCATATCCTTGGTTCCGCATCTGTGGATTCAATCAATCGCAGATCGTAGAGTACTGTGGCATGTATTTACTGAAAAAAACCCAGGTGTAGGTGGACCTGCACAGTTCAAACCTATGTTGTTCAAGGGTCAACTATATTATTTAGCCATAAAGAAGAATGAAATCTTGCCTTTTGCAACAGCATGGATGGACCTTGAGGGCATTATGCTGAGTGAAATAAATCAGACAGAAAGCTGATACCATATAGAAAAATATGCCCTTGAAAACTTAAAATCCTTTCCATTAAACACACTGAACATGAATATTTAGCTTCTCTGACTCTTAAAACCCCAACTTTTATAACAGAAAAGATTTTTTTCAAAATGCATATGTTGGCAAGGACAAAGAATGGGAGAGGAGGTGGTATCAGAAAATTCTGGACGCTGGGAAGCAAGTGGATGACTAGAATCCTTAACTAGCAGTAATGATGTTGAAAAACAGCCACACTTACATTGTAAGGTACACAAAAGGCCTTGGAATTTAAATGTCTCTCAAAAGCTGAACTAAAAGCAGCAGGATTGGTTTAAAGCCTGTTTAATCAGTAGCTGGCACTGCCTACCTCCCAGTCTGAGCAGCTAAGAAATATCCCACCTCCACTCCAATAGAAAACTGGAGTTTTTCTTTAGAGAAAAACAAAAAAATCTCAGTGGTCTCTAGACCACACCAAAAATAGGGATACATGGGAGTTTACATCCTGAATTTGGACCCTCTAGTCTAACTCTTCCATAACTCAAATCCCAAAATACTGGGCCAGCCAGGTACATATTCTCTGAGAAAGACTGCAGGACTCTTCTCCAACAGACACTGGATACGGAGTGGGGAGGAAAAGAAATAACCCAGTTAGCTCACCCTATGATGAAGATCACAGTCAACCAAACCCACCAAAGCCCACACAGCCTTCAGTGAATCCAAATTCTTATTTTGGGTCTCTGTCACAGCAACCAAATTCATATATTAATGAATCAAATATTAATTAACCATTAACTCTGAAAGGATCTAAAAATAAAGGAATATAGGAAATCCACAGGATGATAATGATGGACAGCCTAAAAAGGCAACTGTGTTAAATAGGTATGTATAGTAAGCAATCGTCCAGAAGGCTCCAAGAGAAATTTATTCAAGATGAAACGGATACTAACATAATCAAAATCACAATAACTATATTGGGAAGATGGGAAGAACTTACAGACAGGGTGGGGGAACAGGGAAGTGGGAAGTACATGGTCATTTTCCACAATGGGAAGTCAATGAACACAGCCTAAAAACTAAAAATTACAGGAAATACTCAGAGTAGTGGAGATAAATAGCAAAATCACCAGTGAAGGAATAAAAAGTAGTTGCCTCTGAGAATGAAAACGGCATGAAGAGAACAAGCAGGAGGAAAGGAACTATCATTTTTCATTAACATGTCAATAGAATTGTCTACTTACACTATTTATATGTATAGTTTTGATTAAAAAAATCTTAAGGAAAATAGGGGAGGGGTTTAATAAAGACTAAAATTAATAAATGCAAAATTAAAAAATAAACATTCCAAGTAAATAAGTCATACCTCTGCAGTAAATCTACTTGACACTGGTGTGATAAATCCAACTTTACCATCATTAAACACAACAGCAAACCCATCAAGTGTGGCACAGTATTCCATGTCTCTAATGTGCACATCTTCAAAGCCCAGGAATGAACCTGCTGATGAAAAAAAAAGTACATGAAATATGAATATAAATATAGTAAATTAATTCTCTTGTATTTTTGCTTGCAAACCATATAAGGACAGTTAAAAGGGCAAACATAATGACCTAACAACACTAAACAACTGAACTACTCTTTCCTACTCTCTCTCTCTCTCCCACACACACACACACACACACCCTCCTCCCTTGCATAATTAATTCCAAAGTAGATAAACCAATGTTCATCCATAAGAAATATCTAACTAGTTTATATAAAATATAAAACATCTGGTTCTGTCTCATGAAAAAAGTGTAACTACCTCTAGATGACTGGAGATCTACTGAAAAGGGTACTGTACAAAGATTAATAGCTTTCCTCCCATTTGTCATTCCTTCCCAGTGAATAAGATGAAGAAGTCCATCAGAAGTAGCAACCAGGAGATCTTCCAGCACAGACTGCAAACTGTAGAGAAGTAAGCAATTTAGAATCAATTTCCTTTTAAGAAAAGCATATTGGGTAAGCAATGAATATGAGTATAACTGCTCTGGAGAATATTCATGCAAAGATCATAAAACCACTTAACAAAACTGCCATTTATCTACAATTTAGCTATATATCAGCTTTATCAATGTATAATTCAATCTAGAATCAGAAATTCTGAAAAAAATGAAAGACCACGCGTTGCTGCAGTCACAAACCTGATGAATTATGTTTAAGAACTAGACGTACTGAAACAGCAAATTAGAAGATGGAAGGATAAGTGACAGCTGACAAGAAAGGAAAGAGACAGAGAAACCATGAAAAGAACTAATGACAGAATGACAATCCGGAGACATGGAGTGTAGAGGTAACAATCCTCTAACCCTATCCAACAGAATTTTCACCAGTAATGGAAATGTTCTGTATCTGTACTATCCAACACAGTAGCCATTAGCCACATGTGGTGATTATACACTTGTAACATGGCTAGTGTGACAGAAGACCTAAATTTTTAATTCTGTTTATTTTATCTGTAATTTACATTTAAATCACTTCATTTGACTAATGGCTACTGTAGTGGAGAGCATAGTTCTAGACCACAGTATTTCTAGGGTATCAAAGAATCTCACATTGTGCATCCATTCAACAAACATTTAATTAAGCCTGAGCTCTGTGACAGGCACTATGCTGGGCTGGAGATTCAGAGGTGAATAAAATACAGTTTATCCCTGCAGAAGACCTCTCAGCTGACTAAGTAGTGAAAAGTAATTATGTAGTATGATCTCAGCACTTATTGATACTTGCAAAGAGATTTAACAATTACAAGTGCACGGCAATAAATGCCTGACTTGTTTACTCCTATAATGCCAAGTCCCTAGGGCAATGTTAGTTACATATGGCACCAAATGTTTGTGGGAGGAAGGTCAAGAGGGAAGGGGAATCCAAAAGTGAGGCTACAAAGATAATGGCAGAGAGAAAGAAAGAGAACCAGTGGAAACTGGTATCAAGAAAGCCAAGGGAATAAGATGGACTTAAGAAAGAGTACTCAAAAGAGTATCAAATGCTGTAAAAAAAAGAAAATTTAAGTATAAGAAAGAATGAAAAATGTAATGTCTATTTATATACTCTATTATGTACTGTTAAATTTCCTTTCATACTTTAGAAGTTAAGAGTCTATTTCAGAAATATTTTAATCCATAGTGGTGAAAAGAACGTTTTTAATGTTTTCTTTAACTTTTAATTCTTTGGAAAGTTAAGTCCAATGACTTATTCCACCACATATTTCAGATGATGAAGAATTTACTGTACTTTCTTCCCAACTATAAAAATATTAAAAAAGATAAGAATAACATGTCCCCTTACTGAGCTCCATCTCTTGAACTTCAGAGCATTTGCAGTCAACTACAATTCCCAGTTTAATGAAAGTTCACCTTTTAAAATTATATTCTTTTATTTCAAATTTATATTTTAGTGGTAAAATTTATGTGTAGCATGTGGTGGCTAGAATATAAAAACTTTGTTTTAGACCTGATATAAGAGAGGCAATTTAGTGGAGGAGTCACTGGTTTACCAGTGGTTTTCATTCAGCAGGAGTCAGCCTCGGTTTTTGCAAACCACATTCTCCCTCTCCCCAGCTTGTATCTCCCTGGAAGAATCACTGCATATGACGATTAGGAACAAGATCAAGGTTACCCTCCAGTAATTTAATTGCCTTCTAGGCAAAACTCAACACTTCTCTGACAAAGTTAACAGAATTCAGAATCTCTACATCATCATCATCCACAGTACTGTGATTAAAAATGACCAGATGTCTGAATAAACAGGAAAATGTGACCCAGAGTCGAGAAAAATCCATCAATGTAAACAGACTCATAAACAATCCTGACGTTGGAATTAACAAATAACTGTGACAAAAATGATAAACAATCTATAAAAAGGATAGATTCTCCCCGTTTAATTGAAAGTAAACAAACTTTCAATTAAAGGCTGATATCAGATGTTAAAGTACTGAATATTTCCATGAAGTTTAGTAAATAGGCCTTGTTTCAAGTCACCCAAGGGTCTCTCCCCACGGATTCCCATTCTCACAAAGACTTAAGAACTAAAGGATTAATTCTTGCCACCTGGGGGATGTTAGGACCCTGTACCAATAATTTATATCCTATGTCTTCATATGTTGTACTGACTTTTATTGAAAATCACCCCTACGTGTAAGTACACACAAAATACACATAAAGATACTCTAAGTTATGCCCTTAGAGAGGCATAACTATGCCTCTAGTTATGGCATAGTTATGCCCTCTACAATCACTGACTTCTATGGGCTTTATTAACAGCTATGTGGTATACCACAGGTGTTTGTTATTGCTGTTGTTTAATTTAGGATCTTAGAAGTAGAATAATAGGATTTGGGGAGGAGAATAATAGGATTTTGGAATCTGATTAATCAAATATTCTTAATATAAAATGAATAATTCACAATTACCGATTCTCAAATATGTAAATATGTTTAATACCTAATTAACATTAAATACTATATATACTACATGGGTCTTTCTAAGTGCCTGGGAAGAAGGAAGATAATAAACTGTAGTATTTATTAGTATTAGTTAGAAATAGACTAAGAGTTTTAATTATAAATTATATCAGTTCTTTTTAAAAATTTTTTAATTAATTAATTAATTTTTGGTTGTGCCAGGTCTTAGTTGCAGCCGGCGGGCTCCTTAGTTGTGGCATGAGAACTCCTAGTTGCGGCATGCACGTGGGACCTAGTTCCCTGACCAGGGATCAAACTGCATCCTCCGCATTGGGAGGCAAATTCTTAACCACTGCACCACCAGGAAGTCCCAGTACTTTTAAACTTTCTATATATTCTCTACCCTCAATTAATAACAAGGTGTAGATGCTTAACATTAATCCAATTCTTTCTTCAATCAAAAATTAAAAGATGGCAGACTCTTGCAATCTTATGCCTATAAGCAACAGCATAATCATTGTCCCTAACTTTATTTGACTAATTTTTGGTAGTAGGAGGGAAAACAGTTGGTTTAAAGGCCAAGTTTCATGCCCCCTCCCTCAATTCAAAAGTATATAGGAATTCTCCAATCAAATTTCCAGGAGGTACATGTTACAGGTGCTAATAATAACACTGCTCTGAAATGCGATCATTTTACTGAAGTTCTGAGAGAAAATGAGAGATTTCCAATCATCTAAATTAGTAGATTAAAAACTAGCACCTGACAAGTTAAACTTGTACAAGACAGCAGGAATTCTTTTTTTTAAGGCTCTTTTTCTATCCTATATCCATGAACCACACAGTTTTTGCCACCAGGTGGAGATAGAAAGCCATGCTTGTACAGTTCCATCCAGCTTGGAACCCAGACATTCAAAATTCCTTACACAAGTTACACTCTTGAAAAGGATCTCTATTCTGAAATAAAATCTGAGATAAAGAGTAACCTGAACTCAATCTCCTGTAGCCCTGATCACATTTAAACAAATAAAAACAACAACAAAAAGGCATTCTTTTTCTCTGAGGAGACTTAAAGTAAAAAAAAGATAGATTAAACAAGGCAATAGCCAGCCACTTGTATACAATTCTATTTAACATGTTCTAGTATCTGTACTGTATTCTAACAAGAGAAATGATGAAGGAAGCCTTTAGTTAGAACTGTGAATCAGAAGAATTTAAGAAACATATGTATTACATTCATATAGTTTAATATATTCACGTATTGTATCCGTATTGTATAGGTCAACACTTAATAAGACTACATAGTAAAAAGTCTTTTTTCCAAAACTGTCCCCCCTAGCCACTCAGTTCTCATGCCCAGTTTCTTACGTATTCTTCCAGAACAACACATAAACTACCACCACCAGCTCGCTTTAAAATAAAATAGTAGCATTTTTATGTACAGTATACCTCACTTTTCTTAACCCAACAACGTATTTGGGGAGTTTTTTCAAGAAAAAGTGCCCTCGGGCTTCCATGTTGGCCCAGTGGTTGAGAGTCAGCCTGTCAATGCAAGGGACGGGTTCGTGCCCGGTCCGGGAAGATCCCACATGGGGCGGAGCGGCTAGGCCCATGAGCCATGGCCGCTGAGCCTGCGCGTCCGGAGCCTGTGCTCCGCAATGGGGGAGGCCACAACAGTGAGAGGCCCGCGTACCGCAAAAAAAAAAAGAAAAGAAAAGAGAAAGTGCCCTCAATGTTTTTACAAATGCATATGAGTATCTTTTTAAGTAACATGTACTATGTTATACCATTCAAACAATTCTAGATCTTATCAAAAAATATAAATTTCTAAATAAAATTACAGTTGGTATACCCAAATTGTGGGCTTTATTACAGTAATTTAAGTATAATAATGTACCATTTGTAAAATTTTACATTTTTATAAGGGCTAATCAAGAATTTTTAGGACTAAAAAAAATGATCCTCAATGAAAAGAAATAAAATCAACTTTCTTACTGCTCATGCGATTAACAAACTACACTGTATATTGTCATCACAAAATGCTAAATTTAACCAAAGTACTGTACCTCATGATGGGTGCTTGCAAATCCAATATTTTCCTCATCTCTAAATTTAATGCTGGAGCACACTGTTCTTCCTTAAAATGGGGTGTCCCCTTCACTTGTGGACTTCCTCTAAAAAAAAAAAGCAAATACACAGGATTAAAGAGAAAGATACTGAATTCTCCTCCACTCTGTGACTAATAGCCAATCAAATAAAGTAACACAATCAAACGTAAAAATCAGGTGTTCATCCTTTAGATTCTCAAATGAAAAACATACTTAAATTCCACTATAGCAGACATATCTATTTATCAATTAGAAATAAATGTGTCTGACCAGTGTAACTTATATTGGGGGGAGTGGGAATGGAGGGAGAAGAGAGAGAGGAGCAAAGAATCTTAGGGAAAAAAACAGTAAAGATAGAAGTTAATTCTCAAGGGAACCAACAGGCATTTAAAATGACTGACAGCCCTTTCTGAGTTGAGCAACTACGAAACTTATATACCATTCTATTATACAGTGCATGTCCGAAGTGATCAAATCGTCACTTCATCTTCCCTTGCTCCACACCTCATTCTTGATTCCTATCCTTTAGGTATGCATCAGACTTAAGGTCAGATTCAGGGATGCAATTAGGAGATGTTTTACATTAAGTGGCAAAATGGGTAAATTCGAAAACTCCTTGGCACTAAATGGCTGCACTAGAGTGGCTAGGTCAATGCCAACATAATTGAGCTGTCACATACAAGCCCTCAAAAGGACTATAAAGCTGTTTTGGAATCTTTATATCCATATGGCATTGGACCATTCTTTCTCAATGCCTGTGCTAGAATTTAACAGCTATCTGTCTCTTCTCTTACTATCAGCTATCACTTACTTTAGGCAACAATTAGCCTGCCTACATCATCTTTCCTTCTCATCACCTACAATCCTAGAAACGAATTTGTCAATACTATTAAAACTAAGTGCAAAGAATGTAACAAGTTAAGGTTCCTAGCTTTGTGAAAATTATCTGGATGCTCAGAAAATTATTTAGATGCTTATTAGTTTTAGATTACTTTCCATACAGAAACCTGGTGGTGCTTTATTACTATCCTGCTCTGCTACTGCCATGACCTGGAATATTTGATTCCTTCTACGTGCCTGAATGGCTAAATTGGCTAATTTTTAACCAAACATGTTCATGTTCAATTAGTATGTTTGATATGACAGCCCTTAAAAGGACATCATGAGTTATTAGTTTACAGGAGTCATATCTGAATTGCTAACCACACAAGACACTGTGATGAATTTTCTGAGATGTTCTCCATGTACATCTAGTTTTAAAGTTATTATTCAAAGTAATACATACACATAAATAGTCAAACAGTGCTAGAAGGCTTATGACAAACAAAAATAACTACTGAAGTAGTCTTCTTTCAGTGAGGAGGCAACCAGCTTGAATTCTTTGAGCTGTTATCTTCTTCTATTTACCTGCGTATTTTTTAAACCATGTGTTTACACTGCTTTAACATCATTAATTTTAGACATTAGCTTTTTATTCTCATTTACCCATTTTTTCCCATCCTCCTAACATAATTATACCAAACTGTTTTCATTATGATGATTACATAAATATTTTTCACTTCTGGGTCAAGTAGTGTTCAGTAATCTTTCCTTAAATAACTTGGTAATTTTCCACATGCTTTCATTTGCTTGGTTTTCTTCTTCTTCTTTTTTTTTTTTGCAGTACACAGGCCTCTCACTGTTGTGGCCTCTCCCGTTGCGGAGCACAGGCTCCGGACGCGCAGGCTCAGCGGCCATGGCTCACAGGCCTAGCCACTCCGCGGCATGTGGGATCTTCCCGGACCGGGGCACGAACCCACGTCCCCTGCATCGGCAGGCGGACTCTCAACCACTGCGCCACCATGGAAGCCCTGCTTGGTTTTCTTTAAACTTATACCTAAGTCATCTCATACTCCTTAATAGGTCTGACAAAACAATTCTCAATACAATCTTCTATGTGGTCAAACCTGCTATATAGCTTATGATTTCCATTTCACCCCCGCCCTTGGAGGCATCCCTCTTTATGCCCATTGCCCTACTAAGTCTAATGCACAGCTATCAACATGATATTTACTTTGTCATCATCCTTATGATTTCTTTGCTTCTTTCCTATGTTGAACTCTTTATTTTATAGATCCTGTATCTTCCTCGGTTCACATATTTTTGGGGCTTTCTGGAAAGGTGCATGAGAAGTAAACTTAGAACTCTCAAGTCTGAAATGTCTCTATTTTATTATGACACTTGAATGAATGTCCCTTCAAAAAAGACTATGATAAAGTTGTCTGAAGACATTTCTTCTGCCACTGTTCTATATCCTGGGAGGGTCTGTCAAATGTTTTTTTTTAATGGTTTTATTGAATTTTTAATTTCTGCTATCATACTTTTCATTCCAGGAACTTTCTCACACCCACCTCCCCTTTTTTCTTATAGCATCAATTTTTTTTTTAATTAGGCAATACCTGTTTAAGGTGGTTAATTTTCATTTCACCAAAGTGTTTTTGTTCCCTATATTGCCTATTTCCTCTGAGTTTCCTTTTTTCTGTTGTGTGTCTCTATTTTACGTTAGAAACTTTCCTAAGATGGATAACATCTTTCTTCATGTTCAAGAGGTTAATGAGAAAAAACTAATTATAAGTTCTATGTGTTCAAGTTGGGTTGTCAACTGGTGGACCTCAGGGTAGGCATTTTTGTTTGAGGCCTTCCAATATGAGAGGCTGTTGGGTCATTCATCGGGAGTGATTTAATTTCCCTAGGAAGAATCCCTCAATCAAGTACAGAAGCCAGAAGTCTGGAGCCAAGCAGGGGAAGAAAGCTTGACATCCTACTGTTCAGTACAACAACTTTCACTTAATCCCCATCCTTAGTTTAGCATCTCATCCTTGCCCTACTCTGTGTCTGGAATCCCTCTGGTTTAATCAGACATCCTGTCTCCTGTGAGGTGAGAACATAGAAATCCTATTCCTTATTCAGATTTTTCAAACAATCCCCATTTATGGCCCCTGGTTCATTCCTATATTCTGTGGTACTAGTACCTGAGCCATTCTAGGGTTTTGCAGATCAAACATTCTAGGGCTCTAGGGTTTTGCTTTTCATCAATATCATATATGTAACGTTAGGCTCTCAGGTTTGATATTCTTCCTAAGTCATTTATTTTTTCTCATCCAATTTTTAGGTCATGGGTTAGAGATACCTCCAGCTCTCATTAAAGATGAAAACAGTATTTCAACTTTTTGTTCTGTTGGTGATTTTCAAGAAAAAGGTGGAAACCTCATTACCCATCTTGAAACTGGAAACTATTTTCCTTTATATAAATACTACCATTTATTAGAGCTAAAAGTATTATGATAAGAATTTTATAGCAAATTTAAGTAAATCCTGACTTCGCAATGACTTCCATTATAAAATTAGGAGATAAACTTCACAGTATAATTTCCACCCCTTCCTCCAAACATACTAAAATGCAGTAAACTGTTAAAAATTACATTAACAAAAAAATCTAACTTTCTGATCAAAAATATTATTACTTATAGTTCAACAGTAATTTGAGAGTATTGCATCAGATTTTTGGAAGGGAGAGCCAAACTATGAAGAGCACTGAATGCCAGGAGGAAAAAAAGCAATAAATTGAGCAGTTACCAAGTATGAGTGTACAAAACGTTCTGCACACATTATGTCAACTGATTGATTACAATCCTTTGAGTCAGGCGTTATTATCTGTATTTTTCCAGAAAAGAAACTGAAGCTTCAGTTTATTATTAAGAATTTTGTTTATGGTCACAGAGCTAGTAAGGTGAAGGAGTTAAACTGAAAACTAGTAGAGTTAAAGAGACTAATAATAACCTTTGTGTACACAAAGAAATATTACAATGAATGCTAAAGAATGGACTGGTGATAGAGTGGGGAGGGAGTAGTGTGTAAATTAATTAGGAGACTGTTAATAAGAGTACACAAAGGCATCTACTAGCAGTGGCAGTAGAAATGTCTTTTCAGACAATTTTATCATAATCTTTTCTGAAGGGATATGATAAAAGCATATTGAGAATTATAGTTCCCGGTCATTAACAGAGACCTCTCAGAAACAGACACATACAATCACATTGTATGCATACCTGGTTGTCATTCAAGCTATTGAAACATAATATATTCTTCATTCTGGGGTACAGAGAGAACTGTGCTTTCCTCACCACTTAAAATTAGGTATGGCCATGTGACTTACTTTGGCCTATAAAACACAAGGGGAAGTGACTTGGGTCATTTCTGGGCAGAGACTTTAAAGAGCCAACACTTGGTACACAATGCTCTGCTTTTATCCTCTACCGCAGGGACTTAGCCTATGCTGACTTACACAGTACAGCTGTCCCTTGGTGTGTGCAGGGGACTGTTTTCAGGACCCACCATGCATACCAAAATCCGCTGATGCTCAAGTCCCACAGTCAGTCCTCTTTATCTGTGGTTCTGCGTTCACAGATTCTACCAACTGTGCATCATGTTGTACTATTTGCGTTTACTAAAAAAAAAAAAACGTGCATAAGCAGAGCTGCACAGTTCAAACCCATGTTGTTCAAGGGTCAACTGTATACCACATCAAATAACTGAGAGTTGTTAGACTGTGGTCCAGTAAAACCCAACAAATTAATGGTTTGTGATTATTATTCATGAGTGATTTTATTAACTATGTAGTCTGAGGAGCAGGAAGAAAAAACAATGAAGAAAAATGAACACAGCTTAAGAGACTGTGGGATACCACCATACATACCAACATAAATATAATGGGAGTCCCAAAGGCAAGGCAAGAGGAAGAGGCAGGAAGAATATTTGAAGAAATAATGGTTGAAAATGTCCCAAATCTAACAGAAACATCAATCTAACCATCCAAGAAGCTTAGCAAACTCCCAAGAAGGATAAATTCAAAAAGATCCATACAAGATACATCGTATTCAAACTACTGAAAGACAAAGAGAACCTCGAAAGCAACAAGAGAAGTGACGCATCATATACAAGGGATCCTCAATAACATTAGCAGCCAGTTTCTCATCAGAAACCATGGAGGACAGGGGCAGTGGGATGACAATGCAAATGCTGGAAGACAAAAAAAAGCTAACTAAGAATTCTTTAACTAGAAAAACTATCCTTCAAAAATAAAGGAGAAATTAAGAGATTTTCAGATAAACAAAAGTTGAGGGATTTTGTCACAAGCAGATCTGAACTACAAGAAACACTAAAGGGAGTCCTTCAGGCTGAAATGAGAGATCACTATACAGTAATCCAGAGCCATATGAAAAAAATAAAGAACATCAGTAAAGGTAACTACATAGGTGAATATAAAGCCAGCAATATTGTATTTTTGATTTGGAAATCCACCTTTTTAACTATATGATTTTAAAGACTAATGAATGAAAAGATAATTCTAAATCTACATTATGGGCACACAATGTATAATGATGTAATGTGTGACAATAAGAACATAAAAGGGGAAGGATGAAGATGTAGAGGAATATAGTTTCGTTACTGAAACCAAGTTGTTATTAATTCAATCTAGGTTGTTGTAAGTGTAAGATACTACGTAATCCCAAGATAACCACTAAAGAAACCTGAAATATACAGAGAAAAGGAAATGAAAAAGGAATCAAAATTAAACACAAAAGAAGACAGTAATGAAGGAACTGAGGAACAAAAAAGATACGACACACAGAGAACAAATAGCAAAATGGCAGAAGTTCTTCCTTATCAGCAATTATTTTAAATGTAAATAGATTAAACACTTCAATTAAAAGACACATTGTCAGAATAGATTAAAAAAACATATGATTCCATTTCTAAGTTTTCTATAAGAAACTCAATTTAGATCAAAAGAAACAAATAAGTTGAAAGTGAAAGGATGAAAAATGATACTCCATGCAAATTGTATAACTAAGAGCTTAGTGGTTACAGTAATATTTGACAAAATACTTTAAATCAAAAATTGTTAAAAGAGATAAAGGACATTATATATTGATGAAAGTGTCAATCCAGCAAGAAGATATAACAATTATAAACAGATAACACATGTAACAACAGAGCCCCAAAACACATGAAGCAAATACTGAAGCAACTGAAGGGAGAAAAAGTTCTAAAGTAACGACTAGACAATAGTTCTAAAGTAACGAATGGACAATACCGCACTTTCAATAATGCATATAACAACTACACAGAAGATCAGTAAGGAAACAGAGAATCTGAACATTACAAACCACTCAGACCTAAGATGTATACCAAACTCTACCCAGTAACAGCAGAATACACATTCCTTCGCAAATGTACATGAAACATTCTCTAGGATAGAACATGTTAGGCCACCAAAATGCCTCAATAAATTTAAAAAGATTGAAATTATCTTCTCTGACCACAATGAAATGAAACTAGATAGCAATCACAGAAGGAAAACTAGAAAATTCACAAATATGTGGAAATTAAACAACACCTCTGAGACAGCCAATAGGTCAAAGAAAAGACCAAAAGGAAAATTAGAAAATACTTTGAGACTAATGAAAATGAAAACACAACACCATAGGAGGCAGTGAATGCAGTGATCAGAGGAAAATTTACAGCTAAAATGCTTGCACCAAAAAAGAAGAAAAATCTCAAATCCATAACCTAACTTTCCACCTTAAAAGGATCTAGAAAAAGAGCAAACTTAACTCAAAACTAGCAGAAGGAAGGATATAATGAAGACTGGAGCGGATATGAACAAAAAACAGAGAATGGGAAAACAATAGAGAAAATCAAGCAAAGCAAAGGTAGTTCTTTGAAAACAACAACAAAATTGAAAAACCTAAGGAAAAAAGAAAGGAAGACTCAACTCACTAAAATCAGAAATGAAAGGGGGGACATTACTACTGACCTTAGAGAAACAAATGGATTATAAGAGAATCCATATATTTAGTGAACTTGAATTTCCTTCTTTCCTGAACACACACACATTGTCTTAAATATCCAGTGGAAGCAGATTATGTTTAATAATTCAAAAGGCAACCTAGACAACAACAACTGCAACTTACTAAGAACGTACTAACTCATTGTTCTCATTTTATAGATGCACAAAAACACAGAAAGTAACTGAACAAGCAGCTTTTCCAAAGTTATTGCCTATAAAATGTAGAGCCCAGACTGAAACCCACGTGGCTCTAATTTCAAATGCTCTTCAAATTCTCTTCTCCACATCTCTAAACTGCTGTATATTTATCAGAGGTAGTAATATTAAGTCCAAAATCGTAAGAAAGTAGGGAAAATGAAATTAAGCCAGTTTAAGAGTTTTGCTTTACTGATGTATTTTTCATGAATTAAAAGCAGTTTCCAGGCTTCCCTGGTGGTGCCAGTGGTTAAAAATCCACCTGCCAACAGAGGGAGCACGGGTTCAAGCCCTGGTCTGGGAAGATCCCGTATGCCGCAGAGCAACTAAGCCTGTGCGCCACAATTACTGAGCCTGCGCTCTAGAGCCCGAGAGCCATGACTACTGAGCCCGCATGCCACAACTACTGAAGCCCACGCGCCTAGAGCCCATGCTCTGCAACAAGAGAAGACACCACAATGAGAAGCCTGTGCACTGCAACAAAGAGTAGTAGCCCCCACTCGCCGTTAAGTAGAGAAAGCCACGCACAGCAATGAAGACCCAACACAGCCAAAAATAAAAATAAATTTATTTTTTAAATAAAGTTTCCTAGCTTTCCATTCTAATGAATGCAATGCATTCATGTCAATGAACAGCCCCCAAAGGGCAATGAAAAATGAAATGAGGGGTAGGTCAACTACTAGTCAAACTTCCCATAGCCTTGAGGAGGGAGCAGTTTCCCACTAAATTGATAAAAATAAAAAGCAAACTACAGTACTCAAAAACGTATCATAAAAATTACAAAGAAGTCTTAAAAGAGAAAAAAATGGGCTTCCCTGGTGGCGCAGTGGTTGAAAGTCCGCCTGCCGATGCAGGGGACACAGGTTCGCGCCCCAGTCTGGGAAGATCCCACATGCCGCGGAGCAGCTAGGCCCGGGCTCCGCAATGGGAGAGGCCACAACAGTGAGAGGCCCGCGTACCGCAAAAAAAAAAAAAAAGAGAGAGAAAAAACTGCCTTTAATATATATGTCAAGAATGCTTTGGAGGGCTAAACAAGATGATACAGAAAACTGTCACTATGCAATTAAATTCAACAGGCATTGATTTCAACAAAGTCTAGTGTGCAGGACATCTCAAATACTTTAAGTGCCAGCTAAAGAAAACAGTAACATAGCAGATAACCTGATGGATTTGGTGGTGCTGGGGGTGGGGTGGGCAGCAAACAACCCAGGGACATTGGATAGGAATTTCAGAAGTACAGCTAACTATACAGTGTTTTTCCTAGCAACATTACTTACCCTAAGGCCTATCTTTCCTTCCAAGTATAGCTCAAATCTCCTTATCTACAAACCTTTCCCTGACAACTCAAGAATTTTCCCCTGAAATGCTACTAACACCTTTAGGGATGTTCATTCACTTGGCATTTGCCATTGCATATTGCCATTAATTTTAAATATGTCTCTCTTCAGTAGCATCTTATACCTTTTCAGCAACAGAATAGCTAGTGCCTTACAAATGATAGCAAAGCATACAATAAGTGTTTGATGATGATGGAAAAAAATCTCATTCCAGATTTTCACATTTTTTTTCCAGTTTCTTGAGGTGTAATTGACATAGAACACTGTATGAGTTTAAGGTGCACAACAAAATGATTTGCAATATGTATACACTGTAAAATGATTACCACAATAAGATTAGTTAACATCCAACACCTCACAGTTACAATTTTTTTCCCCTTGTGATAAGAACTTTCAAGATCTACTCTCTTACAACTCAGGTTATCAAATTTTAAAATGATTCTGGAATGTATTAGGCTTGATCCAGGAAGTTCTGGCAATCCTAGGTGAATTCTGGACCAAAAGGCTTTGGTTCTCCAACCATAGTTCTGGAAAGGCTCAGGATGGTTTCTTTCATCAAACTCCATACCTCCTGTTTCATCATTTTCAGTTAACCTAATTGTTACCAGAATATCAATAATGAAAGTATTTGGGCATGAAATAAAATGATGATATCTTGAATGTGCTAAAACATACTCAGTGAAAAAAGACTGAAAATTGTTCAAGCTGACTGATGGACACATAGGTGGTCATCAGTCAAGTTATTATTATACTAACAGCAAACTGGTGCCAAATTAGCCCTCCAGAAACAATAAAAAAAGTAACTGGTCAAAATATATAAAACCATATTCAGACACTGCATAACAGGCAGAACAGGACTATAATCCTGAGTGAAGGGAGACAAACAAGGTTTTCTGATAGAAGTCACTTTCTAGACTACCATGTATGGTGGGAAGACACAAGCATAATATGGCAGTCTTGTTAAGCTGAGGAGAAAAAGATTAAAGTTCAGGGAAGCAGAAGCAGCTATTTGTGGAACAGAGTACAAGACAGGTGAGAGATACAGAGAAAGAGCTCTAGAAACCTAGAGCTTAAGGGATTCCCCTTAAGTCTTGCTGAATACTAAGCTATGCATATATATGGTGAAACCCCACAAGGTCAGCCAAAGAATAACTACCAGAGTTTTCAGCTGTACCGTTCATATAGGGCTGAGAGACATTCCAGTTCTGACCACATAAAAGAGACCTCATTAAAGACTCAGGACATTAGCAGAGAGCTCAGAAGCGCTAAGCTAGCCTACAGTAAAGGTTGAACCTACCCTAAAAATACATAAACAAGCTTCAAAAGGATCAAGAAGCTCTCCAACTTAACTGCCATCCAAAACAAAACTCAACATTCTTTAAAGCAAAAGAATGAAAATCAGACATTTGATATCTAATACAATGCCCATGATCCAACCTAAAATCACTAGACATGTGATATGCCCCAGCAACTCAACTCTTAGGTATTTATTTACTCAAAAGATATAAAGCTAACTGGAGAGTGAAATGAGACTGGAATCTGAAAAAGCAGACAAGGTTCCCAATTTCACTTTTTACTTTTTGTATGTCTCTCATTATCTGTGTGCTTTTTAATACAATTTTTAAAGGTTACACTCTATTTACAGTTGTTACAAAATATTGGATACATCCCCTGTGTTGTACAATACATCCTTACAGCCTATCTTACACTCAATAGTT
Organism: Lagenorhynchus albirostris; assembly: GCF_949774975.1. Lineage (NCBI taxonomy): Eukaryota > Metazoa > Chordata > Mammalia > Artiodactyla > Delphinidae > Lagenorhynchus > Lagenorhynchus albirostris. Next base: position 55,993,758 of record NC_083101.1, on the reverse strand, counting down.
TGTATCTACTACTCTCTCACCCCTGTATTGCCTCTCCCCTCAATGGTAACCACTAGCTTGTTCTCTGTATCTGTGAGTCTACTTCTCTTTTGTTATATTCACTCGTTTGTTATATTTTTTAGATTCCACATAGAAGTGATATACAGTATTTGTCTTTCTCTGTCTGGCTTATTTCACTTAGCATAATGCCCTCCAAGTCCATCCGTGGTGCTGCAAATGGCAAAATTTCATTCCTTTTTATGGCTGAGTAGTATTCCATTGTATATATATATATATATACACCACTTCTTCTTTATCCATTCATCTGTTGATAGACACTTAGATTGCTTCCATATCTTGACAATTGCAAATAATGCTGCTAGGAATACTGGGGTGCATGTATCTGTTCAAATTAGTGTTTTTAGGGTTTTTTTTGACATATACCCAGGAGTAGAATTGCTAAGTCATATGGTAGTTCTATTTTTAGTCTTTTGACTAAAAATATGGTTTTCCAGAGTGACTCCACTGATTTACAGTCACACCAACAGTGCACGAGACTTCCCTTTTCTCCACATCCTTGACAAGACTTGTTATTCATGTTCTTTTTTAGGATGGCCATTCTGACAGGCGTGAGGTGATATCTCATTGTGGTTCTGATTTGCATTTCCCTGATAATTAGCAATGTTGAGCCTCTTTACATGTGCCCATTGACCATCTGCATTTCCTCTTCAGAAAAATGTCTATTCAGATCTTCTGCCTGTTTTTTAATTGGGTTGTTTGTTTTATTGATGTTGAGTTATATGAGCTGTTAATGTATGTTGAATATTAATCCCTTATCAGTCATATTGCTTGCAAATATTTTCTCCCATTCAGTAGGTTGTCTTTTTGTTTTGTCAATGGTTTCCCTTGCTGTGCAGAAAGCTTTTATTTTTTTTAATATCCTTATTGGAGTATAATTGCTTTACAATGGTGTGTTAGTTTCTGCTTTATAACAAAGTGAATCAGATATACATAAACATATATCCCCATATCTCCTCCCTCTTGCATCTCCCTCCCGCCCTCCCTATCCCACCCGTCTAGGTGGTCACAAAGTACTGAGCTGATCTCCCTGTGCTATGTGGCTGCTTCCCACTAGCTATCTATTTTACATTTGGTAGTATATATATGTCCATGTCACTCTCTCACTTCGTCCCAGCTTACCCTTCTCCCTCCCCATGTCCTCAAGTCCATTCTTTACGTCTACGTCTTTACTCCTGCACCTTGCTGTGCAGAAGCTTTTAGGTTTAATTAGGTCCCATTTGTTTATTTTTGCTTTTGTTTCCTTTGCTTTAGGAAACGGATCCAAAAAAATATTGCTGTGATTTATGTCAGAGTGTTCTGCCTACGTTTTCCTCTAGGACTTTTATAGTATACAGTCTTACATTTAGGTCTTTGATCCATTTTGAGTTTATTTTTATATATGGTGTTGGAGAATGTTCTAATTTCATTCTTTAACATGCAGCTGTCCAGCTTACCCAGCACCACTTACTGCAGAGAATGTCTTTTCTCCATTGTATAGTCTTGCCTCCTTTGTCAGGTTAATTGAGTATAAGTGTGTGGATTTATTTCTGGGCTCTCTATCCTGTTCCATTGATCTATGTGTCTGTTTTTGTGCCAGTACCATACTGTTTTGATTACTGTAGCTTTGTAGTATAGTCTGAAGACAGGGAATGTGATTCTTCCAGCTTTGTTCTTCCTTCTCTAGATTGTTTTAGCTATTTGGAGTCTTCTGCGTTTCCATACAAATTTTAAAATTATTTGTTCTGCTTTTGTGGAAAATGCCATTGGTATTCTGATAGGGATTGAACTGAATCTGTAGATTGCCTTGGGTAGTATGGTCATTTTAACAATATTGATTATTCCAATCCAGAAACATGGTATATCTTTCCATCTGAGTCATCTTCGATTTCTTTCATCAGTATCTTACAGTTTTCTGACTACAGGTCTTTTGCCTCCTTAGGTAGGTTTATTTCTAGGTATTTTGTTCATTTTGATGTGACAGTAAATCAGATTGTTTCCTTAATTTCTCTGATAGTTCATTGTTAGCGTATAGAAATGCAACAGATTTCTGTATATTACTTTTCTGTCCTGCAACCTTACCGAACTCACTGATGAGCTCTGGTAGTCTTCTGGTGGCATCTTTAGGATTTTCTACGTATAGCATCATATCACCTGCCAACAGTGACAGCTCTACTTCTTTTCCAATTTGCATTCCTTTTATTTCTTTTTCTTCTCTGATTGACGTGGCTAGGACTTCCAATACTATGTTGAATAAAAGTGGCAATTGTGGGCACCCTTGTCTTGTTCCTGGTCTTAGAGGAAATGCTTTCAGCTTTTTCACCGGTGAGGATGATATTAGCTGTTGGTTTGTAATATAGGTCCCAAATCAATAAAATCAGGAATGAAAAAGGAGAAGTTACAACCAACACCACAGAAATACAAAGGATAATAAGAGACTACTACAAACAACTATATGCCAATAAAATGGACAACCTAGAAAAAATGGCCAAATTCTTAGAAAGGTGTAATCACTCAAGACTGAATCAAGAAGAAATAGAAAATATGAACAGACCAATCACCAGTACTGAAACTGAATCAGTAATTTAAAAACTCCCCAAAAATGAAATTCCAGGACCAGATGGCTTCACAGGTGAATTCTACCAAACATTTAGAGAAGAGTTAACACCTATCCTTCTGAAACTATTCCAAAAAATTGCAGAGGAAGGAACACTTCCAAACGCACTCTATGAGGCCACCATCGCCGTGATACCAAAACCAGACAAAGACATCACACGAAAGGAAAATTACAGGCCAATATCATCGATGAACACAGATGCAAAAATCCTCAACAAAATACTAGCAAACCAAATCCAACAATACATTAAAAGGATCATACAACATAATCAAGTGGGATTTATTCCACAGATGCAAGGATTTTTCAATATCCACAAATCAATCAATGTGATACATCACATTAATGAACTGAAGAATAAAAACCACAGATCATGTCAATAGATACAGAAAAAGCTTTTGATAAAATTCAACATCCATTTATAATAAAAACTCTCCAGAAAGCAGGCACAGCAGGAACATACCTCAACATAGTACTTGTTTGTTTTCATAAGAATAAATTCATGGACTACCAGTGTAAATTTTTTTAAGTGCCATGGGATTATACATGAGGGATCAGCTATTTCTTGGGTACAAGGGAAGATAGGAGAGTTGAGGTCAAGCTTTATAAACATTTGACCTGAGCTTGAAAACCAAGTGAGATAGCTTTCTTACATAAAAAAAGATAGCGGTGAAGGCATACTAAGTAAAGCAAATAGTAAATGAACAGAATTAAAATACATAGGAAGTGTGGGTTCAGTGTGCTAGAGATAGGGGAAAAGTAAGTTCTAAATGCCAAGCCAGATCTCTTGGACTTTACTTTGTGGGGACTGGAGAGCAACAGAAGTTTATGAGATAAGGAATTAATACCCTGAATATATATAGAACTCCTAAAACTCAACAGCAAAAAACCAAAACAACCTGATTCAAAAAGGGGCAGAGGACTCAAAACAGACATTTCTCCAATGATACACAATCGGCCAATAAGCACATTAGAAGAGTACCTAACATCACTAATCATTAGGGAAATACAAATCAAAACTAAAGTGAGATACCACCTCACACCTACAAGTTACTATAAAAATACATATATAACAATAAGTGTTGGCAAAAATGTAGAGAAATTAGAGTCCTTGTGCACTAAGTACAGAATATGGTACAGCCCCTGAGGATAATAGTATGGCAGTTCCTCAAAAAAATTAAAAAGAGAATTACCGTAACATACAGCAATTCTACTTTGGGGTATATACCCAAAGGAACTGAAATCAGGGTCTCAAAGAGACATTTGAATACCCATGTTCATAGCAGCATTATTCACAACAGAATGTAGTATATACATACAGGGGAATATTATTCAACCTTTAAAAGGAAGGAAAGTCGAACATATGCTACAAAATGAATGAAACTTGAGGACATTATGCTAAGTGAAATAAGTCAGTCACAAAAGATAAATACCCATATGGTTTCACTTATATGAAGTACAGTTAAACCTTGAACAACCTGTGGGTTAGGGATGCAGACCTCCATGCACTTGAAAATCTGTGCATAACTTTACAGTTGGCCCTCCATATATGTGGCTCTGTATCCTTGGATTCAACCAACCAAGAATCCTGCAGTACATATTTACTGAAAAAAATCCATGTATAAGTGGACCTGCACAGTTCAAACCTGTGTTGTTAAAGGGCCAACTATATAACTATACTTTAAAACATTATGATGATAAATGTTACATTGTGTATTTTACCACAATAAAAAAATTAGAAATAAAAAAATTTACTGATATGATCTTTCTGAAATAATATTCCAGGAAGTACTGATGTATAATGCTAGCTTTTTTGTATCTTTAGATCCAGGTGTTAATTATTTAGAACAAAGTAAATCCAGACTTTAAAAAAAAGTTTCTGAGACAAGAATCACATCATCAAGTTTCTGCTTTGAAGAATAAATCTGGTTATCAGTGCAAAGAATGGATTTCAGTATGGAGGAGAAAGAGACTAGAGGACAAGAATGAGTTAGTAAACAAGCTTTTCAATAGGCAAGGAGAGGCCATGAATGCCCTTAATATGACAAGTGAGAGTAAAATACATACTAGCAAATTTTAGAGGCACTAGAGAGTTGTAATCAATCAATACAATCTGATTACCAAACAAAGAAGAGAAATGAAGAAATAAAGATTCCAAGGTTTTCAACATCACACACTGTATAAAAGATCATGGTAATGGCAATAAATTTTAGAAAAGCAATAACATGTTTGGCTTGGTAGAGAGGAAATGAGTTAGGTTTACACATGATGAGTTTGAGGCTGCCTAGAGACACCTAAATAGATTTGTTCCAGAAAGGTGGGCCAGAAGCTTAAGAAAGTGGTACTATATTACAGAAACGTCTGAACCTCATCCATATATACTGGATAATTAAAGCCAGTAAGAGCATGTAGAATACAAGAGAACGCATAACAAAATCCTGGGCAACAGTAAAGCATTATTTTAGGTACTCTACAGAGTAATTTAAGGTGTTGATTTAAACCTAATGACAGGGCTTCCCTGGTGGCGCAGTGGTTGAGAGTCCGCCTGCCTATGCAGGGGACACGGGTTCGTGCCCCAGTCCGGGAAGATCCCACATGCCGCGGAGCAGCTGGGCCCGTGAGCCATGGCTGCTGAGCCTGTGCGTCCAGATCCTGTGCTCCGCAACGGGAGAGGCCACAACACTGAGAGGCCCGCGTACCGCAAAAAACAAACAAACAAACAAACAAAAACAACCTAATGACATCTTCATGAAGTGGATATTAAATCCATTCTTCAGATTTGTAAAATAAAACTCAAAAAAAGTAAGCAACACGATTAATCCTGAAATCTAAGAAAAGCCACTGAAAAACTGTAGAAAAATGGCAAGTTAATTTTATGTTAGAAAAATTCATTTAGGGGTAAACCACAAAAGATTAATTAATAAGATATTACAATAATCCAGGAGAAAAATGACAGAACCCAAGCTAAAGTAGTGTTGCTGAGAATTAGGAAGAAGGGAAAGACATGAGGGATACAAGGTAGAATATACTGGACTTGATATAGACTGGCTATTGGAGTTATTAAGTCGTAAGAATAAATAAGCTCAAATGATGGTGCAATTTACAAAAAAAGAGAATAAACTGTAGGCTTTCCCAGGATTAGGTTATTTTAAAAGCAGAATGTAATTTTTCTTTTTATATTTAATAAAAAATTTCTCCCTTCTGATTTTTTCACTGTAAGTTATTAGATAAGACCTAGGATTTATTCACAGTAATTTCTTCTTATTAACTTTCTTACCTTCTAAATCTCACCAATCCAGAATGCTCTGGCCATGGGTGTATGTTTTGTTTCCTCATCTCATTGAGAACTTTTAAAACATCATCTTCTCAGTAAAGACCCTGACCACTCTATTTCAAGTTGTTTCCCCACTTCCCATTCCCTTTCCCGGCTTTATTTTTCTCCATAGAATGTATCACCTAATTTGTAATGTATTTTACTTATTTATCACCATCTATTACAAGAATGCAGGCTGTATGAGTAGAGTTTCTTCTTGTTGTTGTTTTTCTTCTTTTTTCTTTTTCCTCTGCTGCATCCCAGTATCTAAAATGGTCCTGGAGCCTGACAAAATTTAATACTTAAATGGACAGATGGATGACAGCAATTTTTCAGAAGAGTTTTCTGAAAGAGGTAAGTACTCTTTATCACCAGGCATTTTATATCATTTTTCTTAAAAAGAAAAAAAAAGCTTTTTATTTACATTATCACAAAATCAGACAGCTTTGAGTCCGATAAGAACAATGCACAGGGCTCTTTGAATCAGGCAGATTTCTTAACAATTCTGTGATTCTTTGAATTCAGGTGCCAGTCTTAGAAGTGTGGCCAACAGGGAGTGGTTTTCACTGTCCAGAATTTATAGAATAACGTTGCTAATTAATCTTATTAGTAAATGCTCATGCAATTATAATGTAAGCTAATGGATACATAAAAGACACAAAGTTGAACAGCTAAAGGTTACACATGTACTGTTACAGAATACATACATATTGAAATCAAATTACACATGCAACGTTTTGAGAAGATCAAAGGGAATCAAAAATGTTAGGATAACTAACACACTTTGTCAAGTTCAAAAACTGAACTTAGACCAAGATATATTGTTAGAAATAACTTTCTAAATCTATAGAAGCTTAAGGGGAAAAAAGCAGTTAAAGTTTATTCTCCAGAAAACTAACACTCAAAACTTACTAGCAAAAAGAAAAAAACAAATGTTGAGGGGAATCTTTCACATCTGTAAGTAATTCAAATCTCTTTTATTCTCTTTGATGTAACTGAGTAAATGTTTATATCCCCTTACTTGCAGGTTTCTCCTGCAAGAAGCTTTATTTTATTGAAGTATAATTGACTTACAATGTTATGCTAGTTTCAGGTGTACAGCAGTGATTCAGTTGTATATATAATATATATGTGTATATATATATCATATATGTTATTTATCAGATTTTTTTCTCTTATAGGTTATTGTAACATATTGAGTATAGTTCCCAAGAAGCAGGATTTTTGAAAAGGCAAGTTGTGTTGAAGTTAGAAATTGCTAACTTCAACTAATTATTCTCTTCTTGCTTCCCACCTAGCACTAATTCATAACAGATGGTAAAAATATTGGCCTTGGGGAGGGAGTGGGACGTCTGAATTTTGATAGTTGTTTTGGAGTGATTTTTTTCAGTGAAGAAGATAATATCTTCATCTTTAATAGTTGATAATTAAATATACTGAATTTTAGTACAGTAACTTTTCTTTTTAAAAGACCACTAACCTCAATAAGGCTGGTCTCAATAAGGTGGAAAGATAGAAAGAATAAGGAGAAAAAAATCTCTGCTCTCAAAGTAGTATACATAATGATGAAATGTTTGTTGAAATTATTTTCATTATGAAATTAAATATGATTTGCAGTTTCAAGATCTACCAAACTCATACTTAAAAATAAACACATGAACATATTCTAAAGCTTAACACAAATTATTTCTGATTTATCCCTGACAGAGTTTCCTTCATTAATTGCACTGTAAGTTACAAGACATGAAAGAAAAAGCCATCAAGATGACCCCTTCAATGGATAAGTCCATCCATTGGCCTGTGTAACCAATATGAAGGAATATTTTAATATAGAATGGAATTTATAAAGATGCAAAGGATGAAAGAAATGGAAAATTCATTAATCAAACAATAAATGACCTAAATGACCTTTGAGGCATAAAGAGTCATTTAATATAAGACTGTAACCATTGCTGAAGCCTGACTCCCACCATCAACAGGAAGGATGTTGGAAACAACACTATGTGGAAACTCTGAAAGATTATGGGGGCATCTGACCTGTTCTAAGATGAAGCACTATGGGAAAAGAGGCAGTCTGAGGTTAAGATACTGTCACATAATACAAGGAAGTTGAGATACTATAGAAAAACTCATGGGAGGAACTTATAAGATTTAGAGAAGAGAAGCAAGAGACAATAGCGTTTCTAAAACTGTGAAGAGGATGACTAACCACTGGCCTCAATTATGCTGTCTCTATTCTTCAGGACTACTATAAACCACTCCAGATCATTTATCCATTTCTGGTTCCCTAACTCCCCAAATAAAACCCAAAGTAGTAGATGGCTAGATGGACACACGGGGTTGAAGTGTAGTATTGGTGGTTAATTTAAATACACAGATTTTGAAGCTACAACACTTAAGTTTAGATCCTGACTGTGTCACTTACTAGTGTATGACTATGGGTGAGTTACTTGGCCATCTCTGTGCTGCAGTTTGTATAGTTACTGTACATAACTACCTCATCAGGTTGCTACAGGGATTAAGTTAGTTTGAAAAAGTGCTTAGAATAGTGTCTTGAATTGCATAAGTGTTTACAATGGCACAGATGATGATGATACACTCTCAAAACTAAATTTTTTTAGTTTTTAAAAATTTTTATACAATTTACTTTCCATTTGCAGTTATTACAAAATATTGGCTACATTGTATATTGTATAATACATCCTTGAGCTTATCTTACACCCAATAAAAACTAAATTTTAAAAAAAACTCTCCTCAAATCAGGTTTTAAAAACCTAAACTCACATAACCCTCCAAACAACTGAAGAAAATATTTTTATTCCCATTTTATAAACAGGTTCTACAGAAACTTACTAGACTAAAAAGCCGAACTAGAAAGTAGTCTAGCAAACAAATGCATAATAGGCTGATTCTAATCTGCTCTGCGAAACTGTTTCCATATAAGAGGATTTTGTTTGATTTTATGTAACAGTTACTAGAAGTTAAACTCTGAAAAAAGTATATTATCAAGTTAAAAACAAAAAATATATATAATATATACAATTTATGTAATGTATAAAATCACTTTATATATATAATCACTTAAAACATTAGAAATAAAGTAAAAATTTGATGAGGGAAAAAATATATTAATAATAATAGCAGCTGTCCATTATTAATTTTTCCACAAGCTAGGCACTTACCTAAACATTTAATATGCATGGTCTCATTTAATCCTATAAAATAATTACTACTGTTATCTCATTCTACAGATGAGGAAACTCAGGTTTTTAGAGGTATTTTAACTTGATAGGAGACATACAGCTGAAAAGCAGCAGAACTGACATTCAATTCCAGGTCTATCTGACACCAAAGCCTATATCCCCCCTTAATTTCTATTTATGCTGCTCTAAGGCAATACACATTTTATTGAGCCCACATACTGAAACTCAAACTCTTCAACACAGTGGAAGAACATCCAAGTTTAAAAACAAAACAAAACAATAATGCTCTTTACTTAGTTCTTTAGCTTAACATATACAGTCAAACACAGCATAGCTCATGCATTGTTGGGACTACTACTTAGTTAAGCAGTGTCCCCTGGAGTCTTAGAATTAAAAGGTAAGAAACTTTTTAAAACCTCTGGAAAACAAAAAGTGAGTCTCAAAATACTATTCCAAAACACTCTAAATATATGTAAATCATGTTGGCAAATGGAAGAAAATTGTATTTTTCACTGTTTCAAGAGATGTTATTTCCCTCCCCTGCCCACCTATAATAGTCCCCTGCCCACCTATAATAGTATAAAAAATAATCCAGTTAAGTACAGGTGATTCTGTTTATTGCTTTTTATTTACAGGAGAGTGTCTAAATTGAGAATTAAAATGGAGATAGTTCCTCTCATGAGATTGCTTTTATCTATTTATCTTTTGAAATCTTTCAGAGTATGTCTAAATTGAGAATTAAAATGGATGACATCTCCTCTTATGAGATTGCTTTTACGTATTTATCTTTTGAAATCTTTGTGTTTCTTAGCAATTTATATGACCCCTTCATATAAAAAACAGTAAGCCTTGGTCTTGTTTACTGCAAAATTTTCCCCCAGTTTGTTATCTGCCCTTTTAATGTTGGTCTTTTTTTTTTCTGTTAATTTTCAGAAATTTAAACTTTCATATAATGTAATCTATTTTCCCTTTAATTACTTATATAACTAATAACCTCTGTCTTCTATCATCTAGAAATGTGATAAATAATTCATTTATATTTTCATCCAGTTTTAATGGCTTGATCGTTTTTTAAAAAGGTGAAATACTTGAAAATTACATTACATGTTCTTTTATTTCAAAAGGTCTTTCAATAAAATGTTCTCTTGTTTCACAAGTAAGGAAAATAACAAAAAAGGGAAAAAAAACAATGCAAAACATACAGAACACAGATTAAAGATCAAAAGTCCAAGTTCCCTCAAATTCTAATCAAGAGGTAACCCACTGTTTGGGGTACATATTTTTTCTATGCATATACTAAAATGTACAGGAAAAAGTACGTATAGCTTACTGACACTTCACCTCTTCCCCTCATGATCTTAGCTCATACATCCCCAATAAAGACTAAAGGATGCTAGATCTGGAGTATTTTAATAGTAATTCTGGAGATAGTACATCCATCCAAGATTTTCAGACTTATTTAATTATAGAATTCTTTATTCAAGTGACAGCAGTTCAAAGACCTGGTAATCTTTAAAACAGTGTTTTGGAAATGCTGGCTTAGCACTTGAGACAACCCCAAACTGTAATGTTTTGTGAATACAAAGTATGCAAATCAAATATTTAAAAAATGAAAGACAACAAACTTACTTGGGATACACTGGTTCATAAAGGTACTTGTCCCCTCTTGTAGATGTTATATGAAAAAACAAGATGTAGCCATTTGCCGTCTGAAAGATAAATTTTATTTACCATGAATTAAAGGGTAAGGCTATGACTGTAATCTTAATTTTATATATTGTTACTTTGAAAACACTTCAAGAACCCCCTTTTGAAGAGCTATAGCTTAATTATGCAAATAAAAAAATCACTTTGCTTCAATATAATCCATCTTGTTTAAAGTAACTCATGAAAGGGATTTACAGATTTCAAAATATTTCATAGGTAATTGAAATCAATAGTTCATAACATGCTGTAGACATTAATATTCTAAAATAACTATTATTCAATAATAGATGATTATTTTGCAAAATATACAGAACGTTTTAAACTCTGGAATAATACGGCAAATAATTTTTCTGAGTTTTTAAAGCAATTATGTCACCAAATAGTAAGTATGATGAAATTCTTGACTCTACTCAAAGTTTATATAGTGTAACTTCAGAATAACATATTTTATACATTTCAAAATCAATCAATTAGCCTCTGATTTACTACAAAATATATCAAGACAGAAGTAAAAACAGAGCAAACCTCCAACTTAAAAAATTTGAACATCAGCTAATTTTTCTAAGTTAATAAAATGTTTTAAAAATATAAACTGTATTAAGTGAAGTAAGTCAGAAAGAGAAAGACAAATACCATATGATATCACTTATATATGTAATCTAAAATATGACACAAATGAACTTATCTACAAAACAGAAACAGACTCAGAGACATAGAGAACAGACTTGTGGCTGCCAGGGGATGGGGGGGTGGGGGGGATGGATTGTGAGTTTGGGATTAGCAGATGCAAACATGATATGCATAGAATGGATGAACAACAAGGTCCTACCATACAGCACAGGGAAATATAGTCAATATCTTGTGATAAACCATAATGGAAAAGAATATTAAAAAACGTATGTATATGTATAAGAATCACTTTTCTGTACAGCAGAAATTAACACACATTGTAAATCAACTATATTTCAATTAAAATATATATATAAATTATATTAAAACAAACAGTGCCATCATATGATCATGGCACATATCTGACTTGTAAAGCTCAAACAACCATTTTACATTTATATAAATACAATATTTAGCTTTTTCTAAACAAACATTTTCAGGCATTAACAGAGTGAAGTGGCAATGTTTTACCCAAACTTCTTTATATTCACACTGAATTCTTATCATTTTAGAGGCAGGAGGGCTTTTACCCAAAGTAGGACTAAAGAAACTGAAAAAATTATTCAAAGTTTCAAGTTTCTTTCCAGTACTGGTTTTCTGTTTTTCACATAAAGGAATGCCAGAGGAAATACTCAATTTCTTCAGCAAAGCCAGGTGTTTTGTTTCTAAGCTATAAACTTTAATATTTTAATGTATTCCAAAACTCTAATTCAACATATTGGGATACAAAAGAAAAAAGGTTAAAATCCTTCAGAAAAGATCATCATTCTAATTACTCATGTGCAATTTTTTATTCTTCTAATGTGAAAACTATGGGATCAAAAAGAAAATGGATTCAAATCAAACCATATTGAAAGTTTCAGACATCATGACCCCTATATAGATTAGTGACTGTTTAAAATGTGTAAACTCTACTGTTACAGGGGCTAGAAAAGTAAAATAATACGGTCTAGTACTTAGATGAATAACATACAACCACTGTCTGAATATCAGTCACTCAAGGTCAAAAGTTCAACATTTCAGAATATCAAATGCTAATAATGTACTCAGAATTTTAACAAGTGCTTAGAAGACTATAATGCCAGGAAAAACACAGCATCACTTTGCACCAGCATTTAGAAATTTTATATAGACAGTATACTAGATCAAATTACAAATAATGGCTTGATTTACTATTTTGGTATTCTGTATCAATGATCTTTACCAAGTTTCTATGGCTTTGCATGTATATTAAATGCTATTTATTTCCAGATCTCAATGACATTCATCAGTGATAATTTCATGAACAGTCCTGCCTTTGAACAACTTAAAAAGTTTTGGTAGCAAAAACATGATCATCCTTAAAAAGTAGCATCTTTGTGTATCTATACCAAAACTGTTTTTATGCAGTGTTATGATGGCCCTTCTCTTCCTATCCCTAAAATACTGCAAAAAAGTATATAACTACTGCTTACTCTGTAGGCAACAATACCAATACCTTCTTTGAGTATACATCCATAAACACACGCACACACCCCAAAACTAACTTTTCTAAGTTAATGAAAAGACAAAATAAAGAACTTCGAAGTTCTCTTTCCTGTTATCCCTATCTTAACAATATTTTTTTCTTTCTCCAAGGTATATTACTGGATTATGTGCCTTTAATTACAGAGGCCCAACAATCTGTAGGCAACTTATATGACAAGTCTTTATGTCCCCTTCTTTTGTCTATCCATGAATTAGGGCCATAAGGTCATAAGGATAAAGGTATTGAGAGGATAAAAGAAAATCACTACTTAAATAGAGGCTGGAAGAGACAGCCTTGTCTCTACTAATGCTACTTAGAAGAACTAGAAACAATAATGTAAAAGGATATTAATAATGCAACAAATTATCAGTCAGAGAGGTATGAATATTAAAGTTTCACATCATTTATTTCAATTGCAAATCTAGTAACAGAGCTTTTAAAAAACCAGGCAAACTATCTCACCTAATTCCACATTTTAAAAAGAAGAGATTGAATTCTACAGGTGGTGGTGGTAGTTGATACAGTTATCATTATTATTATTATTATTAACTGCCTGTTTCTATTCTGCTTTGTTTGGGCATTTGGGAAGTTTTCACTTGCCACCCCAAATTAAATGTATTTTTAAATTATTTTATGACTGATGCATGACATATATATTACAAATAGTAAACTTCTGTAAACAGGAGTAATTTAAATCTAACCGTGTCATGAGACAAATCAACTGCTATATATAACTAATGCTTAACCTGTAGGCAGCATCCCAATACTTTCCTCTACCAACCCAAATACTTTTTTGTACATGAATTCACCAGATAGTTTAGAATTCCAAGTCATAGTGCATTTCTTCCTCAGCATATACCATTTTTACCATAAAGAATAGGACAGATTTATGCATCTGGCTCCAATGACTTGAATAACGGCATCACAGAGATTTCTGTAATAACTTGAGAGAAGGATTCGATGATTTAGAGATGTATCTTCTATCCCAACATACTGTCATATCAGGTTTCAAATAAGGCTGATAACAGACTAGCATTTTTTAATTCTTTACACTGGTTTATAAATGATGCTCTCTGTTTTTAGCTTTATTTTTTTGTTATACATGTTCAAGTATATAAAATTACTCACCCCAAAGCATAATAAGATAATGATCTAACACTTTTGTATACTCTTTCAGACTTTGTACATTCATACCTATGAATATAGTTAAATGAAAAATAACAAAAATGGTTATAAATAACACATTCTCTCAAAGATAGGTGAAGAATATCTTTTGATACAAATAGTCATCAAAAATTATTATATTATTACTAGTTCTATCACATTGTTTTATATCAGAATACTTAAAAAAAAAAACACTTCTGCTTCCAACGAAGATGGATTAAGCTGAAGTCAATTTGTGCTTCCATCTGAAACAAACAACCAAAAACCAAACAAAATATATGAAACAATGGTTTTCAAAACACTGACAAGCAATGAAGGCTAGTGATCTCTGACACATGGAAAACAACTCAGGTGAGTTCTATGATTGTTCCAGCTTACTCTCTTGAGTTTCCAGGTCACAGCACTGAGAAGGGGAATAGAGACAGAGCCTGGCAGACTCCCTGAGTTGAGAAGACGATGTTGAGAGTCCAGGAAGAACAAGGCACTAACAAAATTTATATGACAGAGTACCAGAGTCAAGAGAGCTGCATGGAGAAAGAATCAAAGAGCACCAATAAGCACATGCATGTGAGGATACTACCAAGGCAGAAGAGAAACCAAAAGGATTAGTAAAGGGAACAGTGCATGGTGCTCCAACAGTCCAGAAAACAGTCCCTGTCCCACCAGCAAGACTGAGGAAACTCATAACGCACAGGGCATTGATTAGAATGCTCAGGAAGGTAGTCCTCAGGTATGGCTGTGGTAAATTGACTTTTTTTTTGTTTTTTGGGGTTTTTTTGTGTTTTTTGGGGGGGTACGCAGGCCTCTCACTGTTGTGGCCTCTCCCGTTGCGGAGCACAGGCTCCGGACGCGCAGGCTCAGCGGCCATGGCTCACGGGCCCAGCCGCTCCGCGGCATGTGGGATCTTCCCGGACCGGGGCACGAACCCGTGTCCGCTGCATCAGCAGGAGGACTCTCAACCACTGTGCCACCAGGGAAGCCCTAAACTGACTTTTTAAACAAGAATAATAGCAATCTATGTTGGGGTCTTACCATATATAAAAATAAAACATGTATAATATATGTTCCTTCACCCCAACAGAATTAAACTAGAAATTGATGACATAAGATTTCTGGAGAACTCTCAAATATTTGGAAACTAAATAATATGCTTGTAGGGCTTCCCTGGTGGCACAGTGGTTGAGAGTCCGCCTGCCGATGCAGGGGACATGGGTTTGTGCCCCGGTCCGGGAAGATCCCACATGCCGCGGAGCGGCTGGGCCCGTGAGCCATGGCCGCTGAGCCTGCGCGTCCGGAGCCTGTGCTCCGCAACGGGAGAGGCCACAACAGTGAGAGCCCCGCATACCGAAAAAAAAAATAATAATAATATGCTTGTAAATAATTCATGAATAAAAGAAGAAATCAAGACAGAAATTTAGAAAAATACAGGATACTAAAAGTTGTGGGGTGTTATTACAGCAGTACTTAAGGGAAATTTTATAGCTTCAAATACCTGTATTAGAAAAAAAGAAAAATGCCAAATCGGTGACCTTGGGTTCTACTTTAAACAAGAAACAGATGAGCAAATGAAACCCAAAGTAAACAAATTAAAAAAAAATAGAGGAAATAATACAGATCAGCATAGAAATCAGTGAAGTAGAAAACAAAAATAAAATCAATGAAATTAAAATCTGTTTTTTTTTTAAAAGATCATTAAAATCGATATACTTCTAGTCATACTGTCCAGGAAAAAAAGAAAGAGAATAACCACTATCAGAAATGAGAGAGGTGACATCACTACATATTCTACAGATATTAAAATAACAAGGGAGTACTGTGAATAACTTTATGACAGTAAATTTCCAGCTTGGATGAAATGGATGGGTTCCTTTAAAGACACAAACTATTAAATCGTACTGAAAAGAAAGAGGTACCCTACATAGGCTTATATCTACTAAAGAAATTGAAATTTCAATTAAAATCCTTTCCACAAAGCAGAACAAAACTCTAGGCCCACATGCTATCACTGGTGAATTCTATCAAATACTTAGAAAAGAGATATCAATTCAACACAAACTCTTCTAGAAAACCAACAAAGAGGGAACACTTTTGATCACATTTTATGAGGCCAGCATTACCCTCATACTAAAAGAAGACAAAGACATTATGAGGAAAAGAAACTACCAGCCAATATTGCTTATTAACACAGATGTAAAATTTATAAACAGTTTTAGCAAATTAAATCTAACAATGTATTAATACATCATAAGTAAATGGGGTTTATCCAGGAATGCAGGGTTGGTTTAACATTCAAGAATCTATAAATGTAAGTTACCATATTAACAAACTAAAAAAGAAAAATAGTATGATAGTCTCAATAAATGCAGGAAAGACATTAGAAAAAATCCAATATAACATTACTAATTAAAAATTTTCAGCAAATTAATGAGAGGGTTAATTTCCACAACTTGATAAAGGGGATTTACAAAATATCTATAACATGATTCTTCTTCTTTTTTTAATACTTATTTATTTATTTATCTTTGGCTGCACTGGGTCTCTGTTGCTGTGCATGGGCTTTCTCCAGTTGCAGCGAGCGGGGGCTTCTCTTCATTGCGGTGTGCAGGCTTCTCATTGCGGTGGCTTCTCTTGTTGAGGAGCACAGGTTCTAGGCACGCGGGCTTCAGTAGTTGTGGCACGCGGGCTCAGTCGCTGTAGCTTGTGGGCTCCAGAGCACAGGTTCAGTAGTTGTGGCACACGGGCTCAGTTGCTCTGCAGCATGTGGGATCTTCCCGGGCCAGGGCTTGAACCTGTGCTCCCTGCATTGGCAGGTGGATTCTTAACCACTGCGCCACCAGGAAAGCCCCTATAACATGATTCTTAATAGTAAAAGACTAAATGCTTTCCTCCTATTCAAAATTGTACTGGACAGTCTAACCAATAAAATCAGGCAAGAAAAAGAAATAAAAGGATCCAGATTGGAAAGGAAAAACGTAAAACTGTTTTTTGATGTCACTGTCTATACAGAAAATCTGGCGGAATCTACAAAAACAGTACTAGAATAACTGAGTTTAGCATGGTTGCAAGATACAAGATCAATAGAAAAATCAACTGCATTTCTATATACTATCAGTGAACAATCAGCAAATTAAAATACTGTTTTCAAAAACATCAAAAAATATAAAATACTTTGGGATAAACCTGGCAAAAGATGTGAAATACTTGTACACTGATAACAAAACATTGACAAAGTTAAAAATATCTAAATAAAGGAAGAGATATATGTTGTTCATAGGTCAGAAGATTCAATACTGCTAAGATGACAACTCCCCCCAAATGGATCCACATATCCAATGCAATGCCAGTCAAAATCTCAGCAGGTATTTTCATAGAAACCGACAAGCTGATGCTAAAATTCATACAGAAACAAAAGGTCCTAAAACACTGAAAACAACTTTGAAAACAAAGTTGAAAAAGTAACACACTGTGATTTCAAAAATTATTATAAAGCTAGAGTAATCAAAAGTAATACTGTATCAACACAGACAAATATATCATGGAACTGAATAGAGAACACAGACAAAACCCCACATACATGTGGACAACAGATTTATGACACAGATGCAAAAGAAATGCAATATAGAAAGGATAACCTTTTCAACAAACGGTGCTGGAACAACTGAATATCAATATGCAAATAATTAACTTAGATCCATATCCTGCACCATATATAAAAATTAACTCAACATATATCAGAGACCTAAATATAAAACCTAAATCATAAGACTTCTAGAAGAAAGCATAGGAAGAAGATAAGAGCCATTAAAAAATAAACTAATGAACCAGACATCATCAAAATTAAGTATTTCACGCATTCAAAAAATAGTGTTAAGAGAATGAAAAGACAAGTAACATACTAGGAGAAATTCTTCGTAAAGCATATGTGTAATAAAGGACTTGAATCCAAAATACACTAAGAACTCTAGAAACTCAACAATAAGAAAGCAAAGAACCCAATAAATAAAATGGGCGAATGATCTGAAAAGACACTTTACCACAGAAAACACACATGGCAAATAAACAAATGAAAAGATGTTCAACATCATTAGTTATTAGAGAAATGTAAATTAAAACTATAATGGGATACCACCACACAGCCATTAGAATAGCTAAAATTAAAAATGCACACCTTAGGTTGGCAAAGAGGAATGAGAACTCTTGTACCCTGCTGGTAGGAATGTAAAATGGTACAACTGCTTCGTAAAAAGTTTAGCGTGTCCTTAAAAAGTTAAACATAAGGGACCTACCTTACGATCTAGCTGTTCCATTCATGGCTATTTACCCAAGATAAAAGGAAATATATGCCCATATAAAGATTTGTACATGAATGTTCATAGCACTTTTATTTAAAATAGCCCAAAACTATAAACAACTCAAATGCCCATCAACAGATAAATGGATAAACCAACTGTGTTATATTCAATAAGATACTCAGCATTAACTACTGATCCATGACAACATGCATGAATCTCAAAATTATGCTGAGTAAAAGAAATTAGAAAAATGTCATAGCACATACTGTATGATTCCATTTGTTTAAAACTCTAGTAATCTGTAGTGACAGAAAGCAAATCAGTAATTGGTTTTAGAGGGAGGTGAATCATGGCAGGATGGAGGAATTACAAAAGGGTACAAGGAAACCTGTGATGGATCTGTTCACTATCTTGACTGTAGTTATGGTTTCAAAATTTATCTAATTGTACATTTCAAACATGTGCAATTTATTGTATATCAACAGTACTTCAATAAAGCTATTTAGAAAAGAGGAATGGAAGTGATGGTTCGACTTAGAAACTTCTGCTTCTTGAAAAGCTTCTACCATCACAAGAAAGGCCTTATCTAGCCTACTGGAAAATAAGAGGTCACAAAGAAAACCAGAACAGACAGCTACAGTCAACTACCAGATATGTAACTAAGGGGCTATCCAGCATCAGTGGAGCTGTCAAATGACTGTAGCCACATCAGTACTAGAGGTGAGATCAGGAGAACCATTTGACCAAACCCAGTGCAAATCACAGAATGAGAGTAAACAAATGGCTGTTTTGAGCCACCATTTTGAAGATAATGGTTAACTGTGAAAAATAACAACCCTAACAAAAATAGTATAATTTAAGGAAGTATAAATAGTATGATTTAAAGACACCAAGTTATGGAGACAAGAGCAAAATTCAAAGAGATCCAGGAGAATAGCAGAGTAATCACTTCCAAAACAGTGTCTGGTCACACCAAGATGGGAAAAAAAAAGAGAGATGAATGGGTACTATTTAGAACACTGTACTCCTCTACAATTTGCTGTATTCCACTCTCTTATAATACTTTGCTTTCAGCTGTTATTTGGTGACTCAATACATTAACATGCTGGGAACGGGAAAAAAAATCACAATGAAACAACAGGAATTCTAAATTAAACTGATGTCTTTCCCTTATTTATAAATAAGTTATATTCTAATTCATGTCACAGTAACTCATGTTGTGGCAAAACAATCTACATTTCCATTTAGCTGGGTGTGAAAGAGAATATTAAGAGTAGCAATGAGAAATAGAGTTGGAATGGCAGGTAGAGGCCAGATCACAAGATGCTCTGAATACTAGGCTAAGAAGTTTGGAACACATTTTGAATGCAATGGGAAGCCACCAAAAGGTTTAAAGTAAGAATAATATAAGTGGGACTTCCTTGGTGGTCCAGTGGCTAAGACTCCAAGCTCCCAGTGCAGAGGGCCCGGGTTCGATCCCTGGTCAGGGAACTAGATTCCACATGCCGCAACTAAGAGTTCGCATGCCTCAACTAAAGACCCCGCATGCTGCAACTAAAGATCCCACATGCTGCAACCAATATCCCGCATGCCACAACTAAGACCCGGCACAGCCAAATAAATAAATAAATATTTTAAAAAATAAAAGCTGTGATTCAGAAATAGCTATGCATAATTTAGATGCATTTCAAGTAGACAAAAAAATGTAACTGAAAGTTTTGAGTTCTAGGCAATCTACAAAAGATACTAAAAGCCTGTGCTAAGGCAATGACAATGAGAATAAAGAGAAGAGGATGGCAGTAAACTAGAGACAGGACTTAGCAAAATACTGGTGATTGGATGGGAACACAGAACCAAGGGACTCCAGGTTTTTTCCTATTATAAGCAAAGCCTCAATAAAAATACTTACGCATATGCCTAAATATGCTGGTGCTACTATTTGCCAGACACAGTCCTAGAAATGAGACAGTACTTCAAATTCATTTTAATGTTCCTTGCGCATGGATATAGATCAATTGTCTAAAACTGAGGAAAACTGTAAGGATATTTATGGTCTGGTAACATGTCTACAAAAATGATATTCTACTTCTGATGCTCAGAGAATGCACACTCCCAAAAGCTATGGGCCAATTCTTAAAATCGTAAAGGATTTTCTTTCTCACACCCCATTAAAAAACAGTGTCAGTGAGATTTCTTTCTAAGGTACAAGTTGATAAGGAGGTGACTGTGGTTCTGTTGATGATACAGTACTAGAATTTTTAATATAACTGACATGTCAGAGCATACAATGACTATACCTGGGGATCAGGGGGAAGGCCATAAGAAAATTAAATGGGGATGACTGCTTTGGCTTTGACTTAATGTGCAGAGAGTGATGCTGTATTGCTCTATAGGTCATACAACTGTATATCCTTCTCACACAGTCGATCAATGATTTTTTTTGTAGAAGCAAATTTCAAAGCGTCTCCTAGATTCAGCTTTATTCCATAATAGCTAGTAAGATTAAACAACCATGCTAACAGAGAAAGGCAGCAAGGCAAAATTATTAAGACTTTCAAATTCTAGGACCAGCCTTCATGGGTTAGAATTCCATTATCAGTGATGTGATCTTAGGCACATAGTATTTATGTAATCTGGGGCAGGTGCTTTAACCTGTCTACCATAGTTAGCTCTACTATATGGTGGAAGCAATAAAATTACCTACCTTTAGAGGAGTGTTTGTTTTATGTATTCAGGTGTTCCTATATGGGTGCATACATGTTAACATATGCTATCCTCTTCTTATATTAATCCTTTTATCATTGTATAGTGTCCTTTTCTGTCTTTCTTTATGGCCTTTGCTTTGAAGTCTATTTTGTCTGATACGAGTATTGCTACCCCCACTTTCCTGTCATGTCGATTTGCATGAAGTATCTTTTTCCATCCCCTCATTTTCAGTCTATGTGTTCCTTTTACCCTAAAGTGGGTCTCTTGTAGGCAGCATGCTATAGGTTCTTGTTTTGTTATCCAGTCTGCCACTCTGTCTTTTGATCAGAGCATTGACATTTAAAGTAATTACTGATAAGTAGATATGTCTTTATTGCCATTTTAAACCTTGTTTTCCAGTTGATTTTGTATTTGTCTTTTGTTCCTTTCTTCTTTTTGTTTTCCTTTTGTGGGTTGACAGTTTTCTTTTGTATTATCCTTGAGTTCTTTTCTTTTTATTTTTTGTAATCTATTGTGTGTTTTTGATTCGTGGTTACCCTGATTTTCAAATATGTTAACCCATTACTATATCTCCTTGCTTTAGACAGGTAGTCATATAAGTTCAAACACATTCTAAAAGATCTATATTTTCTTACTCCCCTCCCCTACATTTTGTGACTCTGATGTCCTATTTTACATCTTCATGTTATCCTCTTGCTGTTCATTGTAATTATAATCACTTTCACAAAATTTTTTGATTTTTTAAAAAATCTATGTACTGGCTTCCTTAGGTGATCAAACAATCCCTTTACGTACTTGCCTTTCCTATTGTGATTTCTCTTTCTTATAGAGTCTTGCTTCTTTTCTATTTAGAAAAGACCTTTCAATATTTCTTTTAGGATAGGTTTAGTATTGCTGTATTCTTTTAGTTTTTGCTTGTCTGGGAAATTCTTTATCTCCCCTTCTACTCTAAATGATAATTTTGCTGGGTACAGTATCCTAGGTTGCAGATTTTTCCCTTTCATGACTTTGAATATATCTTGGCACTCCCTTCTGGCTTGCAAAGTTTCTGTAGAGAAATCAGCTGATAGCCGTATGGGGGTTCCCTTGTAACTGACTGACTGTTTTTCTCTTGATGCCTTAAGAATCCTCTCTTCATCTTTAAATTCTGACATTTTAATTATAACACGTCTCAGTGTAGGTCTGTTTTAGTTCATTTTGTTTGCAACCCTCTGTGCTTCCTGTACCTAGATATGTTTCCTTCTTTAGATTTGGGAAGTTTTCAGCCATAATTTCTTCAAATACACTTTCAATCCTCTTTTCTCTTTCTTCTCCTGGGATCTCTATTATGCGTAGATTGGAAGGCTTAACATTACCCCATAGATCTCGTATGCTGCTTTCAATTTTTTTTTTCACTTGTCTTTCTGTCTGCTGTTCTGATTGGGTGATTTCTGTTATTCTATCATCCAGATCACTTATTCATTCTTCTGCCTTATTTAGTCCACTGTTCACTGCCTTTAGCTCAGTTTTTATCTTGGCAATTGAACTGTCTAATTTTGACTGGCTCCTCTTTATAGTTTCTAGTTCCTTGCTACAGTGATCTGCATTTCTATCAATAATCTTTCTTAATTTCTTTAGCATTTTTATTACCTCCTTTTTGAACTCAGTGTTTGGTAGAATGGAGAGGTTTCTTTCATTTTGTGTTCTTTCAGGGGATTTCTCTTGTTCTTTTAATTGGGAGTAGTTCCTCCAATTTTTCACTTTACTCATATTTCTCTCTCTGAATTTAGGAGAAACAGTTATCTACTGTGGTCTTAAAGGGCTGTTTTTTATTTGGGAGCATCCCTGTGTAGCCTGTGTGAGTCCAGTGTTTTTGGTGCAAGGCCTGTATTTGGTATGGATGCCTGCCATGTTCTGGCCGTTATCCCCTTGACAGACGGGTTGTGTTGTGGTGACCAGAGCTTGCACTGGATGTTGGGCGGGGCCTCTTCTTTGCTCTGTGGTTGTCACAGCCCTGTTGGGAGCAGGGTCTGCTCCCCAATTGTTGGAGTAGAAGCCCCCAGATCCAGTTCTAAGCTACAGTGTGAGGTAGGCAGGACTGGAAAGCTCTCACTAGGAAAGGGGCCTCTGTGTATTTTTCTCCAGGAGCTGTCCACCAGGACGTGCAACTCCGTGATATCATCTGCCACCCAGTGTGTGCGCCCACAAAGTACAATATTGCTGGCACTGCCTTCAAACCAGCCTCCGCTACAGGAGCATCAATAAACAACAGACTCATACATTTCTCAGGGATGTGCATGCTCACAACGCCACTGGTGCGAAAACCCACCAAAGTCACTCCTGCACCCACTATCGGAGTGCTGGTAATCTGCTCAGATTTCAGCCCTGCCTTTGCACGTGCACACCCACTCTGGTGGCGCTTGCACGCTCCCAAAACTTGCTGGTGCACATTTCTAAAGTCCGCAGTGGCTGCAGCCATGCCCCGCTGGGAGCATGCTGACAATGAGGCTGCCATGGTGGGCCCACACCCTTCCCTTCGTGTGTTGACAATGGGGCTCCTATGGCAGACCTGCGCTCCGTGCCAGTTGCATCCCAGACCACACTTCAGGCCCTTCAGGCTATCTCTGCACAGCCAAACCAAGTCCCCTCACCAGGTCTGTCCACTGAAGCCCGAGTTTCAGCATCCAGCCCCTGCACATACCGGCAGGCCTGCATGTCGGGCTGGAAAGTGCACCAATGTGCAAGGACCGTCTATGCTGGTCTCCCTCTACCCTACCTGGCTATAAGCTGGCTCCTGTATTCGTCTCTGAAGCTCCCTATCTGTCCCAGTGGACCTCCCAGCTGGTGAAGGAGGTTCCCAGGGTGAGGAAACCTTTCTTCTTTCACAGGTCCCTCCCAGGGGTCCAGGTCCTGTCCTGATTCCTTTTTATTTCCCCTTTCATCCTAACCAGTTACGTGGGCATCTTTCTTGCAGCTTTGGTTGTATTAGATCTTCTGCCAGCTTTCAGTGTGTATTCTGTGAGAACTACTCCACTTGTAGATGTATTATTGTATGTATCTGTGGGAGGAGGTGAGCTCCACGTCCTTCTATGCTGCCATCTTGACAGCTTGTCCCTTCTCGATAAAATCATTACTGAAAGGTAAGAGACTTGGAAGACAAATTCAGGAGCTCTGCAAATAATGAATTAAAGAAAGAAAACAGGTATGCTAACACATATATATGGAATTTAAGAAAAAAAATTTCATGAAGAACCTAGGGGTAATACAGGAATAAAGACACAGACTTACTAGAGAATGGACTTGAGGATATGGGGAAGGGGAAGGGTAAGCTGTGACAAAGCAAGAGAGAGGCATGGACATATATACACTACCAAACGTAAGGTAGATAGCTAGTGGGAAGCAGCCGCATAGCACAGGGAGATCAGTTCGGTGCTTTGTGACCGCCTGGAGGGGTGGGATAGGGAGGGTGGGAGGGAAGGAGACGCAAGAGGGAAGAGATATGGGAACATATGTATAACTGATTCACTTTGTTATAAAGCAGAAACTAACACACCATTGTAAAGCAATTATACTCCAATAAAAAAAAAAGGGAAGAAAACAAGACAAACCTTGTTCTATTCTTCTCTTATTTAGGAAAAAGAGAAAAAAAAATCCCTAGCTGCAGAAACAGACTGAAGTCTTCAGATTGAAACGCCTAAGACTCAGGTTTAATTTGGGTGGATTGGCCCGGGGTGGGAAGGAGGGAGGCAGGCAGAGGGAGACAATTTAATGAAAAAAAAAAAGATACAATCTTGTAAGTAAAAATAACTTAATTTCAATCACAAAGAGAAAAATCTTTCAGAGAAAAAGAATAGGTTTCCTGAAAAGGGAAAAGACTCAGATTAACACTAGACTTCTCACTAATAACCCTAGAAACCAGAGGGCACTAGAACATTACCTCATGGCTAGGAAAAAAAAAAAAAAGAATCTCAATCTAAGAATCCTGTACCTAGACAGGATATCCTTCACCATGCTTAAAGAACAGTACGTTCAGATATTATTTAATATATGAATGCCCACTGTGTGCAGAAAATGCTCTTGGCATTGAAGCTATAGTGAAAATAACAAGCAAAAAGATATGGAACTAATATTCTGGGTTTGAAAAATGGACAGGGACTTCCCTGGTGGCACAGTGGATAAAACTCTACACTCCCAATGCAGGGGGTCTGGGTTCGATCCCTGGTCAGGGAACTAAATCCCACACGCATGCCGCAAGTAAGGGTTCACATGCCACAACTAAGGAGCCTGTGTGCCACAACTAAGGAGCCTGCGAGCCACAACTAAGACCCGGTGCAACCAAATAAATTAAAGAAAAAAAGAAAAATGGACAAACACAGGCAACCTATAGAAGAGGAACTGCAAAGGGCCAATAAATATAGGAAAAGATGCCAAACCTCACTAGCAATAGAAATTAAACAAATGGAAATTAAAATGACAAGACCATTTTTCACCAATCCAATGCAGGCACAATGTAGGTAAACAGGAATCTTAAGAACACATAGGAGTGACTCTGGAAACTGACACAATTTTATGAAAAAATGATTTGGCAATACTCATTAAAAAGAATATACATACGCACTTTGACCCAGCAATCCTACATAGGGAAAAGTGCCCTAAAGAAATAAATGCGCCAATACAAAAGGGTATATGTATAACGATGTTTACTGTAGCACTGTTTATAGTTGCCAAAGGTCCATTAAGAGAAGAATAGCAAAGAGTATAAGAAACTTCCACACTATGGAATATTATACAAATACTAAAACTAATAAGTTAGAGTGTATGTATTAATCTAGAAGGGTAGTCATAATATACTAAGTGAAAAAAATCAAATTGCAGAGTAATGTGTAAATTAAGATGTTAATTTTGTGTGAAAATAATGAAAATTTCTATATTTATCTATTTAAATATCTACTCATCTGTAAGTTAGAATCCTATGCAAACATTCAAAATCAAGTTACAGAAAAATGTTGAAGTGAGACAATGTTCATGATATAACATGTCAAAAAAGCTGTACAGTAGCTTTCTATAAAGAAAAAAATATGTTTTCAATAATCCTCTACCTATGAAAACTCACAGATTTATCAAATGTGCTCCTCATGAACAGGTGACATTAACAGTCACTTATAGTAATATCACTTTGGATTTAAAAACAAACAGACTTCAATAGCCTTTCAAATTCTATGTACTATTAAATATAAGTGTATCTGCAAACAACCGTTAAAAAGGTATAGGAACATAAGTAAAAATTAATGATTATCTGTGAGTAGTGAAGTTATTTATTTTTTCTTGTTTATCTCTACAATTCTCAGATTTTCTTCATCGAACATTTATCCCCCTTATTAAAAACTAAAACTTTTAAAAATCCAATTCTCAAAACTATAAAACTCCTAAAAGATAACATAACAGAAAATCTACATGACCTCGGTTTGGTGATGACTTTTAGATACAACACCAAAGACACAATCGATGAAATAAACTGATAAGCTTGACATCATTAAAATTACAAACGTCTGCTCTGCAAAAAATCTGTCAAAAGAATGAAAAGAGAAGCCACAGATTGGCAGAAAATATTTGCAAAAGACATATCTGATAAAGGACTGTTACCCAAAATAACAAAAAACTCTTAAAATTCAAAAATAAGAAAACAAACAACCCAACTAAAAAATGGGCCAAAGACCTTAACATGCACCTCACCAAAGATATATGGATGGCAAATAAGCATATGAAAAGATATTCCAGAGCATATGTCGTGAGAAAAATGCAAACTAAAACAAGGAGATACCACTATACACCTATTAGAATGATCATAATCCAAAACACTAACAACACTGTCAAAGATGTGGAGTAACAGGAACTCTCATTCATTGCTGATGGGAATACAAAATGGTACAGCCACTCTGGAAGACAGTTTGGCAGTTTCTTACAAAACTAAACATAGTTTTACCATACAACCCAGCAAGCGCACCTCAGCGCATGAAAGGAGTTGAAAACATGTCCATACAAAAACCTGCACATAGATGTTTATACCAGCTTTATTCATAACTGCTAAAATTTGGAAGCAACCAAGATGTCCTTCAGTAGGTGAATGTGTAAACTGTAATACATCCCATGATTTAATATTCATGCTAAAAAGTAATGAGCTATCAAGTCATGAAAAGACATGGAAGAACGTTAAATGCATACTACTAAGTGAAAGAAGCTAATCTGAAAAGGCTACATACTGTATGATTCCAATTATATGACATTCTAGAAAAAGCAAAACTATGAAGACAATAAAACAGATCAGTGGCTGCCAGGGGTTATGGGATATGAAGGGATAAATAGGTAAAGCACAGAGGGTTTGAGGGGCAGTGAAACTACTCTTTATATACTATAATGGTGGATACATGTCATTATAAATTCATCCAAACCCACACAATGTACAACACTAAAAGTGCACCGTAATGCAAACTATGGGCTCTGGGTGATAATGATGGTGAATGTAGATTCACCAATTGTAACAAATGTATCACTCTAGTGGAGGATAATGGGGGGAGGCTATGCATGTGTTGGGGCAGGGAGTAATGCAAGAAATCTCTATACCTTCCTCTCAATTTTGCTGTTAACTTAAAATTGCTCTAAAAAAGTCTATTTTTCATAAAGTCCATTTATGAACTTATAATTCATATAAGCTAAACCATAAATTCATGTTTTAAATTATACAAACAGAGATGAATTAACTTAAATCACTTGAATCAGGTCAGCATTTACTTAGCCTATTTAACATAAACCAGACTACAACAGCTAAATTTATGTTCATCATGACATCTCCAGTTGTATGGAGATGTATCTTCTAGAAAAAGACTATAAGCAATAACCAGGTAAAATAAAAACTGGACTTTCAGTAGCCAAAAAGAGTAAATTGTTTGTTATCTTCTCTTACATATGTATTTTACCCACCCCCAACTTGAGAACAGAAATAATTCCTAACTTCTTTGTTTTCTTAATATTTAGTATATGCAAAGGTTAATAAATTATTGTGAAATTGTTTCTGTAGAGGCTGTTTCTAGTTATCTGGTAACTGGCTCTGGGGTAATTAGGAGTGGGGAATAGTGGCCCTAGGTAAAGAGCTCCATAAAGGATGTGGTTGAGGGTACAGGCTGTGAAGTGTTTGGTTTGCACATGAAAGGAACATTAGCAGGTAATCCTCTACTATCTCTAGAAATTGGCTAGCCCTGAGAGGGGCAGTCTCTCCAGGACCAGCGTCAAAGCATCAAAATACAGAAAAACAACAACACAAGATTACAGAGAGAAAACAAATTTTCATAAATTTTACTGTTACAAAATTCTAAATATAATAGTGATGAAAATTTAGTACAATTTTTCTTTGTAATATATATCCACTAAAGAGAATGAAATTCTTTTTGTGGGGATAATATTTTTTGCTTAATTGAAGTTTAAAGTTAATGTTCCCCTGCCAACATAATACTCAATGGGGAGAAGCTGAAAGCCTTCCTGCTAAAATCTAGAACAAGACAAGGATGCCCACTATCACCACTTCTATTCAACATAATATTGGAAGTCCTAGCCAAAGCAATCAGACAAGAAAAGGAAATAAAAGGTATCCAAATTGGAAGGGAAGAGGTAAAATTGTCATTAATACACAGATGACAAGATACTATATATTGAAAACCCTAAAAACTCCACACAAAAACTACTAGAACTGATAAACGAATTCAGCAACGTAGCAGGATACAAGATTAACATACAGAAATCAGTTGCACCTCTTTACCCTACCAATGAAATATCAGAAAGTTAAAAAAAAAAAAGATCTCTTTAAAACTGCATCCAAAAACTGAAATAAAATACTTAGGAATAAAACTGACCAAGGAGGTTAAAGACTTATATGCTGAGAATTATAAAACACTGATAAAGGAAACTGAAGATAACTCAAAGAAATGGAAAGACACTTCATGCTTTTGAACTGAAAAAATTAATATTGTTAAAATGGCCATACTACTCAAAGCATCTACAGATTTAAGGCAATCCCTAGCATAAAATTACCCATGACCTTTTTCACAGAACTAGAACAAATAATCCTAAAATTTATATGGAACCATAAAAGACCCAGAAGTGTCAAAGCAATCCTGAGGAAAAAGAACATAGCAGGAGGCATAACTCTCCCAGACTTCAGAAAATGCTACAAAGCTACAGTAATCAAAACAGCATGGCATGGTACTGGCACAAAAACAGACACATGCATAAATGGAACAGAGAGCCCAGAAATAAACCCACACTCAGTCAATCTTTGACAAAGGAGGCAAGAAGTCGTCTCTTCTTCTTCTACTTCTTGCTGAAGAAGTCTCTTCAGCAAGTAGTGTTGGGAAAGCTGGACAGCTGCATGTAAATCAGTGAAGTTAGAACACACTCTCACGCCACACACAAAAACAAACTCTAAGTGGCTTAAAGACTTAAATATAAGACAGGACACCATAAAACTCCTAGAAGAGAACATAGGCGAAACATTCTCTGACATAAACTGTAGCAGTGTTTTCTTAGGTCAGTCTCCTAAGGCAATAGAAATAAAAACAAAAATTAAAAAATGGGACCTATTCAGACTTATAAGCTTTGGCACAGCAAAGGAAACCATGAACAAAATGAAAAGAAAACCTATGGAATGGGAGAAAATATTTGCAAATGATGTGACCACCAAGGGCTTAATTTCCAAAATATACAAACAGCTCATACAACTCAATAACAAAAAATCAAACAACCCAATCAAAAAATGGGCAGAAGACCTAAACAGACATTTCTCCAAAGAAGACATACAGATGGCCAACAGGCACAGGAAAAGATGCTCCACATTGCTAATGATCAGAGAAATGCAAATCAAAACTACAGTGAGGGGCTTCCCTGGTGGCGCAGTGGTTGAGAGTCTGCCTGCCGATGAAGGGGACATGGGTTCGTGCCCCGGTCCGGGAAGATCCCACATGCCACGGAGCGGCTAGGCCCGTGAGCCGTGGCCGCTGAGCCTGTGCGTCCGGATCCTGTGCTCCACAACGGGAGAGGCCACAACAGTGAGAGGCCCGCGTACAGCAAAAAAAAACAAACAAACAAAAAAAAACTACAGTGAGGTATCACCTCACACTGGCAGAATGGCCGTTATCAAAAAGTCTACAAATATTAAATGCCAAAGAGGGTGTGGAGAAAAGGGAACTCTCCTATACTGTTGGTGGAAATGTAAACTGGTGCAGCCACTATGGAAAACAGAGTTTACCATATGATCCAGCAAGCCCACTCCTGAGCATATGGTCTGGAAAAAAGGAAAAGTCTAATTTGAAAAGATACATACACCCCAGTGTTCAGAGCAGCACTATTTACAATCACCAAGACATGGAAGCAACCTAAGTGTCCGTCAACAGATGAATGGATAAAGATGTTGTGTATATATATACGAAATACTACTCAGCCATAAAAAAGAATGAAATAATGCCCATTTGCAGCAACATGGATGGACCTAGAGATAATCATACTAAGTGAAGTAGGCAGACAGAAAGAGACAAATACCACATTATATCACTTACATGTGGAATCTGAAATATGATACAAATGAACTTATGTATAAAACAGAAACAGAGTCACAGACACAGAAAACAAACTTATGGTTACCAAACGGGGATGGGGGTGGAGGAGGGATAAATTAGGAGCTTGGAATTAGCCAATACAAATTACTATATATATAAAAAAAAAAAACCAAGGTCCTACTGCACAGCACAGGAAACTATATTCAATATCTTGTAACAAACCATAATGGAAAATGATATGAAAAATAAATAAATATAAACATATATGTACATAACTGAATCACTTTGCTGTACACCAGAAACACAACATTGCAAACCAACTATATTTCAATTAAAAATAAAGTTAGTTTCCCACGATCAAAATCAATTGCAAAGTTTCCTCTTAATGCTAGTCTGTAATGTGATTTTACATATTTATATGTGAAAATGTGTTTTCAAACCAGTACTGCCAAATACTGATATCAACCCATGAGCATATGATTTTAATTGAATACATTCATCACTTGGTAGGCAATTATGAAGTCTACCAGATTTCTTCTATGTTTGCCTATTAACATGTCATTACATTGTAATCACTTCCAACTGAAGGTTAGGTGGAAGCACTCCTCATTTGCACAATTAATGGATTATGAATATGGAAATTTCTTTTGCAACTGCATCAAGATCCAAAAAATACTACTTGAACTGTGGTTTGACCTTAGAAAAAATACCTATTGCTAATTTTTCTTGGAAATAGACATCTTCTTGTTAACTTTTGACAGCCTGACTTTACTTGTAATTCAAACATTAGCTGTCATCAAAATGGCTTAACCACATATAAGTTTCACATATAAGCGCTGTTTTGCTTTATAGTTTTAAATTCATTAGGAAACATTATCAAGTCTGCAGCAAAGCTATTTTCCAAAGCCATTCAATGCCCCACAGGTGATTAAGAGTGGTTCCTCAAGTTCAAAAAATTTCAACCTCACACATGAGCTCAAAAAATTCACAATAAATGTTTACCACTAACTGCCAAGCCATCAAAAGACTGTGGTCTTGGGCAAGTCAGGATATTCAGCTTCTATTTCTGACAAAAACTTAAAATAACCATCAGTTTTAAATGTTTACATATTCATAAGCTTTGTAAATTTGTCCAACTGAAGCCTTTTTCTGCTCCATGTTTTTACCACCATCAATCAAGACACCTTAGTGGATTCTACTTCAGGTTGTATTGAATTAGTGTTTTCTCAACTTTGAAAATTTTTTTCACCTGAAGTTGTCCCACACATGCTATTCATGGGGAGTAATTCTTAGTCATTTCACATTCTGTCTTGATATTCAAATAAACTGAGCAGTATTAACATTTGTCAATTCATCATAAGAACGAAGCAAACTTACTTCGATTGCACCTTCATTTTAATTTTTTATTTTTGTGAAAAAAATCTGATGTGATGAGATAATCCATTTTAAATTTTCTGATTTTTCCTGACTACTAATTTCAGTGAGCTGGGAATACTGTGATGAGTACGTAGCTGGGTAATTTCAACTTATACTGTATTCTTCTGGCATCACTATAGTGTCATTCCATAATAAACACAATATTTTGCCATCTAATTCAGTAATAAAATAATACACATGTGCTTTAAAAGCATGAAATTCAAAATCTATTTTTCTCTTTTTATTCCTTTGACATGATCAGTATACACTAGTAATAAAAATAATATGACATGTCACAATATAGCAATATGCGTGGCACTTGAAACAATGAATTTATAAATGCTTTATTATAATTTATACTGCACTGAGCAGAAGAGTGAAGAGATAAAGCACCATGTATGGTCACTGTCAGGATTACTCAACTCAGCTGTTGTCCCTTGAAAGCGGCCAGGCAACATGCAAAGAAATCAGCATTTTAATACTCAAAAACAACATTATTGATGGACAATAAAATTTAAATTTCATATAATTTTCACCTGTCAAAAATACTATTCCTCTTTGATTTTTTCCAATAATTTAAAAACATAAAACTATTCTTAGTTCATGGTCCACACACAACAGGAAGCAGAGTAAATTTGGCACATGGTTGGTAGTCTGCAAACCCTTGCTGCAGGAAGTGAGGAACTACTCAATATTTTTTATTTTATGGAGCCACTTTCAGATGATTAACCCAGTCAGCATTATATAGCATGAACAGGAAAAGGACCGAAAGCAGAGAGATATCAGTGTAGTACTTGACAGTAAATGGAATCTAAGTACCTAATTCTAAAGTCCTTCTCTCCAATATACACTATCTGTGTAACTTTGGATAAAACTTACTTTCTCAAACCCTCAATACACTAATCTACTACGAAGGACAACTGTATCTACTTCAAAGTGTCAAGCTTAGAAGACATGATACACCTAATGCGGTTATAATAATAGTTACATGGAAGGTGCTCTCAATAAATGTATTATTGCTAATTCGAATTAGGTGATGATGACAGCCCAAGAGCTGACAATAAAAAGGTAAAATTAACCAGACCTAAGCACATTAATGGAATAGAGGAGAAATGCAGAAATAAACCCAAATGGATATGAGAATGTAGTATGACATAAACACAAAGTTTATCATTTTTATGAGACATCCTTGGGAACAGAGGGCAGGATTTATAATATAAATTTGGGAATACCATGTAAATACAGATGAAAGCTTAAAAAATCTAGATTAGACTTCAAGGACAAAACAGCAAAGTGAGAGGAATAAAAAGAAAAGGATATAGGCACCGTTTAGGGATGGGAGGAAGTAGAAGAATCAAGAAAAACGATATAGTAGGAGTAACCTGAATAGAAGAATCGGTACAGCAATTCCTATCACAGATGGTAAATACTAATGGGTGTGAAAAAGTGAAAGGATCTCATCTAAGAGAATTAAATTTAAATGCGATGTAATGATTTCATAAGAAAACAGCATTAAAGTTGAAAAATGTACTTACTGACACAGCTATCATGGTACTATCTGGCCTCCATTCAGCTTGTGTGTAGGATCCAAACTGAGAAGATGATTTTGCAGGTTCCTTGTAGGTTATGATTAATACACTAGGCTGGAAGAAAACAGTTTTATTTTATTAATATCTCATAAAAAGTAAAAGATATCATCAAGTACACTGACAGTATTTTAATAATTCTAGAAGTATAATAAAAGATAACATAATCCAATATTAAATGAGTTTAAACAGTCCAAGCAAATCAACTAAAAAGAACCATAAAGACAAACAATCTGAATAAGCCTATATCCATTAAAGAAATTGAATTGATAATTAATAATCTTCAAAAACAGAAAGGACCAGACCCAGATGGGTTCACTGGTGGATTCTACCAAACATTTAAGGAAGCAATTATACAAATTTTCTACAATCTCTTCCACAAGATAAAAGCAGAGAATACTAACTCCTTCTATGAGGCCAGTATTACCCTAATACTAAAACCAGAAAAGACATTATTAGAAAATAAAATGACAAACCAAGAGCTCTCATGCACATAGATGCAAAAATTCTGAACACAATATTAGCAAATCAAATCCAACAATGTATAAAAAGAATCATATACTATTATCAAGTGGGATTTACTATAGATCTGCAGGATTGGTTCAACATTTGAAAATTAATATAATCCACCATCATATCAACAGACTAAAGGAAAAAAAATCACATGATCTTATAAATAGATGCAGAGAAAGAATTTGACAAAATCCAACACCCATTCATGACAAAAACTCTCAGCAAACTAGAAACAGAGGGGAACTTCTTCAACCTGACAAAGAACATCTACAAAAACCTATAGCTAACAACATACTCACTGGAAGAAACTAGCTTTCCTGATAAGATCAGGAACAAAGTAAGGATACTCCCTCTTACCCTTCCTTTTCAAAATCATACTGGGAGAACACAAGAAAAGGAAATGAAAGATACACAGATGGAGAAGAAAGAAATACAACTTATTCTTAGATGACATGACTGCCCATATAGAAAATCAGAAAGAATGAACAACAACAATAACAAAAAAACTTGTGGAAATAAGTGACTATGGCAAGGTTGCAGGATACAATGTTATTATATACAAGTCAACTGCTTTCCTATATACTAGCAATGAACAAGTGGAATTTTCAACAAAAAATATTTAGATATAAATTCAAAATATGTGTAGAATCTATGTGAGGAAAACTACAAAGTTTCAATGAACAAAATAAAATAAAAAATAAATGGAGAGATATCCCAAATTCATGGATTAAAAAGCCCAGTATTGTCAAGATGTTCAGTTCTTCCCAATTTGATCTACAGATTCAATACAATCCCAATCAAAATCACAGCAAGTTATTTTATAGATATTGACAAACTGGTTCTAAGGTTTACATGGAGAGGCAAAAGACCGAGAACGACCAACACAATATTGAAGGAAACGAACTAAGTTGAAAGACTGACACCACCCAACTTCAAGACTTACTATAAAGATACAGTCATGAAGAGAGTGTGGTATTGGCAAAAGAATAGAAAACAGATCAATGAAAGAATAGCCCAGAAACAGACACACATAAATACAGTCAACTGACCTTTGACAAAGAAGCAAAGGCAACACAATGGAGAACAGATAGTTTTCAACAAATGATGCTGGAACAACTGGACATCCAGTTTCTGGCACTACAAGAAGCACCACAAGGTCATCTGGTACTCTGTCTGTCCTTGCCCTAAAATCAGCCATTTTTTCAGGGATTCCTCACCCTTTTATTAGAGATAGTATTTAGAAAAGAAGACCTGAAAACAAGATGCTTACTGTTAGTGGGGTGTCATTACTTGTAGGTCCTCTCAGCAAACACAGTAGGAAGTATATGAACCTATATAACCCACATATACACACGTATCTCTACATATTTCTTTCAATATATGCATATATTTATAAACAAAAATATATGTGACTATAATCAAGCACAATGTGGTTCTTTCTAGCCTTCTCCCTTACTTATTTGGAACTTTCTTCAGACAGCGAGAACCTGGCTATCATTTCATACAACTAATTTAGTTCTTTGTTCAACCTTACCATATGTATATAGTATTTTGCAATTGCTAACTATACCCCTATAAAAAAACAAATTTACCAAATACAATACAGTTTTTTTGGATAACTTCTACTTTAGCCTTAGAATAACGAGTTACAATGCCATTTTCCAAAGTTACATAGGTCATCCCCTTAGAAGTTTTTTTAATCTCTGAAAGTGAAATACAAAAGTTTCTAAGAAGCTAACAAAGCTCCAAACACATTAAAACTGCTAGGCATTAGTTGTCTGTACTTCAAATATCAATTAAACATTAAAAACAAATACCCTGGGGGCAGTGACATTAGCAAAATGTCAGAGTAAAAAGTCCTAGATTCTCTTCTCCACCACCCCCCCACGACAATTCGCAGACAAATCCCCTTTTGTGAGAAATACAGAAATGAATTGAAAAGCACCTGAATGCTGGATGAATGAGAGATCACACTCATCAAAGCTGGTAGGGAAATTCAGGACACCTTCTCACCAGAATTCCTACCACCAACATAGTGCCATACAATCAGGATGAAACCCTCCAACTCCCAGCTAATCCCTACAAAGGAAAAGGGGTGGTCTGTATGTCAGATGCCCCAACCTTTCCACAGGGATCCTCAGAGGACAGGCTTCTAACTTATCAGTCTTGAAGCACTGTCAGAACCGGCATAATCTAGCTACCTGGGGGAGAACAGAGACAACAGCATGGACTGGTAGTCACCAATAGCTCCTCTCCACAGCTTAGCACACAGTTAGCAGAGAAAATAATTCTAGCTCTCAGCTTTTCCCTGGGAAAAAAAGTTGATCCACACGTCCAAAAGCCCAGTTTCTATGGGGCCTATTCAAAGGAATGGGTTCTGACTTACCTGCCTCAGAGTGCTGACAGGATCTGGAAAAATCTAGCTGCCTGGGGGCTAGTAAGCACAGAGACAGAGGTTTGGGCAGGCAGTTGCCATAGCCCCTCTCCCTGGCTAAGTATAGAGCAAGTGGATAAAAAACCCAACCCCAATTTCTCCCTGGGGAGCTAAAGATTAGCCCACAATTCCAATGCCCCAACTTTTCTGGGGGCTGCCCAAAAAAGGGGTGGTGGTGGGGTCTGTCTTGCCTTCCACTGGGCAATAATGAGACCTGGCATAATTTAGCCACCAGATGCTAATGAGAATAGAGACCGAGGTTTGGGCTGCCAGTTCCCAAAGCTCCTCCCCTCAGCTCAGCACAGAGCAAGTGGATGAAAAAACGCAGCCCTCAGCTTCTCCCAAGGGAGGGAAAGAATTGGCTAAACCATCAAATGATCCAACTTTTTTAGAGGCTGCCTGAGAAATGGCGTCAGTCTCACTTGTTTTGATGCTGTGAGGGGATGTAGAATAACCTAGACACCAGGCGGCTGCAAAGAATAAAGTAAGCATGCTGAACTAGAATATAGTTTTGAGATGCCACCAGAATCTCTGGCTGGGCTGACTGGTAGGGATCTTCTTCTGTATGAGGCCAATCCATAAAGACTGGAGAGGTGGCTGCTTTGCCTAATGCACAAACACCAAAAAAGAGGGTCAAGGAAGTCAAGGAAGACGAAGAAACAGGCAAATATGTTCCAAAGGACACAAGATAAATCTATAGAAGGAGATCCTAATGGGGCTTCCCTGGTGGCACAGTGGTTAAGAATCCGCCTGCCAATGAAGGGGACACAGGTTCGAGCCCTGGTCCGGGAAGATCCCACATGCCGCAGAACTAAGCCTGTGCTCCACAACTACTGAGCCTGCACTCTGGAGCCCGAGAGCCACAACTACTGAGCCCACATGCCACAACTGCTGAAGCCCATGTGCCTAGAGCCTGTGCTCCGCAACAAGAGAAGCCACCGCAATGAGAAGCCTGCGCACCACAACAAAGAGTAGCCCCTGCTCACCGCAACTAGAGAAAGCTCGCACACAGCAACAAAAACCCAATGCAGCCAAAAATAAAATAAATTAATTTTTAAAAAAAAAGAAAGAGACCCTAATGAAATAGAGATATATGATTTACTAGACAGATAATTCAAAATAACCATCATAAAGATGTTCACTGAGATCAGGAGAACGATGCATGAACAAAGTAAGAATTTCAACGAAGACAAAATACTAAATAAATAATTATTAAATAAACATACATAAATAGGGGCTTCCCTGGTGGCGCAGTGGTTGGGAATCTGCCTGCCAATGCAGGGGACACAGGTTCGAGCCCTGGTCCAGGGGGATCTCCCATGCCACGGAGCAGCTGGGCCCATGCGCTACAGCTGCTGAGCCTGTGCTCTAGAGCCCACAAGCCACAACTACTGAGGCCGCATGCGACAACTACTGAGGCCTGCGTGCCTACAGCCCGTGCTCTGCAGTGGGAGAAGTCACCACAGTGAGAGGCCTGTGCACTGCAGCAAGGAGTGGCCCCCGCTCGCCACAACTGGAGAGGGCCCGTGTGCAGCAGCAAAGACCCAACACAGCCAAAAGTAAAATAAATAAAATGAATTAAAAAAAATATATATAAACATATTTTATATACATATTATATATATATAATTTATTATATACAAATATAAAACTACCAAACAGAAATCACAAAGTTAAAGAATGTAATAACTGAAATAAAAACTCACTAGAGGGATTCCAGAGAAGACTAGATCAGGCAGAAAGAAAAAAGGTCTAAGAAAAGTCATCAGGAATCATTCAATAACAAAAAGAAAAAAAAATGAAAAAAAGAGTAAAAAAACAACCTAAGGAACTTGTGAGATACCAACAAGCAGATCAATGTATGCTCAGGAGAAAGAGAAATGACCAGAAAACTTTTTCAAAGAAATAATGGCTGAAAACTTCCCAAATCTGGGGAAGGAAATGGATGCCCTGATACAAAAAGCCCAAAGAACCCCAAAGAGGAACTCAAAGAAATCCCCAATGAGACAAATTAAATTGTCAAAAGTCAAACCAAAGAGAGAATTTTGAAAGCAGAAGAAAAAGGCAACTTGCCATGTACAAGGGAACCCCCATAGAACTATAAGCAAATTTCTCAGCAGAAACCTTGCAGGCCAGAAAGGAGTGGGATGATATATTCTAAGTGCTAAAAGAAAAAAGCCACCAACCAAGAATACTATAACTGGCAACTTATCCTTCAAAAAAGAAGGAAAATTAAAAACTTTCCCAAACAAACAAAACCTGACGGAGTTCATCACCACTAGACCTACTCACCAGAAATGCTAAAGGTTAAAATTCTTCAGGTTAAAATGAAAGGTCACAGAACAGCAACACTGTAGCATAAAAAAAAGTATAAAACCGACTGGTACAGGTAAATATATAGACAAATACAGAATACTATAATGATAAGTAAATTCCTTTTAATCCTAGTATAAAAGTTAAAAGACGAAAGTATCAAAATAACCTAATAAATACAGTAATAGATGTATAATATCTATTAATTAATTAATTCACCTATTTAGAGACCTATATGTAAAACCTGATCCATCAAAGTTCAGGAATATAGAAAATCTTTTGTGGTCCTGGGTTAGGCAAAGAGTTCTTAGATAAGACACAGTATTTACTTCATGGCTCACAAAATAAATATTATTAAAACTGACAGACTGGTCCTTATAAAAATCAAATATTTCTCTTCAAAAAACACTACTAAAAAGAATAAAAGACATGCTACAAACTGGAAAAAAATATCTGCAAATCACGTATCTGCATCAATGACTTGTATCCAAAACAAATGAAGAATTCTTAAAATGCAGTAAATATATATATATATATACAATCCAATTTTTAAAATAGGCAAAAATTTAAATAAAATAATTACAGCATTGTATTTAACACGTAAATACAAAAACATACTGATATAAGTAACTGAATAAATGAAAGCAAAGGGACAGCTCTTTCTTACATAGAATTCCAATTAATAAATAGAGAAGGAAGAAGGATGTAGAGAATCATCATTAGATAAACACCACATAATTAGCTGCAGACAAGATCCAGTGATGGACATAAAATCAGTGAGCAAGTTTCAGGAAAAATAAGATATGCACAATATCTTCCCCCAGTTCCTTTTTAACTACAAAAAGAAAGTTTATAGTAGAGAAACCTGACAGACACCAAGTGATCAAGGTAAAGGTCACCAATAGTAAGATATATGAACATCATGAACTCCTTGATATAATACTGAGTAGGACATTTTTGTGATAATTTCTGCCAAAAACACATAAGCGCATTCCATTCATGAGAAAAATCAAATAAACCCAAGCTGATAGATTCTATAAATGAACTGATCAGTATTCTTCAAAAGGATCAAGGTCATAAAAGACAAGGAAAATTGAACAACTATTACTGAATGGAAAAGACTAAGAAATAACAACTACATCAGTAGAAAAATTAGGGAAAATTTCAATGAGATCTGTACTTTAATAATACTGTACCAATGTTAATTTCCTCTTTATAATTATGCTAAGTGAAAGACACAAAAGAACAACCAATAAACAAGTACATACTGCCTGATTTCATTCATATAAAATTCTAGAAAATGAAAACTAATCTACAGTGAGAGAAAGTAAGCAGATGAGTGCCCAGAGATGGAGGGCAGTGGGAAGCCACTACAAAGAGACAGGAGGAAACAACTGGGCGTAATGGATATGTTCATTATCATGATTATAGTGATGGTTTAATGGGTGCATACACATCAAACTTAATCAAATTTACACTGTAAACATGTACAATTTATGTGTATGTCAATTATATTTATATTTATGTCAAGTATATCCTAAAAAAGTTTAAAAAGTTAAAAACAAGTTATCTTAGATGGTCTTTTGAAGAACTAATTAAAGGGAAAAAAAACATACTTACAGAGGCCTACTCAGAATCTGTTGCAAAAACCTAAAAGAGAAACCTGAACTATGACAGAAGGTAGGAGGGACGGAAAGAAGACAAAAACAACAAAAACTGATTGTAATTTGTTTCACAACTACAATACATACCTGCAAGATACAAGTTAGAGTAAATTGCATCTTTATTTTTGATGATTTAGGGATCTCTTATCTATTTGAAAGGTTGTTTTTTAATGTTAATGACAAAGGAGACAACGTTAACCCATCAAAAAAGGGGCTTTTAAAAAGGTTTCTATTGTTATAATCAGC
This sequence comes from Lagenorhynchus albirostris, assembly GCF_949774975.1. Lineage (NCBI taxonomy): Eukaryota > Metazoa > Chordata > Mammalia > Artiodactyla > Delphinidae > Lagenorhynchus > Lagenorhynchus albirostris. The sequence goes on along the minus strand of NC_083101.1, from coordinate 55,952,794 downwards.
AATGATGATAATTTGCCAACTGGATTAATAAAGGTAAAAGAGCCAATCAGAGTGACAATATTTAATCACTAATTTAAAATCATAGTATGTTTTAGTATTTACTTATTTCTAACTATTTCAATATTTATATATCTTATAAACTTTTCATTTCTCGAAATGAATGACTTCCCTAATTTGGGAGTCAGAAAGCATATCAAACCTGATATTGTTATTCTGCTTGTATCCATATCAAAAGAATAATGTACAATAACGTGGGCTTATGAAACTGCTACATTTTTATGTAAAGCAGACAACCAGCAGTCTTCAGTCCCACCTCTCTTCTAGTAACTTACATTTTGCATAAATGTTAGTAAGTACTACTTTGACTCTGTAAATAGCAGAAATCAACGTGTTTAAAGGCCCCCAATTAATTGTTGACGCTATTAAAAAAAAATACTTTCTACGAGGGAATTTTACTCCTTACAAAACTACCTCTGTGTCTAAATATATGTATAACTAAAGAAGTCTATCAGATATTTCCTTGTAACTTGTAACATGGTAACAAAGATTCAAGTAGGCATGAATTTTTCTGCATAAAAAGTACTTTCTGGTACTGGGGGTTAGGACTTCAGTATATCTTTTGGTGGGAGACATGATTCAACCCATAACATTCTCTCTGTAATGCTCTATAATAATTGAGAAGTGGGGCACTAAGAGTAAATAAAAACATCCTATGACTGTATGTCTCACTGTGTATGTCTACTAAGGCTGTACAAACTTTCTGCAACAAGAGAAATGCATTATCCAATACAGTATATACTACTCACATGTGACTACTGAGCACTTGAAATGTGGCTAGTTTAAGGAAATGATTTTATTTTACTGAATTCTTAATAAACTAAAATTTTTAATAATATGTGACCGGTGCTTTCCAAGCTGGATATAATGAAGTAGGTTCTGTAGAACTGGTGATTGTTCATTTAAAGGGCTGAAGACCAACTCAGTTACAAAAATCCTGTGTTAACACTGAACAGGTTTCTTTACCACAGAGCTTTACCAAATCTTTAGTGGGCTGATGTACACTGTAAATCTTCAATAGATACAGTACGTATATTTCCCAAGTTTATTTGATTAAACAACTCGTCTTTCCCTAGATTACCACACAGTATCAAGAGTTCTGTATACCAGCCTCCAGGAAATTCTATTCTACACTTTTCAAGTAAGTTATATGTGTATATTATGTCTGATAAACTAAATGTCATCAACTTTTAAAGTCTACTTTTTACTTTTTATAGTGTCTAACTTACTGTGCTTTAGTGTATTCAGAGTTGTGCAATCATCACCCCTATATAATTTCAGAGCATTTTTTAAATCACTCCAATACGACACTCTGTATCTATTAGTAGTCATTCTCCATTCCCCCCCGCCCCCACCCCCAGCTCCTAGCAACCAATAATCTACTTTCTGACTCTATGGATTTGCGTATTCTGGAGATTTCATATAAAGGGAATCATATGACACGTGGCCTTTCACTTAGCATAATCTTTTAAGGTTCATCCATGTTGTAGTATGTATCAATACTTCATTCCTGTTATGACTGAATAATATTCCCTTGTATCGATATACAACATTGTGTTTATCCATTCATCTGTTGATGGATGTTTGGGTTGTTTCCACCTTTTGGCTATTGTGAAAAATGCTGCTATGAATGTTCATGCACAAGTTTCTGTTGCAACACCTGTTATCAATTCTTTTGGCTATATACCTAGGAATGGAATTGCTGGGTCATATGATAACTCTGTGTTTAAATTTTTGAGGAACTGTCAAACTGTTTTCCACAGTGACTGCACTATTTTATTATACATTCCCACCAGCAGTTCATGAGAGTTCTAATTTTTTCACCTCCTTGCCAACACTTGCTACTGTCTTTTTAATGGTAGCCATTCTAGTGAGTGTGGTAGTATCTTACGGTTTATTTACATTTCCCTAATGAATAAATCATGTTGAGCATCTTTTCATGTGGCTATCTTACATCGTCTCTGGAGAAATACCTATTCAAATCCACTGCCTATTTTTTTAACTGGGATCACCAACTTTCAGAGGTACTGTTCCAATATCTGTCTTTTTAAGTTGATTACTGGGGTTCTTTTGTTCATATAGGAAAATTCACTATAAATGGTGATTAGATTCCCTGACCAGCTCAAGAAGGTCTCCTAAGCCCACATATACTAACAGGGAATATAATACAGTGATTAATAATACAAGCTCTGAAGTCTGAATGCAAGGTTCAAATACTTGCTCTGCCATTTAATAGCTTTGTGAGCTTGAACAAACTAATTTCTCCTATGCTTCAGTTTCTGCATCTTTAAAATAAATCTAACAATAGAACCTACCTCACTGGTAGGTTCTGCAAAAATTGAATAAATAAATAACAGCACTTGGCAGAGTGCTTAGAGCTCAGCAAGTGCTGTAGATATTATTTGTTGCTGTTTTATTATTTTAATGTCCCAGGATCACATTATTAAAAATACTACAGAACAAAACTCCCAACTGCTTCCTTGAGATAATGTATTTGAAATTCCTACTTAAGACACCAGTAACATATTGCTTTCTGCTACAGCTTAAGCAATGACAAGATCAGCCCAACTCTCTGGCAGTACAGGGCTTGGACCACCAGATACCTGAATGGGGAGAAGAACCAGGCTGACCAGAAGTAGACACAGGGAACTTTCTGGAGTGATGAAAATATTCTGAATCCTGATTGGAATAGTCATTACATTAGTATATACGCCTGTCAATATCCACTTAAGAACAACACATCACTGTACATTAAAAAACAAAAGTCTAAAAGTAAATAAATAAATAAGCCATCATTTAAGTATACTGAATACTATTTACAAACACAGGAAACATTACTAATATGTTTAAGATGATTTTCAAAAAAGGTTTTCTGGTTAATTGTTGACAGTCCATTAGGTATTATTTTCAGAGTACACAGGTCACTTCTATCAGTAACATGCATGTTCTTCTACTGATACCATGTCAGTAGTGATAAGTAATTAACTCCATGCTTCAAACATTCCTCGAATTCCAAAGTGCAATTTTCCTTAAGGGTAGCAGCTAATGACTGTGACTGATGACTCAAGCTCAACACCAATACTCATGGCATTAAACTGAGATGATCACCTTCATGTACAGGAAAAGGACAGCCAATAAACTTTGGTTATTTTCTTTCTTTCCTTTACGAAATGAGTAATACTTGAGAAATACCTGATTCCCACTTTCAAGCTCCTGAAACCAGACTGTTTACCTCCTACCATGTTACTATTCTTTAGCCTGTGCAATATTACCTCAATTAACAAGTACTCTTGAATGGAAACACTTTTAAAATTAATTTCATGAATACAAAAATCACGCATAAAGTATTCACACTAGATATGCTTAACTTTAATCTAATCAAACCTTTAAACGTAACTTTCAGTTTATAAGAAATATAGTGGATTCAAGGAAAACATTAACAACTAAGCAAATCCAGAGTGTGAGGGTGATCTTTCAAGAAAAGTGACCTAATCTATTAAAAACAAAATAAATCTACATATTGAATAACTGAAAGTAAGAGAAGGAAGGAAGACTATCCTAGGTTAAGCGATAACAATTTCTAAGATACAACAATCCAATGGAATGTGTGATCCTTGAGTAGATCTGTTTTAAAATAAGAAAAAGGCTATGCAAGTAATTTGGGGAATACTGGGGAAATTTTCAAGTCAAACTCCATAACAGATTAGGGAATTATTAATTTTCATATTATGGCTATGTATATTTAAGTCACTTTTAGAAGATGAACACCAAGTAGTTAGGTATTAGTGTAGTGTCTTGATGTCTCCAACTTCACGCACAGACATATACATATATACACCCAAGCAAATAAATGAGAAAGAAAATGTTGACAATTGCTGATTCTAGGTGGTGAGTATCCAGGTGTTTTGTATGTTTTAAAACTTTTATAAAACTTCATAAAGAAAATAAGGAGTTGGTTGTATTCTTAAATTGGGAAACAATACTTAAATCTCATGAATTAAGGAAACCACACTAGTCCCTCTAAAGAAGCACCAGTTTAGTCCTATGTGTATACACAATTGGACATAATTAGAGGTGGAAATTTCTAGAAACAAACTGTACAGAGCTGAAGGTATGCAATCTGTATAATTTATCTCCATTTCCTAGCATATAGTTAAGAGCAAACTGTGGGTCACAGACCAACATACCTCAACAGCACACCATGATATCAACAACAGAGACTCTAGAAGTCTTATGTACTATTTGACTTAAGAGTCTTCACTATTACATACTACTTACATGCCAGATAAAGAAAAAACAAATAACAGAACTTCAGAAAGAGTTTAGAAAAAATAATTAAGATTTATAAGTTGGACTTAAAGAAATAGAATCAGTTATCTGGAAAATAGACTTAGGGAGACTACCTAATTCCCCTATTCCAGAAAAATAGTAAACATTTTAAAATACACTAAACAATATAGTTTTCTGGTTTGAAATATACATCCATGTTTTAAGACTTTTCTTCTTCCTATACGCCATCTTTCCAGCTGAGTTTCATAATCTTCCTTTAGTTCAACCTCAGAATTGGTGGAACCCAGGCTTACGAAAAGGCCTAAAATGGAAAGAAATCCATTCTACTTCACAGTATCATTTCATTTAAACAGAATATACCAAAAGATTATTAGACACCGTGCTTGAAATTTAGTGGGCATTTATTAAACAATCTTTAAGTCTGAACAGAACTATTTGAATATGGTTTTACTTGAGTTGTTGCTAAGATATCTTTCAAACAGATTGTCTCAACTGTTATTGTTCTTACTTTATAGGAGAAGCAGCACGGGACAATCCCCACGAAATCAGCTTTGGCATTAAGCGTGGGTTTGAATCTCAGCTCTGCCATTTATTAAATAATTTCCTCTAGGTCACACAATTACTTTATTTGAGCCTCAGTTTCCCTATCTGGAAAACAGAACTAAGACCAATCTCCCAAAATTACTGTAAGGATTTCATGAAATAATATACATAATAAACTTAAATAGAGACTGACATACAATATGCACTCAATACTTGTTAGTTTATATTTGTTCTCTTTTAGGTTTTTAGTTTTAAGGTCAGTGGATATATATTTCATGTGACTGACAGCGAAAAAAATTAACAAAAATTCTATCACTCTTCTGCTTCAAAAACAAGTGATACTGACGATGGCAGCAGAGCTGATGGTAGTGGATCTGGTTTTTAAAGAAAGTGATAACAATAATGGTAATGTAAGACAAATGAGACCCCAAAGCTACTGAATACTGTACTGTAAATAACCAAGCTTCCAACATATTCTCTTCCTACCACTTCTCTCTCTCACACACACACACACACACACACACACACACACACACACACACACAAACACACACTCAAAACAGCTCAGTCTTGCTTTAAGAAGAAAGCAGAAATTACATCAACAATTACATGTGCTTAAAGAGAAAAATTAAGGAATTATTTCTTCTAATGACTGAGAATTATGACACAAAGAGCCAATTTGCTCAGTTTTACCCCATTAAGACTTAGGGAAACAGTGGGCTGACTGTAAAGTTATACGCAGATTTTTGACCACACAGAGGGTCAGGGCCCATAACCCCTGTGTTATTCAAGGGTCAACTGTACTGTATTTGAAAAGTGATGGCATACAAATTAAGAACATTTTATGCATGGGAAACTTCTGAACCTCAGATAAGAACAGTGGCAATAAACGATGTTCTTGCCAGGACTGTTCCCATCCCCTCACCAAACTCTGGTAGGCAGTAGTGCCACCAGGGTAGGGCTGTTGGTGAAAAACCAGCAGCTTTGCTGCTGCCTTGACATGGAGCAGAGTGCAATACAGCCTGCAGCACTGTTAAAGTGGCAAATTCTTAGAGAACAAACAGAAAAAGCTAACAGTGTTGCTAGCCAGAGTTTGCAGACCTGCTTTGGGCAAGCAGCACATCCCTCAACCAGCAAGAAATTTAACAGGAAAATCCTGGAAACCAGAGAGTCAAAGAGGGAACAGATAAGCTTGCCACACATCCTTGGTTCAACGGGAGGCAGACTTATAAAAGGGAAAAACGCTGAAGCACCCAAGCTCTCCACTCATCCCTGTCTGTCAGGGAGGCTGTGTACATGCAAAGCTAAGGGCACTTGAAAGGCCAAGCTCCCCACACATCACTAGCTCACTGGGAAGCTGTTTGCAAGGAAGTTCCAGAAAGGCCTGGCAGGAAGTAAAAGCTGGGGCAGACATTAAAACGTCCTGAACGTTGCCTGTACTCCCAAACCCACACATCATCCCACAATCAACAGAGAACAGATGCCTTACTGGCTCAAGATGTTTGAACATCTAAACACTATGCAGATATGGAGGCAACCCCTAGAAAGCCATTGTAAAAATAAAAATAAGAAAAAATAAGCAGAGACATTAGTCAGTAGCTGCACATTGCAGGGGAGATCAATTTTGCAGATTAAGTCCAGGAAACTTACTAAAAAACAATACTAAAACAAGTATCAGCAACAATGACCCTCAGGAAACAAACAAAACAAAAAACAAAAAAAAACAAACTCTAGAGTTATTATAATAAATTATCCAAAATGTCCAATCATCAACAAAAAAAGTTTGAAGATATACAATGAGTGACCCAGACTGAAGGAAGAAGAAACTACCTGTGAGCGGGCCCAGAATGGGAGGCAAATAATTCAAATCAGTCATGAAAAACATATTAAAAGAATAAAGGAAAGTATGCTTAAATAATGAAAAAAAATATGATGACACCTAAACAAGTGGGGAATCTCGAAAAAGAAGTAAAATCAATAAAACAGAACCAATTCTAGAAATTCTACAGTTTAGAAGTATTGGGTCAGCCAAAAAGTTCACACAGGTTTTTCCATAACATCTTATGGAAAAATCCGAACAAACTTTTTGGCCGACCCAATACAATAACTGAAATGAAAACATTATACAGACTCAGCGGCAGATTTGAGATGGCAGATCAAAAAACATGAAAACACTTCAATAAAATTAAGAAATATAAAAAACAGAAAAGAAAGACTGAAGTGAAGAGAGCCTCAGAGACCCCTAAGACATCAAGTGCACTAATGCACGTATAATGGGAAGTTCCAGGAGATAGTACATGGGATAAAAAAAATATTTGAATAAATAATGACTGCAAATGTCCCAAGTTTTATGATAGACATTAAGCCCCAGATTCAGAATGCTTGACAAAATCCCAGTGGGATAAACACATGCACACATACATCATACACAAAACTACTTAAACTCAACAAAAAGAAAATGTTAAAAGAATATAGGTAAAACAAGTGATCGCACACAAGACAACAAAAATACAATTAATGGCTCACTTCTTGTCAGAAACAATGGAAACCAAAAAGACACTGAAAGGACATATTTAAATGCTGAAACAGAAAAACTGTCAACCATGAATTCTACATCCAGCAAAACTATCTTTTGGAACTACAGACAAAGACATTCCCAGATAAACAGAGATTAAAATATTTGTTCTTACTGAACCTGCCTTATGAGAAATACTAAAAGAAATCCCTCAGGAAAAAAGTAAAGGACATCAAAAGGTATGCAGAAAAGAGTTAACTGGCTTAAGACTGCTGTACTAAAAAACAAACAAAAAAAACCCGCCTGCCTGCAAGGTTGGTCCTGAGCTGGCATCTGGGAACTTGGATTTTGGGAGGGTTCCCACCATTCCAAAACTAATTAGAGTGCTGACTGTATCTAAACTGTTTATACAAATCAAACAGCTTATGCTGAAACACCTGTTTTCTTTCAGAGAATGTGAAATTCAGTATGTGCTAGGCAGAAAGTCCCCAGTAAAAACCTTGGGGACTAGGTCTATAACAAGCTTCCCTGGTATTCAACATTGTACAAATGTTGTCACAATTTAATGGAGAAAATAAGCACATCCTATATGACTGCACTGAAAGAGGACTATTTGAAGCTGGCAGCTGGTTCCTCCAGATTTTGCCCACTAAACTTTTTCCCTTTGGCAAATTTACTTTGTATCCTTTTGTTGTAATAAATCACAGTCATGAATGTGACTATATGCTGTGTACTGTGAGTCTTCCTAGCAAATCACTGAACCGGGGGTAATTTAGGGGACTACTGAGGAAGATGGTAACTCAAATCCAAAGGAAGAAACAAAGAGCACAAGATATGGTAAATGGATAAAGGTAAAAGACTGAATAAATGTATTTTTATCTTTCCTCCTTCTAATTTCTCTAAAATATATCAGCCTTTATAAGACAATAACTTAAAAACAAAATACACTGCACTATTGGGCTTATAACATGCAACATACATGACAATAATACCTCAAAGAAAGCACCTGAGAACAGAACCAGACCAAAAAAATCAAAAAGAGAATTTGAACAACACTACAGACTAATTTGACTTAAAAGAAATACACAGATCACTCCATACAACAGAAAAACACACATTTTTGTCAAATGCACATGGAATATTCTCCAAGACAGATTATAGCTTAGGCTACAAAACAAGTCTTAATAAACTTTAAAAGACTGAAACAATCCAAAGTATTTTTTCTGATCACAGTGGAATGAAAGTGAAGATCAACAGCAAAAGGAAAAACAAAAAACTCACAAACGTGGAAATTAACCCACTCTTAAACAATCCATGGAAAAGAAAAAATCACAAAGGAAATCAGAAAATATCCTGAGACAAATGAAAATGAAAACACAACACACTACAACACATGGGATGCAACAAAAGCAGTGCAAAGCGGGAAACTTACAACTAATGCTTACATTAAAAGAAAAAGATCTCAAACCAACTTTACTTTACATCTTATGGAAATACACGAAGAATGAATTAACCCAAACCTAGAAGAATGAAATAATAAAGATTAGAGCAGACAGAAATAAAGTGAAAAAGAGCAAAATAGAGAAAAATCAAAGAAACCAGGAGTTGGTTCTTCTAAAAGATCAACAAAACTGAGAAACCCTTAGGTAGACTGACTAAGGAAAAAAAGACTCAATTAACTAAACTCAGAAGTGAAAGGGGAAACATTACTACTGATTTTACAAAAATAAAAATGATTATAAGAGAGTACTCTGAACAACTGTATCCTGACCAATCAGAAAACTGAGATAAAACGGACAAATTCCACAACTGAATGTTGAAGAAATAGAAAATCTGAATACATGTATAAGATTAAATCAGTAATCAAAGAAAGAAAAGTCCATACGGTTTCACTAGTGAATTCTATCAAACAATTGAAATAAACACCAATTCTCCTCAAACTCTTTAAAAAAACTGAAACAGGACCACTTAGTAACTCATCCTATGAGCCCAGCATTACCCTGATACTAAAGCCAGACAAAGACTCACAAGAAAAGAAAACTACAGGTCAATATCCCTGAAGAATACATATGCAAAAATCCTCAACAAGATACTAGCGAACCAAATTTAACAGCAGTATGAAAAGAATTATAAACCAGTGAGATTTATTCCTGGAATGCAAGGATGGTTCAACACAAGAAAAATCAATGTAGTACACCACATTAACAGAATGAAAGAAAAACACCACATGACCATCTCAGTAAAAAAGCATTTGACAAAACTCAACACCCTTTCATAACAAGAACATTCAACAAATTAGGAATAGAGGGAACTACCTCAATGTAGTAAAACCAATACATAAAAAAATTAGTCAACATCATACTTGATGGTAAAAAACTGAAAACATTTTCCCTAAGGTGAGGAATAAGACAAGGATGTTCACTTTCACTACTTCCCTTCAAAACAGTACTGTAAGTCCTGGCCAGGGCAATTAGCAAGAATATGAAACAAAAGGCATCTAAACTAGAAGAGAAATAGAATTATCTCTGTTCTCTGAAAACATGATCTTTTATGTAGAAAACCCTATAGATTCCACATAAAACTGTTAGAATTGATTAAGCAGTTAGCACAGTTGCAGGATGCAATATCAACACACAAAAATCAATTCCATTTTTATGTAATGAACATCTAAAAATAAAATTAAGAAAATCACTCCATTTATAGTGGAAAATAAAAAGAATATACAGAAAATAAATAAGTAAATATAGAAAAGAATAAAATACTTAGAGTTAAGCTTAACCAAGGAAGTGAGAGACATGTATGCTGAAATCTAGAAAATGTTGCTGAAATAAAGAAGATGCATATAAATAAAAAGACACCTCATGGGCTTCCCTGGTGGTGCAGTGGCTGAGAGCCCACCTGCTAGTTCAGGGGAGGTCTGGGAGGATCCCGGTCTGGGAGGATCCCGTATGCTGCGGAGCGGCTGGGCCCGTGAGCCATGGCCGCTGGGCCTGCGCGTCTGGAGCCTGTGCTCCGCAACAGGAGAGACCACAGCAGTGAAAGGCCCGTGTACCGCAAAAAAAAAAAAAAAAAAAAGACAGACACCTCATGCTCATGGGGTAAAAACTAATGCTAAGATGTCAGTACTACCCAAACCACCAATGTACAGATTCAATGCAGGCCCTATCAAAATCACAACACCAGTTTTTTGCAAAAATATGAAAATTCATCCTAAAATATGGAATCTCAAGGGACCCCAAATAGCCAAAACTTGAAAAAAAAGAAAGTTGAAGGTGTCATACTTTCTGATTTCAAAACTTACTACAAAGCTATGGTAATCAAAATAGTACCACACTGGCATAAAGACTGACATACCCAACAACAGAATACAACAGAGCCCAGGAATAAACCCTCATATATATGGCTAAATGATTTTCAACAAGGGTGCCAAAACCATTCAATGGGGGAAAAGGACAGTGTTTAACAAACTGCACCAGGGGGCTTCCCTGGTGGCGCAGTGGTTGAGGGTCCGCCTGCCGGTCCAGGGGATGCGGGTTCGTGCCCCGGTCCGGGAGGATCCCACGTGCCGCAGAGCGGCTGGGCCCGTGAGCCATGGCCGCTGGGCCTGCGCGTCCGGAGCCTGTGCTCCGCAGCGGGAGAGGCCACAACAGTGAGAGGCCTACCGCAAAAAAAAAAAAAATAACCAAACAGCACCAGGAAACATGAAAACCCACATGGAAAAAAATTAAATTTGATCCTTATCTCACACCACATACAAAAATCAACTCAAAATGGATCACATTCCTACATATAAGCTAAAACTATAAAATTCTTAGAAGAAAAACAAAAGGTGGGGCTTCCCTAGTGGCACAGTGGTTAAGAATCCGTCTGCCCAAGTACGGGACACGGGTTCGAGCCCTGATCCAGGAAGATCTCACATGCCACGGAACAACTATACCCACGTGCCATAATTACTGAAGCCCACACGCCTACAGCCCATGCTCCGCAACAAGAGAAGCCACTGCAATGAGAAGCCCGCGCACCACAATGAAGAGTAACCCCCACTCTCCGCAACTACAGAAAGCCCACGTGTAGCAATGAAGACCCAACACAGCCTAAAATAATATAAATTTATCAAAGAAAAAAAAGGGCAAAAACTTCATGACTTTGGATTTGCAATGATTTCTTGCATATGACACCAAAAGCACAGGCAACAAAAGAAAAATTAAGTTGGACTTCATCAAAAGTAAAAGCTTTTGGACATCAAAGGGCACTATCAACAGAGTACAATGGCAACCCACATGATAGGAGAAAATATTTGCAAATCATATATATGATAAGAAATTGATATTCAGAATACAGTTGACCCTTGCAATGCAGGAATTGACCATCTGTCAAAAATCTGAGTATAACTTAACAGTTGGCCCTCCATAACTGCAGCTCCACATCTGAGAATTCAAGCAACCACATAGAATGTAGTACTATAGTATCTACTACTGAAAAACGTTCACATGTAAGTGGATCCATGCAGGTCAAACCCGTGACATTCAAGGGTCAACTGTACATACAGAACTCCTACAGGTCAACAACAAAAAGAAAAATGACCCTATTTTAAAATGGGCAAAGAATTGGAACAGATGTTTCTCCAAAAAAGATACATGAACCGCCAATAAATACATTAAAAGGTACTCAACATCACTTGTCATTAGAGATGCAAATCAAAACCACACTGAGGAGGACAGAGTCAAGACAGCGTACTAGGAGAATGCAGAATTTGTGTCTCCTCACAACTAGGGCACCTACCAGGCACTGGTGGGGGACCACGGACACCTAAGGAGACGGGAGGAACCCCCAGCGACTGGGTAGGACGTGGGGTGTTGGGGGGAGAGTGAAGGGGGAGAAGAAGTGGAGGCAAGACAGGACTGGCACCCCTGAGAGGTGGCTGGGGGAGGGGAAGAGTTCCCATGCCCAAAGGGGGAAAAGGAAAACCACTGGGGACAGCGGATCAAAAGGGAGTGTGGCCAGGTTTCCCCTGCTCACATGGGCCCCCAGGAACCTGCTGAGATCCCAGGACAGATCCTCTGCCCACCTAGGTCCCCTCCAGCCGTGCGGGTCCTGAGGGTGTGGGAGGGAGGGAAGTGGAGCAAAAACAAAGGCCAGACCTCCGGAACCAGCACCCCTGAGGGGTAGCTGAGGGAGGGGAGGGGAGGAGTTCCTACACCCAGAGGGACCCAACCACTGTAAGGGGTCCAGTGGCGATGGGGGAGACCCTGGGGGAGATGGTGGGGGAGGGGCACGAAGGAACAGAAGGGAACACGGCCAGTGCTTTCCTGTCCACTTAGGCACTGGGGAGCCTGTTAGACTCCCAGGCCTAATCCTCTGCCCTCAGAGCCTCCCCCCTGTTGTGCAGAACACAAACCCCGCCACTATACCCCCACCCAGGGCCCTACCTCTACACTCAGAGACCCCCTCCAACGCGATGGGCCTAAACCCCACCCACGCACCCTCACTCAGGGCCCTACTTCTAAACACGGGAACTCCACACTCCAGAGGCCCTTCTTTCGTGGAAGGCTGCCTCTTCCCTTCCACACAGGTCCTAAGCAGAGGCCCCGCCCCACACTCAAACGTCACCCCCCACCCGCCTAGGTCCCACCCCATGCTAAACCCCTCCCCTGCCTAAGTTCCACCCCTGCCTAAACTCTGCTCCTATAGCCAAGGCATTTTTTTTTTCCTTTTTCTTCCTTTAGATTGGGGTTCTGTTTTACCTTTTTGGTTCACTGTTGTTGATTCTTTTATATTCTTATTTTTCCTAATAAATCTTTCATTTTTCTAATTTCATTTTATTCTTTATACTTTGTTATTATTCTTTCCTTTTGGCTTCTCCCACCCCCCATTTTTTTTCCATTCTTTTTCCTGTTGCAGCTTTATTTTAGCTAATTGCAATTGTTTCAATTATAGTTTAATTTTTCCTAATATATTTTTTATCTTTCTAATTTTATTTTCTTTTTTATTCTTTGATATCATACTGCTCCTTTCTTTTTTTTTAAACACCATGCCACAAAGCTTGTGGGACCTTGGTTCCCAGGCCAGAGGTTGGGCCCACGCTCCTGTGGGGGGAGCTCCAAGTCCAAACACTAGACTAACAGAGAACCTCAGACCCCAAGGAATATCAATCGGAGTGAGGCCTCCCAGAGGTACTCATCTCAGCACCAAGGCTCTATACAACTGCCTGCAAACTCCACTGCTGGACGTTTCAGACCAAACAACCGGTAAGGCAGGAATACAGTACCACCCATCAAAAAAAAGAAAAATGAAACAACAAAAAAATATGTTACAGATGAAGGAGCACAGTAAAAACCTGTAAGACCAAATAAATGAAGACAAGATAGGGAACCTACCTGAAAAAGAATTCAGAGTAATGATAGTAAAGATGACCCAAAATCTCAAAGCAAAATGAAGAAACATTTAACAAGGATCTAGAAGAACTAAAGAGCAAACAAACAGTGATGAACAACACAATTACTGAAATTAAAAATACTCTAGAAAGAATCAATAGCAGAATAACTGAGACAGAAGAACGGGTAAGTGACCTAGAAGATAAAATGGTGGAAATAACTGGCAGGGAGAATAAAGAAAAAAGAATGAAAAGAATTGAGGACAGTCTCAGAGACCTCTGGGATATTAAAACGCATGAACATTCGAATTATAGGGGTCCCGGAAGAAAAAAGAGAAAAAGAAAGGGTCTGAGAAAATGTATGAAGAAATTATAGTTTAAAACTTCCCTAAGATGGGAAAGGAAAGAGTCAATGAAATCCAGGAAGCGCAGAGAATCCCATAAAGGATAAACCCAAAGACAAACACGCCAAGACATATATCAAACTATCAAAAATTAAATACAAAGAAAAAATGTTAAAAACTGCAAGGGAAACGCAACAAATAACATACAAGGGAATCCCCATAAGGTCAACAGCTGACCTTTCAGCAGAAACTCTGCAAGCTAGAAGGAAGTGGCAGGACATATTTAAAGTGATAAAAAGAAAAAACTTACAACCAAGATTACCCAGCAAGGATCTCATTCACATTGGACAGAGCAATGAAAACCTTTACTTACAAGCAAAAGCTAAGAGAATTCAGCACCACCAAACCAGCTTTACAACAAACGCTAAAGAAACTTCTCTAGGCAAAACACACAACAAAAGGAAAAGACCTACGATAACAAACTCAAAACAATTAAGAAAATGGTAATAGGAACATACATATCGATAATTTCCTTAAATGTAAATGGATTAATTACTCCAACCAAAAGGCACAGACCAGCTGAATGGATACAAAAACAAGACCCATATATATGCTGTCTACAGGAGACCCACTTCAGACCTAGGGACACATACAGACTGAAAGTGAGGGGATGGAAAAAGGTATTCCATGCAAATGGAAATCAAAAGAAAGATGGAGTAGCAATTCTCATATCCAACAAAATAGACTTTAAAATAAAGACTATCACAAGACACAAAGAATGACACTACAGAATGATTAAGGAATCAATCCAAGAAGAAGATATAACAATTGTAAATATTTATGCACCCAACACAGGAGCTCCTCAATACATAACACAAATACTGACAGCCATAAGAGAGGAAATCAACAGCAACACAATAATAATAGGGGACTTTGGGCTTCCCTGGTGGTGCAGTGGTTGAGAATCCACCTGCCAATGCAGGGGATGTGGGTTCGTGCCCTGGTCCGGGAAGATCCCACATGCCATGGAGCAGCTGGGCCCGTGAGGCATGGCCGCTGAGCCTGCGCGTCCGGAGCCTGTGCTCCGCAACGGCAGAGGCCACAACAGTGAGAGGCCCACGTACCACACACACACAAAAAAAATAATAATAATAGGGGACTTTAACACCTCACTTTCACCAAAAGACAGATGATCCAAAATGAAAATAAATAAGGACACAGAAGCTTTAAATGATACATTAGACTACATGGACTCAACTGATATTTATAGGACATTCCATCCCAAAACAACAGTATACACTTCTCAAATACTCATGGGACATTCTCCAGGATAGATCAGATCCTGGGTCACAAATTAAGCTTTTGTAAATTTAAGAAAATTGAAATTGTATCAAGTATCTTTGCCAACGACAATGCTATGAGGCTAGATATCAATCCCAGGAAAAACAACTATAAAAAATACAAACACATGGAGACTAAACAATACACTACTAAATAACCAAGAGATCACTGAAAAAAATCAAAGAGGAAATCAAAAAAATAGCTAGAAATAAATGACAATGAAAACACGATGACCCAAAGCCTATGGGATGCAGCAAAAGCGTTTCTAAGAGGGAAGTTTGTTTTTTGTTTTTTGTTTTGCGGTACGTGGGCCTCTCACTGTTGTGGCCTCTCCCGTTGCAGAGCACAGGCTCCGGACGCGCAGGCTCAGCAGCTATGGCTCACGGGCCCAGCCACTCCGTGGCATGTGGGATCTTCCCGGACCGGGGCACGAATCCGTGTCCCCTGCATCGGCAGGCGGACTCTCAACCACTGCGCCACCAGGGAAGCCCTAAGAGGGAAGTTTATAGCAATACAATCCTACCTCAAGAAACAAGAAAAATCTCAAATGAACAACCTAACCTTACACCTAAAGCAATTAGAGAAAGAAGAACAAAAAAACCCCCGAAGTTAGCACAAAGAAAGAAATCATAAAGATCAGATCAGAAATAAATGAAAAAGAAATGAAGGAAACGACCGCAAAGATCAATAAAACCAAAAGCTGGTTCTTTGAGAATATATACAAAATTGACAAACCAATAGCCAGACTCATCAAGAAAAAAGGGAGAAGACTCAAACCAACAGAATTAGAAATGAAAAAGGAGACGTAACAACTGACACTGCAGAAATACAAAGAATCATGAGATTACTACAAGCAACTATATGCCAATAAAATGGGCAACCTGGTAGAAATGGACAAATTCTTAGAAATGCACAACTTCCTGAGACTGAACGAGGAACAAAGAGCAAATATGAACAGACCAATCACAAGCACTGCAATTGAAACTGTGATTTAAAATCTTCCAACAAACAAAAGCCCAGGACCAGACAGCTTCACAGACGAATTCTATCAAACATTTAGAAAAGAGCTAACACCTATCCTTCTTAAACTCTTCCAAAATACAGCAGAGGGAAGAACACTCCCAAACTCATTCTACGAGGCCACCATCACCCTGATACCAAAACCAGACAAAGATGTCACAAAAAGAGAAAACTACAGGCCGGTATCACTGATGAACAGAGATGCAAAAACCCTCAACAAAATACTAGCAAACAGAATCCAACAGCACATTAAAAGGATCATACACCATGATCAAGTGGGGTTTATCCCAGGAATGCAAGGATTCTTCAATATACACAAATGAATGTGATACACCATATTAACAAATTGAAGGAGAAAAACCATATGATCATCTCAATAGCTTCAGAAAAAGCTTTTGACAAAATTCAACATCCATTTATGATAAAAGCTCTCCAGAAAGTAGGCGTAGAGGGAACCTACCTCAACATAATAAAGGCCATATATGACAAAACCACAGCCAACATCCTTCTCAATGGTGAAAAACTGAAACCATTTCCTGTGAGATCAGGAACAAGACAAGGTTGCCTACTCTCACCACTATTATTCAACATAGTTTTGGAAGTTTTAGCCACAGTAATCAGAGAAGAAAAAGAAATTTTAAAAATCCAATAAAATCGGAAAGGAAGTAAAACAGTCACTGCTTGCAGATTACATGATACTACAGAGAATCCTAAAGATGCTACCAGAAAACTACTAGAGCTAATCAATGGTTTTGGTAGAGTAGCAGGATACAAAATTAATGCACAGAAATCTCTTGCATTCCTATACACTAATGATGAAAAATTTGAAAGAGAAATTAAGGAAACACTCCCATTCACCACCACAACAGAAAAAATAAAATACTTAGAAATAAACCTACCTAAGGAAACAAAAAACCTGTATGCAGAAAACTATCACACTGATGAAAGACATTAAAGACAATAAAAACAGATGGATAGATATACCATGTTCTTGGATTGGAAAAATCAACATTGGGAAAATGACTATACTACCCAAAGCAATCTACAGATTCAATGCAATCCCTATCAAACTACCACTGGCATTTTTCACAGAACTAGAACAAAATATTTAACAATTTGTATGAAAACACAAAAGACCCCAAACAGCCAAAGCAGTCTTGAGGGAAGAAAAACGGAGCTGGAGGAATCAGGCTTCCCAACTTCAGACTATAGTACAAACCTACAGTAATCAAGACAGTATGGTACTGACACAAAAACACAAATATAGATCAATGGAACAGGTTAGAAAGCCCCAAAGATAAACCCACACACATATGGTCACCTTTGATAAAGGAGGCAAGAGTATACAATGAAGAAAAGACAGCCTCTTCAATAAGTGGTGCTGGGAAAACTGGACAGTTACATGTAAAAGAATGAAACTAGAACTCTTCCCAACACCATATACAAAAATAACCTCAAAATGGATTAAAGACCTAAATGTAAGGCCAGACACTATAAAACTCTTAGAGGAAAACATAGGCAGAACACTCTATGACATCAATCACAGGAAGATCCTTTTTGACCCACCTCCTAGAGAAATGGAAATAAAAACAAAAATAAACAAATGGGACCTAATGAAACTTCAAAGCTTTTGCACAGCAAAGGAAACCATAAACAAGACGAAAATACAACCCTCAGAATGGGAGAGAATATTTGCAAATGAAGCAACTGACAAAGGATTAATCTCCAAAATTTACAAGCAGCTCAGTATCAAAAAAACAAACAACCCAATCCAAAAATGGGCAGAAGACCTAAATAGACATTTCTCCAAAGAAGATATACAAATTGCCAAGAAACACATGAAAAGATGCTCAAAATCACTAATCATTAGAGAAATGTGAATCAAAACTACAATGAGGTATCACCTCACACAGGTCAGAATGGCCATCATGAAAAAATCTACAAACAATAAATGCTCGAGAGGATGTGGAGAAAAGGGAAACCTCTTGCACTGTTGGTGGGAATGTAAACTGATACAGCCACTATGGAGAACAGTATGGAGGTTCCTTAAAAAACTAAAAATAGAACTACCACACAACCTAGCAATCCCACTACTGGGCATATACCCTGAGAAAACCATAATTCAAAAAGAGGCATGTACTACAATGTTCATAGCAGCACTATTTACAATAACCAGGACTTGGAAGCAACCTAAGTGTCCACTGACAGATGAACGGATAAAGAAGATGTGGCGCATATATACGATGGAATATTACTCAGCCATAAAAAGAAATGAAATTGAGTTATTTGTAGTGAGGTGGATGGATCGAGAGTCTGTCATACAGAGTGAAGTAAATCAGAAAGAGAAAACCAAATACTGTATGCTAACACATATATATGGAATCAAAAAAAAAAAAAAGGTCCTGATGAACCTAGGCGCTGGACAGGAGTAAAGACAAAGATATGGAGAATGGACTTGAGTACACGGGGAGGGGGAAGGGTAAGCTGGGACGAAGTGAGAGAGTAACACTGACATATATACACTACCAAATGTAAAACAGATAGCTAGAGGGAAGCAGCTGCTTGGAACAGGGAGATCAGGTGGGTGCCTTGCAACCACTTAGAGGACTGGGATAAGGAGGGTGGGATGGAGATGCAAGAGGGAGGGGATATGGGCATATACATATGCATATAGCTGATTCACTTAGTTATACAGCAGAAACACAACACTGTAAAGCAATTATACTCCAATAAAGATGTTAAAAAAAAAACACCACGAGATACCACTTTGCACGTTTCAGGATGGCTATAATCAAAAAACAAACAAAAAAAAGAAAGTGTTGGCACAGATGTGGGAAAATCGAAATCCCTGTACATTGCTGATGGGAATGTAAAATGGTGCAGCTACTGTGAAAAACAGTACAGCAATCAAAAAAAAAGCAATTTCTCAAAATATTAAACACAGAACTACCATATGATCCAGCGATTCCACTTTGGGGTATATATGCAAAAGAATCAAAAGTAGGGACACAAACAGATATTTGCACACTTATGTTCACAGCAGGACCATTCACAGTAAGTGAAAGCAACCCAAAGAGTGGATGCAACCCAAGTGTCCACGAACATATGAATGGATAAACAAACTATAATATACACCTACAATGAAATATTATTCAGCCTTAAAAAGCAAATTTTGGTACATGCTATAACATGGAAGAACCCTGAAAACATTCTAAGTGAATTAAGTCTATCACTTAAGATCAAATATTGTGTTTCCACACTAGTGGAAATTCATAAGGAAAGAAAGTAAAGAAGTGGTTGTCAGGGGCTGGGAGGAGGGGAAATGGGGAGTTACTGTTTACCAGGAAGGGAGTTTCAATATGGGAAGATGAAAAAAGTTCTGAAAATGGATGGTGGTGATGGCTGCACAAATGTGAACGCACTTAACGTCACAAAACTGTATATTTAAAAATTATTAAAACGGTAAATTTTATGTACATTTCATCACTTTAAAAACATAAAAGTAAAAAGAAGGGATGAAAAATTTGCTATATTTTACTGGAATTAATTCAGTATTAACTTGAAGTATACTGTAATAAGATTCATTTTTTAATTGCTAGAGCAACCATTAATAATATAACTCAGAAAATATGATTAAGAAATCAAAGCAATTAAAGGAATAACGGGTAAACAAAAAACATGTGAGGTGTAGAAAAGCAATAGCAAAATAGGTAATGTAAATCCAACCACATCAGTAATCACATTATATGTGAACGGACTGAACAGTCCAATCAAAATGCAGGAATTATCAGACTGGATTTTTGAAACAATAGCAAAAAAGCAAGATCTAAGTATGTGATACCTATACAAGACACCGTTCAGACTGAAGGACATAAGCAGTTTGAAAGTAAAAGGGTGGAAAAAGATATGTCACACAAGTGGTAATATTAAGAGAATATTAATATTAAGAGAACTGTAGTGGCAATGTTAAGGCAAAACAAAATACACTTCAAGAAAGGGAACATTAGTAGAGAGAAGGAATTTCATAATGATAAATCAGTTAATACAAAGAGAAGATAAAACAATTATAAATGTATACAAATCTAACAACACAGCCCAAAAACACATGAAGCAAAAACTGACAGAACTCAAAGAAGAAACCGGCAATTCAACAACAGAGCTGGAGCCTTCAATCTTCACTTTCAATAACTGACAGAACTAGACTTAACATTAGCAAGGCTACAGAACACTTAACAACCATGTCAACCAATTTAACCTAATATTTAGAGAACACTCTGCCAACAGCAGAACACATTCTTTACAAGTGCACACTGAACATTCACTTACACAAACCATATGTTAACCCATAAAACAAGTCTTAATAACCTTAAAAGAATAAAATCACCCAAAATATATATTCCCCAACCACAATGGAATTACGTTAGAAATCATAACAGAAAGAATTTGGGAAATCCTCAAATATTTAGAAATTAAACCACAACACTTCTAAATAATCCATGATTCACAGAAATTGGTTAAATTTTTAAAACTGAACTAAATGAAAACAAAATTGGAACGTATCGAAGTTATGGTGGGGCAGGCGATGAATGGGCAGAACACAGAATTTTTAGGGAGGAAAAAATACTCTGTATGATATTACAACGATGGATATGTCATCAGACATCTGTCCAACCAAAATGAACACACATACCAAGAGTAAACTCTTAGGTAAACTATGAACTTTGGGTAAGCACGATGTGTCACTGTAGGTTTATCCTTGGTTTAAAAAAAAATGTACCATTCTGATGACTGATGTTGATAATGGGGGAGGCTGTGCATGTGTAAAGAGGGGGGATATGGGAAATCTATGTACCTTCCTCTCAATTTTACTGTAAACGTGAAACTGCTCAAAAACAAGAAAAAAGTTATGGAATACAGCTAATACAGTACTTAGAAGAAAACTTAGAGCTTAAAATGCCTATTTTAAAAAAAGAAATGCCTCTAATTAATAACCTGTTTTCAACCTAGCAAAATTTACTTTACGTGTGTGGGGGGGGGGGGTACGCGGGCCTCTCACTGTTATGGCCTCTCCCGTTGCGGAGCACAGGCTCCGGACGCGCAGGCTCAGTGGCCTAGCCGCTCTGCGGCATGTGGGATCTTCCCGGTCCGGGGCACGAACACGTGTCCCCTGCATCGGCAGGCGGACTCTCAACCACTGCGCCACCAGGGAAGCCCTACTTTACTTTTAATTTGCTTTATACAATTAAACCCAAAGCAAGCTGAAGAAAATAATTTTTTAAGAAAATTCAATGCAGAAATCAATAAAATAGAAAACAAAATTAATAGACTAAGATCAGTAAATCCAAACGCTGGTTCTCTGTAAAGATCTAAAAAATTGATAAAATTTTAGCTAGACTGATGTGGGGAGTCCCTTGTGATTCCGTATCAATTTTAGAGTGATTTTCGTATTTCTGCAAAAAAACACTGTTGGGATTGCACTGAATCTGTAGACTGCTTTGTGTACTACTGGCATCTTAACAATATTGTTTTCCAACCTGTAAAGATGAGACGTCTTTCCACTTATTTCCATCTTCTTTCTTTCAGCAATGTTTTGTAGTTGTTAGACTATGTCTTTCGCCTCCTTAGTTAAGTTTAATCCTAAGTATTTTACTCTTTTTTTCCCAACAACCATTTTTTAAATTAACCATTTTTAGTTAATTGACAATGTTGTGTTAGCTTCAGGTATACAGAAAAGTGACTCAGTTATATCAGATACACACACATTTTTTTCAGATTCTTTTCCATTATAGGTTATTACAAGACATTGAATATAGTTCCCTTTGCTACAGAGTAGATCCTTGTTTTTTATCTACTTTATACATAGTAGTGTGTATATGTTAACCTCAAACTCCCCCCACAGCCTGTATTTTATTCTTTTTGATGTTACTGTAAATGGAACTTTTTTCTTAATTTCATTTCTGGATGCTCATAGTTTTTGTATAAAAATGCAACCGAATTTTGCGTCTTGATTTTATGTCCTGTAATTTTGCTGAATTTATTAGTTCTAACTACAAAAAAAAACTAGTGAAGTAAACAAGCTTTGGCAAGGTTGCAGAACAATATACAAAAATCAATTTTATATCTATATACCAGTAACAATCTGAAAATGAAATTACATTCAAAACAGCATCATAAAAGATAAATAAGATACTTAGAAATAAGTTTAACAAAAGTGAGAGACCTGCACACTGAAAACGAAAAAATACTGTCAACAGAAACTTTGGTTTTGTTTATTTTATACTGAAGTATAGCCGATTAACAACAGAAACTTTTTACAGTCTAAATAAAAGGAGAAACACTCATGTTTATGTGTGTCTGATTTAGTGCCATTTCCTGAAAATACCAGCAAGGTTTTTTTTTTTTTCTTTTTTCTTTTTGGTAGAAATTGACAAGATGATCTTAAAAATTGATATAGAAATGCAAAGGATCTAGAATAGCAAAATAATTTTGAAATCAAAAAGTAGGAGTTTCACCACCTTGCCATAAAAGCTATAGTGTGATGTCTGCCTGATGATAGACATATTTATTAACAGAACAGAATAGAAAATACAGAAATAAACCCTTACATTTATGGTCAACTGATTTTTGACAAAGGTGCCAATGCAATTCAATAGTGAAAAGAGTCTTTCCAACAAATAATGCTAAAACAACTGGATCTATATGTAAAAAACAAACCGAACTTAGACCTTTACCTCAAACCATGCATAAAAATCAACTCAAAACATGTGACAGACCTATGTATAAGAGTTCAGATGATAAAACTTACAAAAGAAAATACAGAACATGTCTGTGACCTTGGACCAGCCAAAGGTTCCTTAGATAAGACCCAAAAAGCATGATTCATAAAAGAAAGAAATGATAATCCAGACTTCATCAAAACTAAACTTTTGTTCTTCAAAAGGTCACATTAAGAAACTGAAAAGACAAACCAAAGACTGATAAAATATATGCAAGTCATATATCTGATAAAGAATTTGTATCTAGAATATATAAAGAACTCTTACAACTCAATGAGACAAACACTCCAATTTTAAAAAAAAAGGGGGCAAAGGATTTGAATAGATATTTCACCAAATAAGGTACACAAATGGCTAATAAGCACATGAAAAGATGTTAAACATGTTTAGTCATTAGGAATATACAAATTAAAGCTACAATGAGATACCACTAAAAACCCACTAAATGGCTATAATAAAGAAGATTGACAGAAGCTTGACAACAAGTGTTAACAGGATGTGGAGAAACAGAAACCTTCATACACTGCTGGTGCGGATGCAAAATGTGACAGCTACTTTGAACATTTTGGCAGTTTCCTAAAAAGCTAAAAACAAACTTACCATACTACCTAGCACTTCCATTCTTAGGTATCTCCCCAAGAGAAATGATAATATATAATCTCACACACAAAAAAGTATACACAGATGTCTACAGTAGCATTATTCATAATGGTCCGAAGTTAGAAACAATCGAAATACCCATCAACTGGTGAATGGACTAAAAAAAATATATGGTATATCCATATAATGGAATAATATTCAGCAATAAAAAGGAGTACCGCCAAATCCAAAGGGACAAAAAGCCAGCTAATGATTTCCTGGGGCCGGAGTGGGAGCAGAGGTTGACTGCAAATGGGCATAATACTTTTGAGGTTGCTATCAATGTTCTAAAACTAGACTGTAATGATGACTTCACAATGCTATTAATTTACTAAAAATCACTATACACTTACAATAGATGTATTTTATACACCTCAATAAAGCTGTTTGAAAATTAAACCACAGCAAATTCTACTGTATATTTACAATAATATCCAAAATTTCGTATGAAAATTTAGGTATGATTTATGATTGAAATAAGGCAATCACTTGGGGAGACAGGTTTGTGATAGCAACTCAAAGCAAAGCAATTATAATGAACTTAAAAGAAAAGTAAGATACCTTGATTTCAAACAATTGATGTTTGCTGGTCAGTTTTTTAAAAAAACAAGAAAATTAAGCAATTGTCTCACTCTGTAGCAAGTCTGAATTCTAGAACAGTTTTAAATGCTTAAATTGTAAATTTATCTTTTCTAACCTGAAACTGCATAATAAATGCTTTATTTAGCAGTAAATAGAATGCTTTAAGGCAATATTTTCTATACTATTTTAGGTAACATATAAACCCTGTATTAAATATTTAATCATATGTGAGAAAATAATTTTTTTCAATTCTTCAATCCTTTTGATTTAGGTACGGAGGAAATCTGCATGAGGGGCTAGTTTACTTCTAAATACCTCTCATGTAATCTGCAAACTGCCCTTTTAAAGAAAAAGGTAACAGCCTTTGGCAGGAAACTAGATTTTCATAACATTCTTTTCATTGTATTCCCTCATGCAGTAACCCTCTATTCATACAAGTGGTGATAGTTTTCCATTTGTAATAAAGATATAAATTTATTTTGAAAGAGAACTTCAAGTCTAAAAGTTAGACTGGATAGGTACTATGAGGACAGAGCAAAAATCATGAGTGAGGTATGTTAAGAACCTAAATTCAGGAAACTTTGATTCCCATGTTGTAAAGCACACAGTCCGCAGTAAACTCAGAATGAATGTTCATGAGTAAAATGGATCACTTCGATAATTCACAAGCACCTGAAGATAAGCAAAATGTCTTTAATGTTCTTATTCTGCTTCTTTTGTGTGTGTGACCTTCTTTTTCCATAGATCACATCAATATAAACACATACTAGGAACCAGGATTTCAACTAGCTGTAATACTACACAGTAGTTTTAAGTTTTGGCAAACAGCAGATTATCTAATAATTAAAGAAGGACCCTTTATCACGTACCACTTTTTCCCACAGCTTTAATGAGATATGACTGACATATAACACTGTATAAGATGTACATGTTGATTTGATACACTTATATATTGCAAAATGATTACCACCATAGTCTTAGCTAACACTTGCATCATGTCACATAATTACCATTTCTTTTTTGTCGTGAACACATTGAAAATCTACTCTCATCTAAGCAACTTTCAAGTATATAATACAGTATTATCAACTATAATCACCATGCTGTACATGAATTTACTCATCTTACAGCTGGAAGTCTATGCTCTTGGACCAACATCTCCCTTTTTCCACCCTTCCCAGCCCCTCGTATCCACCATTCTAGAATGTTTCTATGCATTCAGCTTTTTCAGATTCCATATATGTAAATGATATCATACATGAATTGTCTCTGACTTATTCCACTTAGCATAATGCCCTCAAGGTCCTGCCATGTCGCCGCAAATGGTTTAAGATGTCCTTCCTTCTCATGGCTGAATAATATTCCACTGTGTATATGTACCACATCTCCTTTATCCATTCATGCATTGACAGATACTTAGGTTACTTCCACATCTTGGCTATTGTGAATAACATGTACCACTTTTCTAATATAATTTGGACTGTGTGTAATAAAAAAGTATTTAATTCACCTTCACTTATATAACCCTCCCTAATCAAATTTTTCTGATTTTAAGTTGTAATTTAGTATTACCACATTTTTTAAGTTACATGTCAACATTTAAAAATCTTCCAATTATTAAAACTTGAAAAAATTCTGTGCTACGCATAGGACAGATACCCTAAATTCATTAATTTATTTTAAATACTTATTAAGCATGTGCTTTGTGCAAAGTGTTATGGATAATACAAAATAAGATCACTTCTAAAATAACACAATGTTGTAACTCAATTACACTTCAGTTAAATAAATAAATAAGACCACTTCTGCACTCCAGAAACTTACAATCTAGTTGGAGAAATAAAGCATGTGTGCAAAACTACAGTACAAACAGTAGTTCATCAAAAAAACGAACACTTCTAATTACAGTAAATAAAGAATGACTCAGAGCAGGATTTCAACAGTAGCTAAAGTTTGAATAATATTCTGATAGGCAGAGATGGGGCAAGAGAGCATTCCAAGTGGGGAGTGTCTCTGTTATCAAACTAAGGAGTTTGAACTTTATTCTTTAACCAACAGTGAACCCTAAATGACTTCCAACCAGTGAGTTTATAAGGAAGGCTCTTTGGAGGCATTAACAGAATAGGGTTTAAAAGGTGAGAAATGGGAGAGCTGGAAAAATACAGGTACCATCCAAATTAAGTTACCTTCCTAAGGTCACACATTTAACCATACACCTGATTCTTTGAACGTCTATCTCATTGTTTTCCATTATTAGTATACAGCAACAAGAGGATAAGTTTCTATTCAGGGTTACTCAAAGACAATTTATTTCATAAGGCCAGTAATTATTTATCTATTTCAGCTTTTTATTAGTAGTGATAACTCACAAAATTTTCATTTATATTAACACACTAATATCTTTGGATAGAATGTTTTTTTCATACAATGTGCCTCTTAATCCCTTTCATATACTGCCTATTTATACTACCTTTTTCACAGGAGGTGTTCATGTATTTGAAATAATCAATGACCTGAAAACTGAGATAAGACTAATTTAGAATTAGAGCATTCTAAGGTATCATTTTGTGGTTCACATATGTAGACTTTCTGTACTCACAGTTAAGCAGTATATTAAAGGAATAATTCTAGGCTCTCTGATACAATACAAAACACAATTCATCTCACACAACACACATGTTAATCATAAATCATAATGTGCTTTAAACAGCAGCTTCATCCTCAAAGCTGAAACTAGTCCTTTTACAATACCCTTGGCAGAAATACATCAGCAACTGCTCCATCAAGTAAGTCCCACCTCTAGCATCCCAATCTAACATACATACCAAACCTTTTTTGGGTTCCAAAATATATGGATGATCCCTGTTGTAAGCTCAAGTAGTTTTTAAAACTCCTAAGTAGAATCACAAAGTAGAGAAAGCAATTTACATCAACATGTTACAATGAAAACAAGTCACATCCTCACACTAAAAATGAAATCAAAAAGCAAAGTGAGTATCTACAGAAACTCTTTTGTTTATTAACACATCTGAAAAGCACTATACTACATTTCTCAAACTTGGAGTCAGGAAAGAATTTTGAAGAGATACGATTCTATAACACTGGGATTCCAAATAGCTACTTAGAGTTTATAATAGTAGCTATAAGAGGTATTGATACATATAAGCTCACTAGAAGACCAATAAAATGTACCCAAGTTATCCTTAGAGATTTTATTTTAATGTTTCCATTGTCTCATGTCTAATCAACATTTTCCAGACAGCAATTCTTTTAGACATTAAAAAACAAAAAACAGCTAGACTATCAAATGCGCGATCCTCCCACAAAGCTAGTTTTTTTCTTTTTAAAAATGCATTCCTCCTAAGTGAGTTTAACTTACTAAGAGAGCCCTAACAAAATTTCAAGTAAGCCAATCGTGTTATATCCTCTCATCTCTTTGAGCATGTTTCTCCCTGTCTCCAAATGCCCTCAAGCTGCTTTTAAGACCTCAAACTCCATAAAACCCTTCTTCAGATCTTCAAAATTCACTTTATTCTGTAAAATTACTTGCATATACAATGTCTCCAAAATCAAAGCTTTCATGTTCTCACGCAAACATTTTAAACCAATTCACTCTAAATTATATAGAAATAACTGATAGCTACTCAATTTAGCTAGAGGTGTTTTCACTTCTAAAAGAAGTCTGTTGACCTAAATTATGTAAGTTAAAATAAATTTAAGTTTAGAAATTAAAAAATCAAAATAGAAACTGGGGTCTGGCACCTGTTCCCCCATTCACCCAGTTATAGACCTTAAATTCACCTGGTCCAATACTTGATCTTTAAAGTGACAGTGATGCCAGAGATCAAAGTTAACCATTCGTAAACCTACAGTACCATGGAGCCTCCTCTAAGGTTTTCCTGCATCTCATTTCACATACTTCTGAGCCCACAGATTTTGTACAAACTAACTTTTTGCACAGTGGATCTTAATGGTAGTGGCCCCAGCACTTCTGTAGGAAGTAGCTATCTGTGTGCACAGTAGGAATCTGAAGGAAAGAAGTATGAGTAGTTTTACATTCCAGGACTGCCTTTGATTTACTTAGTATCTAAGTCCAAAAGCAAAAAAAAACTGATATTCTTAATAGTCACAATATCCCTGTCAAGGTGCATTTTTGTTTCTCCTACAGAGGAATAGTAGCCTACAGGCTTCTGGTCTCTTCCTCCTACAAATTAAGTTTAGTTCCGCCTAAAATTAAGTCAGGTCTGCCCTTTATAGAGATAAGGAAAGTTAAATTTTAGGCTTTACAAACAATTTGTTAAATTAGAGTTAAATTATGTACTAAATTCAGAAGGCAATTTAAAATTCAAGTTCTAATTATTTTTTTCTTTATATGCTTTAAGTATAATAGTTATATACAACCAAATAAAATATTATTCAATTGGCATACACGCTGTAAATGAATTAGTATCTCATTTAAGAACCAAATGATATGCAATACATATATTCAAAAAATGCCATCAAGCACCAGACAGAAGAGTCACACTGTTGTTTTATAACAGCCTATTTTGTTCTGATATATAAAAATTAAATCAGCTAAAACTTAATGGCAAATAGTCTGATTTAAACACTAACTATGATAGTCATATAAAAGAGATACCAGAAATATCTAAATCTCATCATCACTTTTACCAGGGCTGTGTGTGAGGGTAGTCAAGGGCCTCACAGGCATTCAAATGGTCAGATACACAGATGTGACAGTTTTAGCTAATTTAACTAAAGCCAGTATTTCACACAGATCTCACAAAGCTAAGGTCACGACCTATTTCCACTTGGTAAAATTAGCTTTGAAAAGAGAACGACTTTACTCTGACATCGATTAGTACGGCCTTCGGGGGGGGCATTTTTATACTCTATTTTGTTGCTTTTATAAACAGAACCGTTATGGAAAATAAGGAGTATCCTATCCACCACTTATTTTTGAAGTTATCTACTCAGTAATTAGATACAAGAAATAAAAAAGCAAGATTCACAGAAAGCAAAAACAGAACACCGGTTCACGCTCTTCCCAAATCTTATTACTTCCAGGTGTGAATACCAGGAGCAGCGCGAAGAGATTATAGCTCTACTTCCGCTCCTACTAACCCCCTACAATTCTCTACAGAAGAGTCCAAGAGCAGCAGAAAAAAGAACTGGCCTGAAAGTGAAAAGGAGATGTTGGGGTGAGGCGAGGAGTTGGATTATCAAAACTTTAGTAAAAACTAACTCTGGCTGTAGTTGCCAGAAATAAGTTATCACAGCATGTAAAGTCTGACACTGGGTAAAGCCCAACAGGCTTTCCCTAACTTCAAAACAATGGCCTTTAGGGCAAGGAAGGGCTAGGAACAAAACAGCGGCCAGATTCCTAACTGTGGAAAGTTTAAACAAATTTGTTCCTCAGCGAATGGGGGAAAGGAGAGGAGGGAAAGTCTGGGCTCTGCCGACGGAGCGCTTGGGGTCCGCACTGTGCGCGGCAGTCGGTCCAACGCAGGGAGGCGCTGGGATTTGGGGCAGCAGCGACGACATCCACCCTGGAGCCCTGGCCGGAGGACGTGTTAGGACCCGGGGGTTCGTGTGGCCGAGTAGGTGGAACAAGGACGCCGACGGCGAAGACGAGTGGGTCCGGCGCGAAGGGGCAGGGGTCCCAGACTCTGGGGGGAAGTTGGGGGCGAGACGGTGCCGGGACGCCGGGGAGGGAGAGGCGAGAGACGGCGGGCGGCTCTACTTACTCGGCTGTACCAGATGCTGAGGCGGGCCGGGGCCAGCACGGCGAAGAAAGTCCTCTGGGGGTCGGACTGAACGTGGAAAGGCGCCTCGGCCGGGCTCCCCAAAGGGCAGAGCAGCCTCTTGGGCCAGCCGCTCAGGAAATACATGGTCCGCGCGGAGCCGCCGACGCCGCGGCGCCCGGCGGCCCCCGGCCCCGTCCGTCACACTCAGCGGCCCGGGGCCGGACGCCCGTCTCCCACACCGCCACCGGCCGAGTCGGCGGCGGCGGGGGTGGCAGCTCAGGGCATTTGCCCGTTGGCCGGGCCGGGCCGGGCCGACGCGAAGCTAAGCGACTAAGGCACCCCGGCGCAGACGGGGCCCAGTGTAGGGTAGGGAGGGGGAGAGCGAGTCGGGGCCGGGAGGGGGCGGGAGGAGCTGGAAGAGCTGGAAAAGCTGAGAAGGCCCGCCCCGGCCCCGCCCCTTCCTCGGGCCGCCCTGGCGTCACCACGCCGCGCCGCGTGTGTCTGGCCAGGGAGGGCTGCTGAGCACGCGCGCGTACTGGAGACTTCTCCCCTCCCCCTCCCTCTGCTTTCTGAAGCTTCGCCTTGGGCTTCACTTCAACACGCATGCGCCTGTGCCCCCCCCCGCCCCTTGCTCCTTTGCACCTCCCACTTGCAATGTAGAGCGTGTAGTCTGGGCTGGAAGGCGGGACTACCGCCTGAGACTCGGCGACAAGTGGGCCGAGCCAGCGAGACGCAGCTACAAGGCGACTACGAGCTGGAGCCGCCCGTTGCCTGGCCTAGCCAAATTTGACTTCCCTCGCGGATTGGTGCGGCCTCTGATGGAGGCGGTCCCGGAGCGGCATCGCCGAGCGGGGGTGGGGGTGGGGGAAATTGCAGAGGAGGACGAGTCACGTGACGCTCCGTGCTCTAGTTCCGGTCCTGGCTTTTGGGCCGTGATCTCTGTGCTGGGTTGTCGTGTCCCTCGCCCAGTGAGCCTTTCTTGTGTGACAAGGTCTGCGGTGAAACCTGCTGGTGAACTTCCTGCCCTCATGGAGTTTACACCCTAGAGGAGCCCTTTATTTCAATTCGTAAATAAACCACCATGGAAGTGCCTGAATCCTGTTCTCTGTCCTTCAGGAATTCTAAATGTAGTGTATATTTTTGAATTCAGTTTGCATTTTTCTGTCCCTTTACCAACCATAATGTTAAACAAGGCGAGGCTTTCTCTTTTGCACTCTCAGTAGGGTATAAGATTTAATTTTAGAGCTGGAACAGACTTTAGAGATTCTGTAGTTCAATGTTTAACTTTTTGGACCCAGGGATCACCTTAACAATAAGAGGGTTTTCTTAAGTGTTGACTCTACCTCTGAATAGGATGGCAGGAGTGGCGAGGGAATGCGGAGTAGGGGAAGGGGGGGGCGGGTCTGGATTAAAAGACTTGCTTCTCATTATCTACTTTTTTGTACCGTCTGAATTTTTCCACGTGTTTCTGTTACTTTTTAAATTAAAGGATTTTTAAGTTAGCCCAGGTTTTAAAAAAAAATATTAGCTCACATGAAAAAGTAGCAAGATAAACAGCAAAAGAGGAAACAAAGTAACTTAATCCGTATCAGATGTAGTATTGTAGCTGGTATTCGTAACAAAATATGTAACTTTCCATAATTTTCCTAAACATTCAGTGCATTCCCCAGAAGGCGACCAAAGAACCCAGGATTCCTCAAATCAAAGTTGAAATTGCCTCACCGCTCACCAGCCTCTTGTGGTCAGACCGTGTCTCCTTCCTGGTGTTTTTTTCTGACAAACAGCAAAGCAGCCTGGAACGTAGTAAGAATAGTAAACTCAAAGTATTTGTCAAAGGAAACTTTGGATGAAACCGTGATCCAGCTGAACTGTACCATTAGACAAATAAAGAGGCCCAGAGTGGTTTCTTGACTTGCCAATATAAAATTGTAGAAGAATAACAGTGGCATCATACTGTCATCTAACATTCTCAGATTCAGTTATGCACTTGGCAGAAAGAGAGAGGAAATTAAAATAAGTTACAGGGCACCAATTCCACTGGCAAAATTTCCTGAGAGTGTATTCGTCCCAGCTCTCCTTCAGAGGTTCTTTGTTCTCACGTGCTTCCTAAATGTCAGCATTTAACTGCACTCAAGCACATTTTAAGGAACTTCTAAGTAATTTTCATTGCTCTCAGTTTTAACTTTACTTGCTGGCTTTAGAATCTAATTTCCCTGCCACATTCCTTTGTAGTATTTAAGGTTTGCAGAATATTTTCAAATGCATGACTTGATTTTGTTCCACAGTAAATCTTCAAGGTAGGTAATACTGGTGTGATGTTATTCTCACTTTCTTAATGAGGAAACAGGACCAGAGTGGTGAACATGCCTAAAGTCACATGGCCTGAAGAAAACTGGCCTTCCTTCTACAGACCTAGTGATCTTTGGATTGAACTGAACTGTCGTAGCTGCTCCAGGCAGTGACACCCTGTAGGCCTTTCGCCCTGTGGGGGGAAAAGTGAAATATCTGACTCTCCACAATCCCTTACTTAAGAGTTCCCCCATTATGATAGAAACCTTATGAACTGGACTTTCCAGCTTTCAAATATCAGTGTAATGTTTACTCTAAATACACTAGCAATTCCTGTGCCCTGAATGTTCCTTCTCTTCCTTTCCCTACACCACCACCGTCACTCTCAAGTCAAACTTAATGAACTCTATTCTAAGACTCAGGTGTAAGTGAACATTAATAGGTATGTGTTTTCATGTATCAAATTAACAGGTTTTTTTAATTAGAAAAAATATTCGTACACAGAAACAGAGGTACATTTATAAACGGTTGGTGGAAGTATAATTTGGTGCAGTTTTTCTAAGGAGTAGTTGGCATTACATTTAAGAAAGAGAGATCGTAAAGATATGCACACCTTTGGCCCCAACTATTTCTTTTCCTATGATTATTTTCTAAGAAATGAACACCAATATGTACAGAGTTTAGCTTTAAGAATGTACCCCACAAAGGTGTAGCTAAGAGCAAGTAATCCAAATGTCCCCCAAAAGACATTAATTATAGTCCTTCCTTACAATGGAATATCTTGCAAAAATAAAAAATTATGTTGGGGAAGAATATGTAATCATATAGAAGTATATTCACTATTATGAAGTAATGAAAGCAAGAAAAAGGCAGTATCCCATGTTCATGAAAAAAAAAGTATAAAAAGGCCTAGAGAAAAAAAAGGAAGAAAATGCACTAAAATTCTGGTATTTACCCTGACTATGGTGCTTTTTATGTTCTTTTGGGGGCTTTTCTGTATTTTCCAAATTGTCTATAACGAACACATGTTACTTCTGTAATGAAAAACAATTATGTAAAACAAAGTTAAATTGCTCATGACTGATAATGACCCACTTGCCTGCTTTAAGTGGGGCCTGCAGTGCTGGCAAATCAGGGTGGAATGTAGTAACGTGGAGCTTCAGGCACTGTCCCAAGACTGGTGAGAGGAGGATTAGGAGGAAAAGCACCCTGAGTCATCAGACTGAAAGTAGGCTCTCTGCCCTTCGGACATTCACAGACTTCTTATAACAGTACACAGTTGGACTGGAATTTGATCCTTCACACACCGCTCCCAATATGGGGGGAGCTCTATAATAACCTATCACAGTATTCACCGAAAGTGATACTGCTTTAGTTTTTGACTGTTTAATATGCTTTTTTAAAAAATACTTTTTATTTTTGTCTGCGTTGGGTCTTAGTTGATGGCACGTGGGATCTTTCCTACGGCACGCAGGCTTCTCTCTAGTTGTGGCACAAGGGGGTGGGCACCGGGCTCCAAAGTGCGTGGGTTCTCTAGTTATGGCATGCAGGCTCAGTAGTTGCAGCTCTCGGGCTTAGTTGCTCCACGGCATGTGGGATCTTAGTTGCCTAACCAGGGATCGAACCCGCATCTCCTGCA
This sequence comes from Lagenorhynchus albirostris, assembly GCF_949774975.1. Lineage (NCBI taxonomy): Eukaryota > Metazoa > Chordata > Mammalia > Artiodactyla > Delphinidae > Lagenorhynchus > Lagenorhynchus albirostris. The sequence goes on along the minus strand of NC_083101.1, from coordinate 55,918,639 downwards.
TTGGAAGGCGGATTCTTAACCACTGGACCACCAGGGAAGTCCCTAATATGCCTTTAACATTCAACTTTATGACACTTCTGTTATGTGCAACTGATGTATTTGCTTCTGGGATAGATTCTTGATTATTATTCATCCCCTCCTGAAGATTGATAATATCTCAGCTGAAATGATACAATGTCTGTGTTTTGCTTCCGGGGGTAATCCGGGGGTGAGTGGAGAAGGTGGAAATATATATGAAACAAGGTTGGCCGTGAGTTGATAATCTAGGAAGCTAAATGATGGGAACTTGGGAACTCATCTTGTTATTCCATATGGTTGAAATTTCCACTAAAAAAGTATAAACATTTAAATTTTAAACAAATCAGGAACTCCATCATGTGTGATTAACCAATCTACCTTGTCCACAATCCTCATGGTAAATAGTGTTAAATTTTACTTAGAATCATTTAATTAACCATAAAGGCAGAATGGCTTATTATTAATAAGCCTTAATTGATGCAAATGAGACTCCCTAGGCTGGCACTTGAACACAAACTAGAAAATAAAGTGAGGAAGTCTGCTGTTCCTAATAAAGCAAAATGGGAAAAGAGTCACTATTCTTTCCCTTCACTTTGATCTTTTTAGAAATTTTTAAAAAATCGTTGGAAACAGACCTGATTCCATTCAAATAGCAAACAGTAACAATCGTTATGTTTGACCATGTCTCATCCAGTTTTCCAGTATAAAAAATGCCAACCTGAATTTTCTGTGTGTATTCTTTATTAAAATAGCAAGAGGAGTTCGAATGAGAAATTGTTTAACCCCATAATGTGAGACAACAGAGTTCACCATAATTCTAATGACACCTCCCTTTCTTCATTCCCCCCTTCTTCCTCCATCTCTTCCTCCTTCTTTTCCCTCTATATTCAGAGAAATTTCCCTTCATTAATTTGGAGAAAAATTCATATTCATTGCATTATCTTTTTTATTGCCTGTATTTACCAGTAAGCTTAGAGTCATGTTTAGTGCGCAGGTGTAACAAACCATTCTGGTATATAATAGTTTTGTCTTCTGCGCTATTCTCATCCATTAGTCTTAGGTTTTCCACTAGGTTTAATCTGACAACTTTGAGAATTACAAATCCCAAGTGAGTACAATTCTAGAAACTTAACAGTTTACATGAAAAATTTTTATCAAACCAAACCTTAATATTAACTGTATAACTTATGTTTTGTAACAGTTCAAAATGTTATAAAAGGGCAACACTCTTTTTTTTATTACCTTTTTTAATGGTTTAGCTGTTGTGTTGTGGTAAACATATAACATAAAATTTACCATCTTAACTATTTTTAAGTGAACAGTTCAGTAGCCTAAGTATATTCACCCTATTGTGAAACAGATCAACAGAAATTTTTCATTTTGCAAAACTGAAACTCTATATCTATTAAACAATAACTTCTCTCTTCCCCTGCCTCCCAGCCCCTGATAACCACCATTCTACTTCCTGTTTCTGTGAGTTTGACTAGTTTAGTTTCCACCTCATGTAAGTGGAATCATACAATGTTCGTCTTTTTTGTGACTGGCTTATTTCACTTAGCGTAATGTCCTCAAGGTTCATCCATGTTGTAGACTGTGATAGTATTTCCTTCCTTTTTAAGGCTGAATAATATCCCATTGTATATCTATAACACACTTTGTTTATGCATTCATCCATTGATGGACACTTGGGTTGCTTCCACATTTTGGCTACTGTGAATAAAGCTGCTGAGAATTTTGGTGTACAAACATCTGTTCAAGTCCCTGCTTTCAATTCCTTTGGAAATGTACCCAGAAGTGGGATGATTAGATCATATGGCAGTTCTATTTTTAATTTTTTGAGGAACATCCAATACTGTTTTTCATAGAGGTTGCATCATTTTGCAATCCCAGCAACAGTGCACAAGGGTTCCAATTTCTCCACATCCTCACCAACACTTGCTATTTTCTGGGTTTTTTTAAATAGTAGCCAACTTCATGGATGTGAGACGATATCTCACTTTGGGTTTTGATTTGAATTTCTCTGATGATTAGTGATGTTGAACAGCTTTTTATATACTTGTTGGACATTTGTATATCATCTTTGAAGAAATGTTATTATTACCTTTGATACAATGTCACATCAGCAGGTCTGCACAGAAAGACAAAGCTCAAGAGCAAATCTTTGAGCTTAAGTTTTGGAGGATGTCTTTTAGGTTCTCCATCAAGTTTGAAAGTGGTTAATCCTTACATTCAGAGAATTGCAGGAGTCTTACAAGTATGACATCTTAGTCAGAATGGGCCTTAAATAATATCCAGTCCAATCTCTAGACCTGATAAGAATATAAATGGATTTCATAGAGTAAGTTTACATATATTTAAAACATAGAAATAATTTATAAAACCACTAAAGAATTAATATAAAACGAACATATCTATGAAACAACACTCAATACACTTGATTGTAAGTACCTGAGAGATACAGAAAAGTGGCTACATATTTAAAAAAAAAAACAAAACTAAAGGGACAGCCATCAAAATATTTGCAGCAGTCATCTCTAGAAAATATAATTACGAATGGTTTTTCTTTTCTTTTTCATTCTCGGCACTTTCTGGGTTTTTTTTCTTTTATAATCAGAAAAATAGTAAGTGCTATTTTTTAATATGTTAATTTGTTATTGAGGAGATCAGTTTTCCCAAAGTGTGGTCCACTCATCACTGCATCAGAATTGTCTGGAGATACAATTTAAAATGCAGATATCTACAAACTATCATGTATAAAATAAGCTACAAGGATATATTGTACAACACAGGGAATATAGCTGATATTTTATAATAACTATAAATGGAGTATAACCTTTAAAAATAGTGAATCCCTATATTATACACCTCAACATATAATATTGTATATCAACTATACTTCAGTTAAACAAAGAAAAATTAAAAAGAGAATCTGCCACACACACAAAAATAAAATGTCGATTCCTTGGCCAAGTCCCAGGCTTCCTGAATCAGAATTCCTTGATGGTGTGGCCCAATAATTAGCATTTTAAACAAATACCCTCATGATTCTCATGCATATTAATAAGGTTGATAAAGAGTTGATTAGGAGTTAAAAAGCTAAAGTGCCTCTTGTTTGTACTCTATATGTGGGCTAGAATTTCTGCACTGAATCTCCAATTCTCCTGTCAGCATGCAGACAAGTCAGAATCCAGGTGCACTGGATTCCTAGGAAGTGTGGGCATGAACCCTCTTCCAGCAAATCCGAATTTTCTTGATTTCCTGATGAAAGAGTTATCCAAAGGGTGTAACAACTCTGCTGTAGAGACCAGATGAGACCAAGTTGTTGAAGTGACCTTAGGTCATTCAATAGCAATCATCATGAGTGAGCTGAGCCCATGCTTATGGACTACCTGGCCCGTGCTCATCATATTTGTTTTGCCCTCCTAGCCCTCTGAGCTACACTTAACTGTTCCTCATCTGTAGAGTGGAAATGATAATAACTATCTTATCAGATTCTTTTTTTTTTCATAATGCTGGAAACCGAGAGCTCAGAGTAATCTGTGCCCTTAGCAGTATATTTTGGATTAGACACAAAGAACTTCCTAATGATTAATGCTATTACACGAATAATAATAATAGTAATAATAATAATAACAACAGCAACTAGTATTTATTCAGCCCTCATTTTGTGCAAATACTGCTCTAAACACTTAATTTTTATTGTCCTAACAATCATATGAGGTAGCTATTATTATCCTTATTTTACAGGTGAAGAACCTGAGGCTTAGAAAGACTCAAGGTTCATAGAGTTAAGAAGTGGTGGGGGCTTCCCTGGTGGTGCAGTGGTTGAGAGTCCGCCTGCCGTTGCAGGGGACGCGGGTTCGTGCCCCGCTCTGGGAAGATCCCATATGCCGCGGAGCAGCTGGGCCCGTGAGCCATGGCCGCTGAGCCTGTGCTCTGCAACGGAAGAGGCCACAACGGTGAGAGGCCCACGTACTGCAAAAAAAAAAAAAAGAAGTGGTGGAGTCAAAACTTGAACACAGAACCCAAACACTTAACAACTTCAATACTGTCTCTTTCTACAAACTCATTTTCTCACCAACTAAATATACATATTTTATGTCAGGCTAACTTATTAACTTTTTTTAATTCCTAAGAATATTTTTTATTAATCCTTCATGCAGAAAAATTGCTAAGAAAATGAATGAAATTGCCATTTTCACATTCACCTAGCAAATAACATCATTTGCATCTTTAGCAAAAATGAAAACGATAATTTATCCAAAAGGTCATGTGAATTCTTAAAAATTAGCAGTGGACAGAAGAGAGGGAAGAAGAAATCACATCACTCAGGTAGGATGTTGAAGGCTATAAAGTGAATCAAGGAATTAGTCTTTTAAAAATTGGATAATAGTTTAACAACATTAACCCACCCACATCGTTCAATACATGATTCACCAAAGGAAGACTCTCCCCTTACCCAAGTAACTTCCTAAAAATGCCCATTGGAATGCACTGCAGGCTCTTTCCTCTGAAGGTCCTTAGGATTTGATTGTGTTCCTGTCGTGTGCTGCACTGCCTGTGGCTTCCCGATAGAGAGGAATCTTCTGTAGGACCCTGCGAAAGGGAGCATATTGTTCCAATTTCTCCCCTCAATCTACACTTACCCAACCCCAGGCAAGCACATTGTTCTCAGAGGTTGTCTCAGAATTCCTCTGCAGTAAATACAAAAAATTGACAAAAATGGCAACAGCTCTCTCCAGGTTTTTACCTTGACCAGGTGGAAGGAAACACATGGGTTTATATCAGCCAAGTGTGTGGATTAGAAAAGGAACTTGGCCATTGCCTGCATATACTTTGTTATTAAGCCCACATCCTTCCATGATCACAGAAATAAAAAACAGTTTACCTGTTAATGTCTGTTAAAAAGTAGAAAGAGTTATCCAGCTCTGTAACCCAGATCTCTGGTGAAAAGTCTGTCTAAAATGGGGCAAGCTCCAAGACTCAAGGAATGGGGAAATGGGTGCTGAGATCCTCTAAAGCTTATCCCTAAATATGCTATTATTGCTCATACAGTTCCCTCTTGTGGCTAAAGTAGTCACTAGAAAAAAAAACTACTCAATTTTGTATCATCCTCTCTTACTCTACAGATTTTATAACAACTATGGGCATTTCTAAGTTTGTTCACCTTGAAAGCACTAATAACAATACCCCCAAGCAAAAGGTCCAAAACAAACTTATTCAGACCATATAACTACCATACAATAAATTTTAAAGATGTCAAAACTCAGTTAATGCAGACATGAAGTTGAGTATATGAAATCAAAGACAGTCAAGGAATTAAAATGTGTGAACACGATAGTTAACACTTTACAACGCCATTAACCTTAACAAAGCAAGAGTTTTCCAAAGCCCATGTTAGTCCCTGAAAACATATTAGACACCACTGGAAGTCCAGTTAATCAGCAAAAGGCCATAGAGTCACAAGTTGGTGAAAGAGTTTGTCACATTGAAACACAGTACGTAACATTATTATATTCAGGCCATGGGTAAGCTATAAATCCTCCAAAATTATGTATGTACTTTTTATCTTTCATTTACTTATGACTGCTTCCTCAATGTTCTATTGAGAACATGTTTGCATTTATACCTGTTTCACTATTCCACTTATTAATGCATGCATTTCCTGGGTTCTCTTCTTATTAAAACTTTAGACAAATATAAATTTAAAAGGAATGGAGCAAAAGAGACTTCTGAAAAAAGATCCACCAACAAAGCAGTAAAAGAACCATCTAGTGGGCTTCCCTGGTGACACAGTGGTTGAGAGTCCGCCTGCCGCTGCAGGGGACACGGGTTCGTGCCCCGGTCCGGGAAGATCCCACATGCCACGGAGCGGCTGGGCCCGTGAGCCATGGCCGCTGAGCCTGCACGTCTGGAGCCTGTGCTCCGCAAAGGGAGAGGCCACAACAGTGAGAGGCCCGCGTACTGCAAAAAAAAAAAAAGAACCATCTAGTGTGTCAATATTCAACAATCCTTCAAAACCTTTCTCTCCTGTCGCCCAAAGACACTGTTACCTTCAAGAACAGGGAACCATCTATGAGGCTGCTTCCTAAAGAAGCAACCCTGTGCTCTCCTTCCAGCAATGCGGCACCTCCTCCACCTGGGTTCTCCTTCTTTTGTAGACCCACCTTTCCTTTACCCTTTGTCTTCGTTTTGTTCCCCCAGAAGCCAACAAGAATACATATGCCAATAGTTTATTTGGGTGTTGGTAACAGGAAATGCCAGCAGGGGAAATAAGCAAGGGAGGGAAGACAGCCAATAAGGGGAGTGTTTTCAAGCACATTAGCAGTATGGGTAACAAGTGCTTAGTCCCTCTGGGGAATTTTGGGAACCAGTGTAGAACCCATGCCTCTGAGTTATTGCACCTGAGAAGCAAGGGAGCTGGAGATTTATGCACCAACTCTTACCAACCATTAGTTAAGGGCTGCTCCTGGGAGGCATTAAATCTCCGCACACCCAGCCTCCATGCCCACGGTTGGATCTCTAGCCACTAGAGAAAGCCATGGAAAGGTGGGGCAGTTGCTGGCAGGTGGTAAGGCCCCAGGGAGACATGGTGCACCAATAGCCCCTGCTACACTAGTGTCTGAGATTCCAACCTAGTACTACACGGAGACCCATTATCAAAAGTCAGGGCTCACTGAATAGTGAAGAAGGTCAAAAGCTCGGGAGACAGACTGATTGGTTTCAAAATCTGGGTTCTTAACCTCACTAAGCTTCAAAAATCCACGAAGGATTGTTGTGGGGACTAAATAATGTAATTCATGTAAAAGTACCCAGTATTGTGACTGGCACATGGTACATACTCCCCAAAACGCTAGTGATTAATATTATTCTTAACACTGGATCCCCTTAAACCAGACCAGACCTAAAAATGTTCTGCTTGACCAGTTTGCCCAGCAGGAACCCAAAAATTCCAGTCTTGCTATTGGCACAGCATTTATGCTGGTGTCAGTGAACAGAACTGGCAAAACCTCTGTGTTTCAACCCAACTAGTCTTGAAGACCTGGCCAGATGGAGCCCTGAATTCTCATCAGAGTGGGAGAGGGTTATCTGAAGCTGAGTGGGGCTCAATAGATCTCACAAAATAGATCTCCCAAGGAAGGCATAGGTTCCAGGACAGGACATGGTCCAACTCACCCTCTCCACATTATTTTTCTACCCAGCCACTCAGACAGTCTTTAATTTTTTTTTAAATGTTTATGAGAAAAAGTAGAGGAGGAAAGAACTAGTACTTATCCTTCTTCCTAACAAGTTCCAACACAAAAATATAACTGCCCTTTCAATAAGCAAGTATTTTTGGAATTCCTTAGTTCAAATGAAATTACATGGTTCACATGCCCAAGGCATATTTTTCCAACTGTTTTTCCTCCCAGTCAGTGAAGACCAGACTTTTGGAAAAACTCAAACTTTCATTAAAGTTCAGCCATGCAGGATATAAAAGCTGGGTGGGTCCTACTTAGATTTTTCTTTGTGGCTAAATATCTCTACCTGACAGCAAGAACAGATTTTAGGAAGAGATACAGAGGGCATGGAGAGTGAGGTCACATAAAGACGAAAACAAAAGGAAACTTTGAGAAGAAAACATATAGTTTCCAAAAAACACCAAAATTTTCAATTCTTTAGTGTCTGAAAAATATAGCAAATTTGTTTCAGTACAATGCTGTGTTCTTCTAAATCGCTCATTGATAATGAAGACTGTAATTGAAATTCCAGTTTTGAAAATGTTTAGCCACTAATATTTACAGACACTTGATAAAAAATATTACCCTCTTTAATTAAAGGAAACACATATCCTCCAAAGTCGACACTCGAAAGAGAATCACCACATGGAAAGGAATAGCTGGATCTTATATCTTCTCCTTCGCCTGGGTGGAGGGCACTTTCCCCTCCTTTAACATTGGCCTAAGCCAGGACAGTAGACTGGTTTGGTTTCAAAAGAATTTTCTAATAAACTTCCTGTACCCTAATCTCTGTCTGAGTCTGCTTCCCTGGGAACCCAATTCGTGGCAGGTACCCACAGCCCAGGTGCAAATATCTAGACACCTTAACTCCTCAAGTCTAGACCCAAAGGAGTATAGGAAGAGAAAGTCAAAGCAGCCTGTTATTGCCTGTATGTAGAACTATCTCATGCTCAAGTGATCGGTGGTTTTAGTGATCGATTACTCCCTTGCAAGAGGAAGTTTGCCCGTCTCTCTCTTTTGAGGTTTCTGAATAATAACCATATCAAAATATAACTTAATAAGTACCATATTTATAAAAATGTGGGTTGTGGGGACATTTTGTTGTAAACTGTCTTAGAAATAGAGTAAAAATAAATTAGCAAAAAAAGAATAGAGAAAGAGACTTAGAAATGAAAGAAGTACTTATATATCTCACTTTGTAAAAAAAAAATACATTCCTGAAAAAATGGACTATGAATCACATTTTGGTGAATTAAATTATGTTTTAAAGTCAGTAGCAGAACTCACCATGTAGAGATTTTTGTGACGAATAGTTTTGCAGAGAAAAAACTGCAAATTTAAATCACCAGCTTCCAATTTGTTATTTTATGAAACTAGATTTTCACTCACTGAAATGATTTGAAGTATTTGTTACTCCAAATCTAAAGCCACAGCAAAACATCGAATGTAAAATTGCATTCAACTCTGATTAACTGCTCTTGGCCCAATGTTTTTAGATAAAGAGGGAGAAAAAGTCACTTCAAGTTATATATTGTGATATTGTTCTTAAGATTAGCCAAATTCTTTCCCAGTACTGCAACTTTATTGTATTATTATTGCTCAAAATAAATGCATTGGCGAAGACTTATCATTCTCTCCCTTAAATAATTTTAATTCTAATGCTACTTTTTTTGTTTTTTTTTTTAAATTAATTAATTTATTTATTTTTGGCTGCGTTGGGTCTTCCCTGCTGCACGCGGGCTTTCTCTAGTTGCAGCGAGCAGGGCACGTGGGATCTTTCCGGACCAGGGATCGAACCCGTGTTTCCTGTATTGGCAGGCAGATTCTTAACCACTGCACTACCAGGGAAGTCCCTAATGCTATGTTTTGGTAATGGGCTTAAACTTCATTCCGGAAGTCTTTAAGAATAGAGAAATGAAGGTTGGGAACTTATACTCTTCTGCCAAAGAGTGTTTTTTTTTCCCCCTAGATTAGTAGTTGCAGAGTAACCATGGATAATTTGGTACCAGATTTGGATAGAGGATTGAAAACTTGTCCTTAGCTCAAAGTCAGCAATTCACATTTAAATAAAATGCACACTTGGATGCAGTGCTCAAATTTAGATAAGATTACGTTAAAGAGATTCAGGAGGAAATAAGGCCTAAGATGACGTGTATTTACAGTGGAATGAGGAACTTCCTTTGGAGACTAATAAGTATCAATAGATCTGTTATTGCAAAGCTACCTAAACCTGCTTATATGGTATCATGAGAGGCAACAGGCACAAGTACACGCGTCAGGAATGTCTTTTGGAGAGGAGGAATAGCATGTACTCAGATCCAAAATATACTGACATGAGCTCTCTTGAGAAGAGTTTCAGATGCATAAGGATATTTCTTAAAAATAGGCTTCTACGTTAGGAGTCACTTCATTTCTCTGGGCCTCTTAGACTTATGTGAAAAGACAAGAGACATTTTGTGCCCAGTACAGAAGTGGCAGTGAAGGAATGACCCTAGTTCCTTGCACTGAGGATGTCCCTGCAGGCCTATAGCTCACCCAACTCCTTTCAAATTGTCTGCTCAGCTTCTCTAACTCTTGGGTAAGGTGTGTGTTTAACCCCACGGTGAATGGCACCAGGGATTTGGGAGTGGGGAGAGACTAGTGCAGATTCCAGTCCATCCTTGTGGGTTCCAGTGTGTCCTTGCTTCCCCCACTTCACATCCTGACTTCCTGTCCTGCGCACTTTAGCTCTAGCATCAGACACAGGAACAGCAGCCTCACATAGATGGTACAACCAGCTTCCGTAATTGCATACAGTCAACTCCCTATAATAAATCCTTTATTGTGTTCATTTCTCACAGAGGTTCTGCTTCTCTGAACAAATCCTGACTGATACATTTGGGTTGAAAAACAAATTTTTTTTTTTTACTATTATAAAAATGCCACTGTGAACATTCATGTTTGTGTTTTCTGGTATACTTGTGCAAGAATTCCTCTATAATAGATACCTAAGAGTACATATTTCTGGATTGTAGGGTATTCAAATATTCAACCTATAAGCTAGAGCTGAATGTTATTCTTGAGTAGTTGTGCCAGCTTATACTCACACCGGCATCGTTTAAGAGCTCCTTTTGACCCAAGTCTTTGCAATTACCTAGTAGAGTTATACTTCTTAATTTTAACCCACCTGTAGAGTATAATACGGTTTCTTATTGAAATCTTAATTAACATTAAGATTAATGTTTAATCTTAATATGATTACTAATGAAGGTGGAGAATCTTTGTATGTTTCTATTCTCCACATTTTCTCTTCTGTAAAACAACTATTCATGTCTTTTACTCATTTTTCTTTTTTTTCTTTTAACATCTTTATTGAAGTATAATCGCTTTACAGTGGTGTGTTAGTTTCTGCTTTATAACAAAGTGAATCAGCTATATGTATACATATGTCCCCATATCTCCTCCCCCTTGCATCTCCCTCCCGCCCTCCCTATCCCACCCATCTAGGTGGTCACAAAGTACCGAGCTGATCTCCCTGTGCTATGCGGCTGCTTCCCACTAGCTGTCTATTTTACATTTGGTAGTGTATATATGTCCATGCCACTCTCTCACTAAGTCCTAGCTTACCCTTCACACACACACCCCCCACCCCGTGTCCTCAAGTCCGTTCTCTATGTCTGCGCCTTTGGTTCTTCAGAAACTTTTTTTTTTTTTTAGATTCCATATATATGTGTTAGCATGTGGTGTTTATCTTTTTTTTTTTTACTCATTTTTGTATGGCACTGTTTGATGTTTAATTATTGATATACAGAAAGAGTTCTTTATACATTCTGGAAACAAATCCTTTAGGGTAATTATGCTGTGGTGTGCTGGAGCTGGCTTATACAGTCTCACAAGAGTGATTTTGTGCTTCTCTTCCAAACTGTGTGTAATGACACCATGTTGATAGCTTGAAATAAGCCATGGTGGGATTATTTCCTCCATGGTAATCATCAAACCCTACAAATCATGGCTTTTTCCCTTGGAAAGCTAGTTTTAAAACATTTACAAACACAGCACTAGTTATATATGTTGCAAATATCTACTCTTGGTTTGTGGCTTGTCTGCAAATTCTTTTGTGAGGTCTTTTGAAGAACAGAAATCCCTAATTTTAGTAGAGTCAAGTTTGTCAATCTTTTCAGTTTTCAGTTTTGGATAAGATTTTGTGTGTGTTTTGTTTAAGAAATTCTTCTCTACCCCAAAGATATAAAGATACTATTCTATATTTTCCTCTTAGATGTTTAAAAATATCAGCTTTCCCATCCAAGTCTTTAATACACCTAGAATTGATTTCCAATATACCTGTGGGGTAGGAATCTGATTTTGCTTCTTTCCCTGTATTTCCCCAGCACCACTTATTGACTAATTCTCCCTTTCCACGGTACGTACAATACCACTTCTCTTACATATTATGTCCACAAATATGTGGATCTGTTTCTGGAATCTCTACTATTCCATTAATCCAATTGTCTGTTGCAGCATCAGTCAGTACCACACTCGTTTCATTCTTATAACTTTATAATTAAAATCTAGAAACCTGGTAGGGCAAGTCCTCCTACCTAATTCTCCTCCTACCTAATTCTCCTCCAAAAGAGTCTTAGTTACATATTGAAATTTGTTTATCTGTCCAAATTTTAGAATCAGCTTATCAGTTTTTTTTTTGGTCGGGGGGGGGAGGAATCCCATTGGGATTTGGAATTAGATTATATTGAATCTATAGATCAAATTGGGGAGAACTGGCAAATTTACAATAGAGTCTTCCTATTGAACATCTTCCACCATGTATTCTGTGATAGGTCTTCCTTGATGTTCATCAAATAGAGTTTTAGAATTTATTCCATATAGGCCTTATACAACTTTCATTAGGTAGCTTATATATTTTTTATTGTTATGGTAAACAGCATTTTTTTTTCAAAATTGTATTTTCTAACTCTTTGTTGCCAGTGCTTAGAAATATATTTGATTTTGTGTATTGGTCTTCTATTCAGCCATGTTGCTGAGCTCTGCTATTATTACTAATCATTTGCCTGTAGATTCATTGGAATGTAGACGACTATATCTTTATGAAAAAAGACCATTCCAATACTTCTACCAGGTACTGCTTCTCCTATCTTTGTGGTTTGTTATTTCTTTTTCTTGTCTTACTGCATTTGTTAGGAAATCCAGTATAATACTGAATAGAAGTAAATGGACTTCTTTATCTTGTTCCTGAATTTTTAGGGTCTGCTTCTCAGTTTTTCATCATTAGGAATATTGTTTGCTGCATATGTTGGATGATCATATGTTCTTTCCCCTTTAATCTGTTAATATAGTGAATTATATTTGTTTATTTTCTAATGTTTAACTACTCTTGCATTTCTGGATAAACCCAAATTGTTTACGATATTTTATCTTTTTAAAATGAACTCTTGGGTTTTTAAAAATTAGCATTTTATTTGGGGTGATATGCTGGACAAAGGGATGATTCATGTTCCAGGTGGGATGGAGAGGGTGCTACAAGGTTTCATCACACTATTCAGAAAGGTGCGTAATTTAAAACTTATCAATTGTTTATTTCTGGATTTCTCCATTTAATATTTTCAGACTGTGGTTGACTACAGGTAATTGAAAGCATGGAAAGCGAAACCATGGATAAGAGGGTACTACTGTATCAGACTTTTAAAAATTTTTAAATAATTAAAAAAAATTTTTTTTTGGCCACACAGCACAGCATGTGGGATCTTAGTTCCCCCACCAGGGATCAAACCCGCACACCTCCGTCCCCTCCCACCCCCCCCCCCCCGATTGGAAGCGTGGAGTCTTAATCACTGGACCACCAGGGAAGTCCTGTATTAGACTTTTTGATTATTGTCAATTTGATAAGAAAAAAGAATACTCTATAAATGTGTTAGTTTTCTATTAAGGAAAAAAAGTATCATAGAAGTTATTTTAAAAATCTTCAGGGATTCAAAAGAGGAAGAAACATCTGTTTGGGAATGAGAGGCAGGGGAATTCTTGCAGGAGGTAGCCCTTAAGCAGGGTCAGGAATAATAGGTAAAACTATGGCAGTCGAGATGCAGGTGGCGGGAGCAGGGGGGCAGGAGCAAAACATTCAAGGCCTGAGCAGCGTAGAGGATGTAGCATGAGCAAGGCATGGAGAGTGGAAAATTGTCTTACAAGTGACGTAATTTGTCTAAAGTGAAAGGAGCACATTCTGAGTAGTGAGGGAAATACACCTCACAGGCAGTATTGAATCATTAAATCAGGGACTCCCAGCCCTGGCGGCCCATGACACACACTGGTGATCTTGAAAAAAAAAAGAATTAATGCCTGAGTGCCACCTCAGGCCAATTAAATTGGAATCTCCAGTAGGAGCTTCCTAAAACTCCCCAAAGGATATTTTCTATAGCCAGGGTTGAGAACTGCTGCGTTAAGGACATATGAACAGAGGAGTGACAAGCTCAAAAGTGGGCTATGGACGATTTACTATCTTAGATCACATGCTGTTTACCTCTAAGTGTATTTAATAGTTTGAAATATGGGGGGAAAAATCTTAACTATTTAGTTCAAAATTGAATTTAAGTCAAGTTTCACTATCTCTTTAAAAGGAAAAACAACAAATGTTCTGTGTTTCAAAATAATTATTTTCTACTTTTAGGGGATAAGATCATTCGCCACGTGGGTATAATTCCCAACGAAAACTGTTTACACACACCAGTGATTTGGAGCAGAGAGCATGTCTGCCCCGGAATTCCTCCTGAATGAGTCTGTGCTCTGAACTCAGTGAAGCATTGCTTTGACACTAGGTGGAGCCATGGATTGTGATTAGATGAAAAAGTCACACGTCAAAGAAATAGGTAGAATTTGGAGAGGGGGAGAGACTTTGCAACCATCTGCTCTAGTCCCTCATATTACGTTTAATTTTTAATTTATTTTTTGTGTGTGCAAAATTTATTACTTTTCAAATAAATTATAGATTCACATAGTTCTAAATGTACAAGATAAAGGCTATGCATGCAGTTTCTGTGGTGGATAGTCTCTGCTCTCCAGATCCACTGCCACCTGCCTTGGGCCCCAAGAGGCTCTTCTCTAAGGGTACACTTACAGTGTCCTCCGCCCTCAGGCTTCTGGTAGGGTTTTCCCTGGGGCAGTACTGGCAAGAGATCAGGGGGCAGGAGAAGAATGGGGTCAGGGTGTTTATTTAAACCCCAGCTCCTTCCCTGCTGGGCTGTGGGTTCATCTGGGGAAGGCTGTGTCTGCTGTCCAGTGGCTCCTTCTACACCTACAGTTCTCTCTCTGGGTTCAGGAAACCACTTATTCCCCTTGTCCCATAGGGCCCAGGCATGGTAATGCGGGCCCAGACTCCACTCTGTAGCCCAACGGTGGACACATCACAATCCTTTGCTGGGTGCTTACCCCTGTCCACACTGTTGCAAATCATCCTTTCATTAAACTCCCTTTAATTACGCTTTTGAGTGTGCCGTGTACTCCTGCTGGTACCCTAACTGGTACAGGCTTCCTCCTCACATCTCTGTTCCCCATCTGCCCAGTTCTCCTGAAGCAACCAGTTCTATAGGGTTCCTGTATGTATGCACATACAAGCTTAAAAGAATGTATATATATTCCTATCATTCTTATTTACTCAAATTGTAGCATACTCTATACCCAGTTCTATAACAATATACCCTAGAAATCACTCTAAACGGCATATAGAGCTCTACCTCACTCTTTTATGGCTTCATTATATTCCATTTTATAGGCGTACAATCCTTTTTATAGCCAGTCTCCTCTCAATAGACATTTAGGTTGTTTCCAGTTATCGGCTATTACAAATGCTGCTATAAGGAATAACATTTTACATGGGTCATTTCTCCTTATTTTGTCCATGAGGAAAATGAAACTGAAAGAGATTAAGTACATTGTCTAAGGTTAATTCTTGGCAGAGCCCGTGTCATCATGGTCATCAGTTTATAGGGTGAAACTGCAGTGACCTGCACAATGGGCTCTGAATCTTGCTAGGGTCCCCCCCACAAAATTTACTGCACATTTCCACTCTTTTAAATTTCCACCCTTATACAAGAATGGACTCCAGAGCCACAGCACCAGGGTATGTTTCCTGCTACCTTACTAGTAGGCTGTGCGACCTTGGACAAGTCACTTAGCCTCTCGGTGTCTCAGTTTCTCATCTCTAAAATGATTCCTACCTCATGGTGTTGCTGAGAGCATGAAGTGCTAGGTACAGTGGCTGGCATATACGAAGAGCCACATAAGCACTGGCTCTTACTAGTGGTGTTATTATCATTCTTTTGGTTTGAGGCAATGCTCCCAGTACAAGGTGAGAGGGCTAACTCATTGTGTCTCATCAATAGTTTATCTTCTAAACTGAGATTATCTGAGATTATCAGATCACTTCTTAAAAGCAGACATAGATGAAGAAAGACAGGCAAAAAATAGGGAACTTGGGGCCTGAAATGGGTCTTAAAAGAGAAGGGACTTTCTAAAGATAACTTTGCCCACCTCACAAGTTGATTTTGGTTTTCCTGTTCACAGGTACTTAAAACAGTGAGACCCACACAGGTTTATCTGCCTACTGGACATCCTCCCCAGACACCTTACAGTTTCCAAACTAGACTCACTGTTCACAAGCCCTCCACCAACCTCCACTCTTACCAACAAAACCAACCCAGTCTTCCACAGTCTCACAGCACATTTAGGTGAGTCAATTTAAAAAATCTCAGAATCATCTATGACTGCTGTATTTCACATATTTCATGGCAAATTTGTTATCAAACCCTGTAAATTATTTCTTCTTAATAGTTTTCAACTTCATTCCCACCCCTTCCTCTCTATGTTCTCTGAGACTACCTTAAATCAGGCTCTTGTTATTTCAGTGGGCTGCTGTAATCAGCCTTCTCCCTCTCTCCTTCCCTTCTCTCCCTCCCTTCCCTGGTCCCTGCCTTTCTTCCCTCTGAAAATATGTATTGAATGACCATTATTTACCAGGCCTTGAGCTGGCAGAGGGGATGCATAAGTGAACAAGACAGAAGGATCCTAAATCTCTCTCTAACTTTAACCTAATCCTAATCCTTAATTCATGAAATTTATAGTCTGGAGAGAGAGTCAGACATTAAACATACACAAATAATTTGTTCACGATGACAGGGATCTTGCTTTCCATTCTAGGAGGTCAGGGCTTCCGAGTCTCAGGGATGCATTATAACCCTTGCTTTAGAAAGCCTCTGGGATGGTAAGAACTGGAGTTTTGCAGGAGGAGGGGAAAGGAAGTGGCTTGACCCTTAGGAGAAGGGAGAATGCATGAGACTGGCATGGATAAGGAACTACAAGGAAGAGATTTGCAGTAGGCTCTATAAAGAGCTGGGGATCTGTTTGCACATTACTCCACAGAGGATGAGACCTCTGGTGGGGGAAGCTTGGATGGATGCCTGTGGTAGCCTGCCCTGAGCACTTTGGCCCCAAGAGCAGTGGCAAGAATCCCTTACAGCAGACCTGTGATCAAAATAGAGAAACACTGTGGGAGCATCTCTGTATCCTGCCAAGGGCAAAAGACCCAACAGATGCTAAAGGACCAGCCAGCAATGGATAGTGAGAGGCACCGTAGCTAAGAGACCAAAGACCAGACACTTCCCCATCTTCACGCCAATATGTAAGCCCTAGGGCCTAGAATGACCCATTTTGGGGATTGGGGGTAGTAATTGCAATTTCCTCTGTGTTAGGCAATAAAATTCTGACTTCGTGTCATGAGCCTTATGCTATGAGCCATTTCTAGAAGGCCAGAGAGGCTGATTAATTTCTATTCTTTTCTTTTTTTTTAAAAGAAAATAATCCAAAAAGGTAACATATTTTTAAATCACAAATTAGTTGTGTTATCATGAGTACGCCAGGAGTCCCCTATGGGTCTCAGTTCCCTTATCTGTAAAATGTGGGGAATGATGTTGAACTTTAGTTCTACCCTCCCAAGGTTTTATGTTGTCTCATCTAAAGAATGGAATTGTTAATACGATAACTTGAGGGTTTCTTTCTTGGCTTTAATCATGTTGGTTGCACTCCCAGCTGAGAAAATGAAAGCTGATGAGGTTTATCTGCGTCACCAACTAGCAACGTTTTTATAATTCCTGCTCATTTCCCTTAAACTCTTCCTGTAGATGAAACCTGCAGTTAGCAGTAAAGCTGAGGTGAGAAGTTGCTGCCTTTTTTTGGGAGCAGATGACCTGTCTTTATTTGAGGCAGGTCATGTGAAGCTGATACCCAGGAGACCTTCTCACCTGTAGCTGGCAGCAGCAGATGGAAGGGGAAGGAAACGCCTCAATTTAAGAGACTTTTCATGCTAAATGAACAAGAAAACTCACTTCCTCTCCTCCAGTAGCACAGACAGAGTTAGTCTCCATTAAGCCTCTTCAGATTGGGATTGAACAGGCTTCACGGGCAAATAGCCAGCTCCTCCCGTGGACCTTGGGAAAGGGGGTTGTTAGAGAATGCAGCTTTATTGAACTTGGCGTTCCGTTACTCAAGTGGGTATAATGTTGGAGGAGGGTGGCTAGAAGGAGTCAATGTAATTTTTCAACTGGGGGAGTAGACTGCTAGTTGGGACAATCAAGTATAGGGATTAGAGGTGTGGACTCTGAGACAGACGGCCAGGTTCCCATCACGGCTTTGCCACCTAACAGCTCTTTGACTCTGGGCAAATCGCTTTCTGTTCCTCATATGTAAAATGGGAATAATAATAGTATCTAGCTCAAAGGATGAATGTGAGGATTTTATTATGAAGCTTAAATGAGTTAGTAGTAGTTGTAAAACACAAAGAATATTTCCTGACACACGGTAAGATCTTTGTGACTGTTATTGTTGCAGTTATTTTATATGCCAAGCCACACATAATGACCCAAACATTTTTGGTGCTTAAATCAAAGTTTGAAGCTTACAGCTTCAGGACTCAGCTTGAAAGCAATTCCATATCATTGAGTAAGAAATTTAACAGCCTACTATGTGGTATCCAAAGGAGTCAGATCACTTCAGATTTCTTCTGAGAACTGGGTAAAGGAGCTAAGAAAAAAGAGCTATATAAGAAGTAAAAATGTACACTACCACGTGTAAAATAGCTAGTGGGAACCTGTGGTATAGCACAGGAATCTCAGCTCGGTGCTCTGTGATGGCCTGGATGGGTGGGATCAGGGGGGTGGGAGGGAGGTCCAAGAGGAGGGGATATATGTATACATATAGCTGATTCACTTCGTTGTACAGCAGAAACTAACACAACATTGTGAAGCAATTATACTCTAGTTAAAGAAAAAGAAGTAAAAAATGTTATGGACACAGAAGAAATGTCTTGTAATATCTTATAAGTGACATTCTAAGTAATAAAATTTCCAGAGTTAATCTTTTTCAGAAGGATACATCTGAATTGCTTGATAAATAACATTCTGGGACTTCTCTAACTTTCCTGAATGTTTTTTTTTGTGTGCCAGCCAGTATCTGAGAAGGTGCTTTCAGCTTTTCTCCGAGATGCAGAAACAGCAAACAAGGATGTCAAAACCTTTCCTGTTTGGTTAAAAAAAAAAAAAAGCCATGTGACAGATCAGGAAATCTGCACTCGCATCCATTGAAAGAAGTGATCAATATTCACATATTTTCTTAATTTTTGAATTTGACATTAAGATTTCCAGATTATTTTACTTGCACAATTCCACTGATCCTCAGAGTGTAGGAACATAGCCTGCATTTGCTTCATTTAGTGAACGTATGAACACAGTTTTCATGTGTTGATTTTCTCTATGGCTTGAAAAGCTACAGTAAGCTTTTGGTAAGGTTGTGCTAGTTGGTGGCAATTGGAGGGATGCTTTTTTTGGGGCGGGGGTGACTTCTCTTATGCTTTAAAATTTTTTCTAAAATGAGAATGCATTTTTTAAGAATTAAAAGCCTTTTAAAAATGAGTATTTGCTATTTGGCCTATTTTCTTATGAAAAAAAAAATAAATTAACTAGCTTGCCTTTCTTCTAGAACTGACCCAGGGAATAAGGGCATGAAGTCAGCACTTTTTATTGCTCTAAAAAGAGGAATCTTTGCAATTACCCAATTCTTGACTCCAGCATAGTCCATGGGTCCTAGGCAGTTATCAGTGGTAAGTCTCATGATGGTGATGTGTCAGAAAGACCTCATCTCTATTCTTTTTGGTAATGACTCCTTATCACCCTGATCACAAATGCTGGTCCCTTAGATGAAAAGATAAGGCCCCAAATGCTCTCAAATGCCTCGCAATTGTTTGCTGGAGATCTGGGATTAAATTTTGTTAAGAGGTAAATGGAAGTCTGGTGATCTTAGCCTACTTTGTGTGTGTGTGTGTGTGTGTGTGTGTGTGTGTGTGTGTGTGTTTAAATGAGGTTTTGTTTTGAATAACGTTTTATCCTGAAGTCATGTGGTAGCATACAGTATTCAAGATTCTCAGTTCCCCTCACTGCAGAACCACAGCTGTAACTTCGGAAATTGGCCTTAATGAGAATAAGATGATGTAAGAAGGCAAAGCCCAGGTTGGGTTTTTGCAACGTATCAGGACGTTTCTCAGATGAATCTCCTTCTCAGTGCTGAGGTGAAATTCTGGATATTTCGGCTGAGGATGATTAGCACTTTGTGCTTGCTTAGTTTATCGTCAGTGACAGCTGTAAACTCCCTGCAAATTCAGCACCCACTTCATTTCACGGAGTATCACACACTCCCAGGAAGATAAAAGGTGTCTAAGCGTTGGTCCCAACTTCTGGGAGCTTACAGTCTTGTCAGAGAGACTCTCTTGGGAAACACCTGAGGAACTCATGCAAAGAAGATCAAACGAACCCATTTTAAAGATTTGTATCAAGACGCTTATTCATCTGGGCTGTGCCTTTCTCAACAAAGCCCAGGCCCTTAGCAGTTGTGGGATCCTCATTTTCACAATCCAACACATTCTCTGTTTTGTTTCTGACTTCAGCCCTTCTATGTGAATACATGGTTTTGTCATCACCTCTTCTTGTTCTCAGGACCTTTTTGCTGATTTTAGTAGCCTCTAAATCTTATGACCAAATAATACCCTCAGAATCTCCCTCGTCCTCCCCTAGATCTGAAAAGACATGACAATTTAGTATTGATTCTGGGCAGCCTATGTCTTTGCTGGTACTGATGAGTCTTCTAAAGGTGCTGACTGTAGCCTTTACATCTTTTCACTAATACCTATTATAATCCTTTTAGTAAAATGGGGTTTTGGAGGGGCTTCCCTGGTGGCGCAGTGGTTGAGAGTCCGCCTGCCGATGCAGGGGACACGGGTTTGTGCCCCGGTCCGGGAGGATCCCACATGCCGCGGAGCGGCTGAGCCTGCGCGTCCGGAGCCTGTGCTCCGCAACGGGAGAGGCCACAACAGTGAGAGGCCCGCGTACCGCAAAAAAAAAAAAAAAAAAAAAAAATGGGGTTTTGGAGACCTTGCCTTTTTAGCAGCACATTAGCAAATCCCAGACCTCTTGCTTACAATTCAGTTAATTTACCTTTAGAATTGAATGAAATTATTGTCTGTGCATTGCTTTCAGTAGCTCATTTCTTTTTCTCATCATTTATCCATTCAACAAACATTTCATTGAACACTGAATAGTGACAGGCACTATGCTAGCAGATAAAAACATAAAGATGAATGAGACTTGATTCCTTCCTCAAGGACCCCACATCTGGTAGAAAAGACAGAAAATCAGCCCATATGGTGCCACGTGTGAATTAGAAGAGGTCATCCCTCCCTCTTGGTGGAGGCAGCTCTGCACCAGGGCTCCACCAATGGGCAAGTGGAGAACAGGATGGATTTCAAGCCCCTCTTGCCGCCTTGACCAGGGGCCCTTGTCCCTGGACTCAACCTGAGCAACTTTATGCAACAGCCCTGCACGTGGAGACAGCATGTTATAGCACAGTGTGATGAGCACAGAGGAGAGAGGGCATGGCCATCTGGTAGGATGGGGAGGCGGGAGAATTTTCATAGAAGAGCTTACATGTGAGCTGAGACACGGAGAAGCTCATCCAGTGAAGGGGGGTGAAGGGCAGAGGGAAGATGTACAAAGCCACGCAGGTTTGAAGAGCATGGCGCGCCTGAGGCTCTGCAAGTCATTGATGAGGGCACAGTGCCGAGTGGGGTGATGAGTGTGGAAGAGATTTGGCAAGAACTGAAGCCGGATGACACTGTAGCAATTGTCTAGGTCCTTGTTACTCAAAGTTCTAGACTCCTCTGCAGGGCAGCTTTGGCATTACCAGGCAACTTTTAGAAGTGCAGAATCTTGGGCCCCACCAAGACCTACTGAATCTGAACCTGCATGGTAATAAGCTTAATATTTAATAAGGTGGTTCATGTGCACATTAAAGTCTGAATAACAGTGGTTTAGGTGAGAGCTGATGAGAACTAAGGGTTTGCTTCGAAGGCATATTCTCTAGATATTACCAAACATGGTGTTTTCCTTATGTTTTCACAAATCTACCATCAGTAGATCTACCTTCAGGGTGTCTCAGTGACAGTACCTATAATTCAGAGTTAAGGAAAACAGAGGCCCAAGGAAGTTAACCTCATAACCACCAGCAAATTAAAACAGAAGGAAGAGAAGGCAGATTCCTCTGCTTGCCCTTCCCTTTCCTCTCTTATTCCTTACTATCCAGGTGTGCTTATCTTAAGCCTCTGCTTGGGAGGTGTGGAACTCATGGTCTAGCAGTCACTAAGGCTGGAAAGGTGAAATGATGGAGAAGCCTTCAGCCTGGAGGTGGTGCCTGAGCATCATCCTGGAGCAACTGGGAAAAACAAAAACAACTGTAAAAAAGAGCCCAGGAAGAAAGGCAGGTGAAAGTCATCTATGAAGCACTGCTTTACCTCTTCTCTTCTGCTTCTTCCCTTTCGCCTATTTATTCATTCAACCATTCAATTACTTAGTGTATATATTGAGCACCTATTGTTTGTCAGGCACTGATATCTGCACTTTCCTGGTAACTGCAGGGCTTTCTACACACTTTCAGATCTCTTGAAAGATCCCAAGAGACCCCTTCCCCAATCCTCTAAAAGCCACTCTCTTCCCTGTGCTAGATCTTCTTCCTCTCCGGCCCCAGGTGGTTCATCAGGACAGTAGGAACAGTTGAAGCTGGAAGGCTCTGGGGTTTCTGTTCTCTGCTCAACCCTCTGCCTGTGGCTTTCCTGGTTCTTTTTCTCCAAGAGGAACCCTAAGGGGAGAAAAAATCCAGGTTCAAGTGGGGCTTCAGCATCTGTGGAAGATCATTATTGGACTTGACTGAGTGAGGGACTGGCTCTGGTTTTGGTAAGCCACTGAGGTCAGAGCTGGGGTATATCCCTATGAGCCACTGACTGATTTCCCCTCAAAAGAAGGGTAGGTTGAAGAGTTTGAGGTGCACAGAAGGGACCTTTGGGGTAGGGGAAGCAAAAGAGAAATAACACTTCTTCCCCAAACTCTTTCTGGGAATTCATCATAGAAACCCCATAAGGTAATAGTGTCATCATTCTGTGATAGAAAACCATGTTCCCACAAAACAGGGATGACAAAGGAAAGGTAAAGGGGGTGGTATGGTGGTGTCTGGTTTGGTTTTTACAACAGATTTCATGATAAGACTGTAAGACCAGTTTAGATGCTTTCCGTGAGTAAGTGGCTTTGCTTATGTGTTTTCTCTATGTGTGGGTGCAGGATCAGAAGAGGAGAAAAACAGGGGAAGAAACATGCAAACATCGAGATTCTACCCTTGTGCTGCCAGAGGCAACTTTAATCTCTGAGATGATAAAGATAACAGTCTTACTCAGAGTTATACAGCAATCACCGGCAAGAAAATAAAATCTAGACCTCCTAATGCCTCTCATTTCCTTCAGAAAGTCTACAGGAACTTAAGACTGCTTTAAGCAGCCCCATGGGTTGCTTGAGTTAAAAAAAAAGGCAAAAAGAGATAGAAGAAAGAAGTAATTTGCAATTATTTGATACACGGAGACCGTGTTGAGGTTCAAATGGTTAGGGTTTTCTTAGAAGTAACCCATGGTAAGGCTGTTGTAGCTGAAAGTGAAAGTATCAGTGCTGTCAAAGTGTGATCCGTGCATCTGTGCCCACCCACCAACTGTTACTGGTCTGTGAAGGCTTGTGTGGTCGGTGCTTTATAAGAGGGCTATGAATGATCAAACTGTAGACCACAGATGTGCCTTTATATGTCAACAGGATTTTGCATGAATGAGGGATTTTTTTTAAGCTTAAATTTTGGGGCCAGATGTATAAAACAACTTGTGTTTTAAACAACAGATTTGTATTAACGTTCTAGGCAACTGTTTGATTCCCCAGGACAGATAGATATGGCCTCTTTACTCCTATCACCCAAGAAAACTTAGTCGACTTTGTCATGATCTGTCTGAAACTGCCTTTCACCACTTCTTTTTCCTCTGTGACAGTTTTCTAAGTGGAGAGGAAGGGTCTGAACCTGGGCCTTCTGCATCTCAGGTTTCAGTTACAACTGGAGGTCAATGTCCACTGATGGGCAATTACTTACGTTTGCTTGGAAGCAGAAAGCATTTCTCCCAATACATTTTTCTTTTTAATTATGTTTCGCCCCCAAAATACATTTTCCTTTGTGGTTGGTGTAAAGAACTTTGTAGTTACATAAACCTGTACTTGGACCCCAGAACTGTTACTTACTTGTTGGTTGTGTTACTTTGGACATAGGACTCTCAGCTTCCATTTCTCATCAGAAAAAGGGGATAATCTTACCTATCTTGCCAAATTGTTGTAAGGGGTTAAATGACACAGTTTATGCAGAACAGCACATGCAGTGTTTAGCATAGCAGATTTCCATAAGTGTTTATTGCTTCTTTGCTTTCACTTGGGCAACAGGGCCCAAGAGGGAGCTTGGGAGAAGCACAGATGGTAGGTAAGAAAGAATAAGAGAGGAATAAAAGGAAATAGCTTTGGATGAGCAATCTCTAGTCCACATGCTCAGGACATTTGTACCCCAGCATGTGAAGTAACTTGCATGTTTCATGTTATGTGAGTTAGTGGAGAGTGAGTTGCTCTGGCTTGATGTTCTTGGAAACTGTGCCCAGTGGCTTGCTGTCATGGGAGTGTGTCCAGTCGCTTTGTGAGGATCATTCAAGCTGCCCACAAGGACCAATGTATAACAGTGGTGTCCTGCCTTCAAAGAATCACACCTCTCATTAATGCCCAAATACCTGAGCTTCACCTCTCACGTGACTGCAAGAACGCCAGTCCCTGACTTCTCCTCCCCCAACACTTCTGGGAATTCCCAAAGAATGCTTATTTCAGTCAACCACCTGGAGCCCCAAGCATAGCCCATCTCATAATCCTCCACAAGAGAGAACAGACTGCAACATTTAATATAACTTTACTGAAGGAGAAAGAAAAAGACAATGCATAAAAAGAAATATCAGACTGGGCTCTCCACAACATCTCCTACCCTCATCTCAAAGGAAGGGTATCTCTCCCTCAGTGCCTTTCCTGCTGCCATGTGGGAGGGATCAAGTTTCCTACAGACAAGAGTCCATTAACCATGCCTCCTCTTCCCAGACCCCAAGGAAATGCAGGTTCAGGGCTGCAATTCTACTCACAGTAAAGGCAACCTTTTTGCATAATCAGTGCCTTTTATGTACAGTACCTTTTGTAATATATGTAGCAAGTGCTCAATAAATATTTGTTGAGTGAATAAAGGAATGAATGGTCTCAACCTTCCTGTTCCAGATCAGGAACTGGTTTTACATTTATGTGATTAAAAAAATTATTAATCTTTTTACCCTGAAATAATCAATCTCAAATGCAAATTTAAAATCTTCCTTCTAGAACGACTAAAAAAAAAATCTGCTAGCTTTGAAATAGCATCTTCTCCCCATTTCTGCACCCATCTTTCTTTTTATAGCAATTAACATTTCATGAAATATTTACCCTCAAGTCTAAGCTGCTATACCTCATTACAGAGGGCATTTACTGTTAAGAGTGTATTTCCTGCAAATCCCAGGATTTTCACTTCTGCATGATGGCTGGCTGAGCAGACTCTGTTATCTCCCAATACAGCTTTTAAGACAAATTACTTATACTAGTAGCTAATCATTCATTAAGCTCTGGCTCTATGGCTATATACTAACTGTGATAGGAACTTCAGTGTATTATCTTTTTTTTTTTAATGTTTATTTATTTATTTATTTGGCTGCACCGGGTCTTAGTTGCGGCATGCGGGATCTGCGTTGCGGTATGCGGGGTCTTTAGTTGTGGCATGAGAACTCTTAGTTGCAGCATGTGGGATCTAGTTCCCTGACCAGGGATCGAACCTGGGCCCCCTGCATTGGGAGTGCAGAGTCTTAGCCACTGGACCACCAGGGAAGTCCCTAGTTTATTATCTTGAATCCCTTCAATAGTACTGCCAGTTAAGATTCATTATTTTATATATGAAGAAACTAAGGCTGAGAGAGCGTGAACTGCCTCTGATGATGTAGCTGGTTAGTGGCAGAGCTGCCTTCAACTCAGGCCTATACTTCTGAGCCTCAAGGCTGGTTGTAAATATAGACATATAGACTCAACTAGGTAACTTTATGAAATTACATCCCATTTCCCACTTCTCTACAGTATTCTGCCATGTACCCCTAATGGTTGTGAATGTCTGCACAAGTCAGCTGCTGTTACTAATGGAGAGTGTTGAATTATCCTTCAGTGTTTTGAGATTAAAAGTCTGAGAACCACCACAGCATGCTATTTCTCTCATCTGCCTTCTTCTGTCTCAGGCTCCAAAAGAAAGTTTCTGAGAATTCTAGTTCTTCGCCCTTACCAGTATTGCCCAGGGTGACTCCTACTTAATTCTGTAAATGACCTCCAGAAAACATAAAACCTTGCAGCAAAAATTCATGGCTCCAACACTTGGCTGAGAGGTTGTGTTTGACTTCCTTCCAGTCCTTACAGAATTACTTTTCCCTCCCTTGGCTTGGTGCCCCCCATTGGCCAAACCAGCAGGTTCTGGCCACTGCCCTTAGTGACTAAAGGGGTTGGCATCATCACCAGGGTAAAGGCCCTTCGTGGGCTGCTCCACCCACACATACCCACGCTGCTTTCCCCATTTTAATCATCTTGTGACATCTCTTCTTTTTGCATACGTTATCACCTGTGTAAAAGGTTCGAAAGGGGGTTTCTGTGACCTGCAAGCCCCTTGAGGACAGGGATGATGTTCCACTACCTCTGTATCCCTAGTGCCTAGTACAGTGCTTACACTAAATCAGTGGTAAAATAAATGAAAGGCCCATGTGACAACTGCAACTCTGGACAGGCTCCTCAACTTGGTAACTAGTTGAGTGTCCAGCACCCAGGGACACTGAGTTTGGTTTCACAGACAGAGAGACACAGATAGATGGCTAGTTAGACAGATGGGTAGATAGATAGATAGGCTGAGAGATAGGTAGATCAAATGAAATACCATATGCAAAAGCAAGTTGTAAATGTTCTTGTTATACCATTTGCCCTCATTCAAGGCTGATTTTCAGCAGATACTCACAGGTATGGTTGCATGATTGTAGTGGATAGAACTGAATAGAAAATAGCCACTGCCTCAAGCACCCTGAGTGTCCCAGTACCACCCTGGCCATGTCCCAGGACTCCCTGCTCCTCCAGGACCCCCCTGATATTCCCACAACCTAACAACTACAGAAGTAACTCCTGGCTCAGCAAGGAGCTTCCAGGATGCTTTTCCAGCATTTGGACCAGTGTCCATTCTGATCAGCCAGGGCCACTGCTGAGCAAGTTGGTGGTTTTTTAATATCATCCCTGCCCCCATGACTTAGCTACTCCCTACCCATCATGGAAAATCCTCCAGGCCCTGTGCATTCCTCATCACCGCCCCCCACCCCGGTCTCTTGTTCTTCTCCCTCCCATGGGAGCTCTGAATTCCTACACCCACTCTGAATTCCTTTGTCTTATGATCTGTTCCACTCATTACAGAGTGAAGTACATCAGAAAGAGAAAAACAAATATCATATAATATTGCTTATATGTGGAATCTAGAAAAATGGTACAGATGAACTTATCTGCAAAGCAGAAATAGACACAGATGTAGAGAACAAACTTATGGATATCAAGGGGGGAGTGGGGGTGGGATGAATTGGGAGATTGGAATTGACATATATACACTACTATGTATAAAACAGATAACTAATGAGAACTTGCTGTATAGCACAGGGAACTCTACTCAGTGCTCTGTGGTGACCTAAATGGGAAGGAAATCTAAAAAAGAGGGGATATATGTATACACATAGCTGATTCACTTTGCCGTACAGCAGAAACTAATACAACATTGTAAAGCAACTATACTCCAATAAAATTTTTTTAAAAATTAAAAAGATAATTTTATGTGGCCTTGTTTTTTACATAACTTTTCCTGTGTGTGATGTATTCCTCCCACTTCCTATAAATTCCCCAGGGTGAAGCATACCTAATATAGACTTTGTATCTCTCACAACATCTCATACAATGCTGACTGGGGTTCAAACTTCCAAGACAGAATCTGATAGATCCTGGGGATTAAGCCTTAACACTCAGCAGCTCAGAAAGGGAGGAGATGCTTTCCGGGTAGTCCGATGAATTCCCCATCTCACCGATGAACACTCAGAAAAGTAGGGCCTCTGTCAGCCTGGGTTTGCACTTTTCATTTTGACTCTGGGGGATATAGCTGGAGCCTGTCAGCCTGGCATTTTTCCTAACAGCTTTCAAATGTCACATTTTAACATCTAGTACTCACTGTTCTTTCCTTCTCTTCATTTTTAGAACACTCAGAAAAGATTTTGTGTTTTTGGGAAGACCCCTCTTGCTCCCCAGCCCTGAATTTTCTGCTTTTAGGAGAGTGGTTCTTGAGGACTACTCCCCAGAGCATTATTTGGAAAGGACGTGAGCAGCCTGTCCTGTCACATGTGTGTCATGTGCTCTGTCACAGCCCAGTCATGCATTGTGTGCAGAGGCCCAATGAAGCAGGCAGTATGGTGGCAACCCCAGAACCTGCTCAAACTTTCACTTAGTAAACTTTCCTTTTAGTTTCTCTTTAGAGTCTCTTTAAAACACAGGTGAAAGCATGTACCAGAAAGAGGAAAAACACAAGTAGCGCATATAAGAATTTTTCCCAAAATACCGTTATACTTGGTATTTGTGCCACATTTTGATTTTCAATAAACACTGAATTTCTAAAATTTCAAAATATTAAAAAATCTTTTGAATTTAATTTAAATTTAATAATTAAAAAATTAAGTTTAAAGATTATTTTTTAGGTTAAAATTGTTAAATATGTTTTTCAAAACCTTTCAAACACAGGAAGAATATAATGAAAATAAAAATTGCCCATATACTCATCACATCAACAGAGCGGGTTACTGTTATCACCATACTAATTTTACAGTGAAGAAAGCAAAGGTGAGGAAGGAAGAAAAAGAAGGAAGGAACATGAGCTTTTAGATTTTCTTCTCAAACCTTTAAAAATAAAAAAGGATTCTATGGAAATTAACCCACAGAATTTTTGAAAGGAATGACAGATATACTGTATTCCTAATAACACTTATACTGCCAGGAATACCACTGCTGTTTCTGAACATCACAGTGTTTCAATGATCAATAAGCTTTACAGAGCTCTGGATTCCATATCACAGAGGACATATAGATATATATCGATATATATTGATATCGATCTATATATGAAATGCTTCATGAAATTGTGTGTCATCCATGTGCAGGGGCCATGCTAACCTTCTCTGAATCTTTCCAATTTTAGCATATGTGCTGCTGAAGTGAGCACTTAAAATATTTTACAAAAGTACTATACATTACCAAAAAATCTTGTAAAATAGAGAAAAGGGGGAAATTACACCAAACCCTACCTCTTTAACAAAACCCTATTAATACTTTAGTATACTTCTTTCCAGCCTTTTGTATCATTCTCACTTTTAAAATTTTATTTATTTACTTTTTTGTTTGTTTGTTTGGACTTAACATTGTAATAGAAAGGAACAAGTTATTATAAGACCACCCACACCATTGCTCCACTCTGATTTTTTTCTCTCTCTCTCCATATATATTTTATATTTACCTTTGCTTATTATCTTCACGTGTCTAGGACTTTTATAGCATGTTGGATAAGGAGAAATGGCTTTGATATCAGTTAGCTTAGGTTTGAATACCTGCTGTATGAACTCTGTGAACTAGGGAAAATTACTAAGCAACTTTGTCTCAATTTTCTTCTGTCGCTGAGGATAGCACTCTACCTACTCTTCAGGTTCTGTCAGCACAAAAAGAGATAATGTGTATAAAATGAGCAACATAGTGACAGGCTCATGGTAAGTGCTCACTGTATAGAAACTATTTTTCTACTTAAAATTATATCATATGGGCTTCCCTGGTGGCGCAGTGGTTGAGAGTCCTCCTGCCGATGCAGAGGACACGGGTTCGTGCCCCGGTCCGGAAAGATCCCACATGCCGCGGAGCGGCTAGGCCTGTAAGCCATGGCCGCTGAGCCTGCGCGTCCAGAGCCTGTGCTCCGCAACGGGAGAGGCCACAACAGTGAGAGGCCCGTGTACCGAAAAAAAAAAATTATAATTATTTCATATTCCTATATAATCTTTATAACTGTCATTTTTATGGCTAGATTACTATTTAGTCTGTAATGCAAATACCAATCACTATGACTAATTCACTTCTGTTTTGTTTGACAGATTAGTTCCAGTTTGGGGCCATAGATAACACTGTAATGTACTTTTTCATATAATACCTATTTCACTTTAGTCTATGGATTTCCTTTAAGAAAATCCTTGGAATGATATTTTTGGGTAAAAGTATGAATCTTGACATGATTCTTGCTATATATCCAAGCACTTTTTTTTTGAGTTCATTTTTTTAAAACTTAAGAGTAATCTAAGCAAGTATAGAGTTTTGTATGTTTCTTTTTTCTTTCAGTGTTATGGCAAAGCTTTTTAAAAAATTATATATTTATATTTACAATGAACCTCTCCACGTCTATAACTTTTTCTATATTTTTTGGCTATTTTCTCAGATTAGAGTAGATTTACATACTGTAGAATTCCTCGAACAAATGGTATGACAAACTGTAAGACCTCTGTTCTATAGACAAATAACCTTCCAAAAAAAATTGTACTGATTTATATGACCACTAACAACTTATGAGACTATCAATTTAACGTGTTCTGGAGCATTATGCGTTATAAATTTAAAAAGCTTTTGCCAATGTAATGATTTAAAAGGCCCACTTAAGTTTTGTTTTGATTTAAATTTTAAATGACCTGTAAGTTTGAGCCTTTCATTTTTTGAATTTTAAAGCAAGGAGAACTGAGACACTGGCATGTTGCCTGATTTGACCAGCAGCCTGATTATATTCCACTTCAATCTGCACAACACAAAATTTCAGGCATTAGTTGCTTCCTCTGTACTTCTTGCAGCTGTTCTGCTTTAAAATGGAATTCTATTTTTATAGAACAAACAGAAATGAGCAGAAAACATGCTGCTGTCTTTGAGTTTCTTCTCCTAAGTGGAGCCTGCTTTTGAGAACACACAGTTATAGACAAGATGCAGCTGATGACCAGCATAAGCATCCTTACAGAAAAAAATTTCTTATTGGCATCACCAAGGTCTTACCTTAAAGGTCCAGAAAACTGATTTTGTCAGGACACTCAGAATCAGACTAAAAATCTGGATCATGCTAACCAAATTCCTAGGACTTTTCTATAATAAGAAATACTATTAATGTGCAGATCAGAAATTGCTTCAGAACATTCTATTCCCATAGAGAATCTATATGAAAAGTCAAATTATAATCAGTTTGCTCAGTAACCAGAGAATCAGGATGGGGTAGGAAGGGGGGACGGTGGCTGGGATGATTTTAATGGCTGATGTCATCAAGCTATGTGAATCGGATGCATCCATCACCACTGGAGGGATAGACCAGACAGGTGGTAGCAATGCATGTGCTGGAGGAACGGGGACCCCTTTCCGCTGGATGTGCTTGGGATTCACCATCACACTTTTCCACATTGGCCTCTCTTTCCTAGACTCCATGCATTTGCCTTCAATTCAATTCCACAGTATTTGTCAAGTATCTTCTATGTGCCAATTATTGTATTGGGTTCTGGGACTACATAAATGAATAAAAATCCAGTTCCTGTTCCTAGGTACAATGCAGGCTTTTGGAGAAAACCAAACACATATGTAATTACAAAATACCACACGATGAGAGCTTGACTGTGTTACAGGTCTAGGACCATGGCTGGCTTGCAGAATCTTTAAGATCTTGCTCTGCTACGTGACATGAGCAACTTGTTTAATTTCACTGGGCTTTAGTTTGCTTGCGGGTAAAATAGAGACATTAATTGTCTCTATTTCATTGAATTGTGAAGTTTAAATGAGGTGATACGTGTAAAGCAAATAGAACAATGTCTGGCACATGGCTTGAAAGTTATCTATAATGATAAACAATTAACCTCATGATGGCCAGATCTGAAGCTCCTGGATGAAGAGGAGAATTGGACCCCTTAAGAAAGGACTGTGCAACAATGTCGCAAATAATTGGCATAGATCCTCCTCCAAGCCATCCCCAAAGGAATGTAAAGTCATTTACTAAGGGGTCTGTGCACTGGGGGAAATGGAAATACCCAAACTTTTCAGGAATTCCAAAACACTGCTCTGAAATGACACTAATTCTTAGGAATCCCAAATACCACTGTGGTCCAGTGGTCAAAATAGGGGTTTAGAGTGATCAGGTGATAAGCGGAGTTTGGGCCCAGTTCCAGTTCATCATGGATCTGTAAGCCATGCAGCCATTAAAAATAATTAGGAAGACTAGTCAGCCACATAGCTGTGAACTTATACACAGCGACAAATTTGAAAAAAAGGACAGAAAATGACATGCTAACAACAATAGCCAAAACTATGTACATGTCTGGACAAAGAGCAAATGCCAACAACAAAAATGAAAATACTTGTGCTTGGATGATGAGATCATAGGTGATTTTTGTTTGTTTGATCTTTCTCAATTCCTCAAACTCTCCCAAATGCTATTTTTGCTTTCTTTGTAGAAGGTACTTTTTCAAAAAAAGACTTAGAACTCATCTAGCTCTTTTGTTTTGAGGATTGCCATAATATACTTTTCAGCCAATCATAGTAAGGTCATAATAAGTAAGAATGTTAAGTGTAGCCATTTTCTCTAATATTATAATGAGTCTCAGAGCCAATCATGCATGAGGCATCTATCACATAAAAGATGCTGCAGGAATGACAAAATCTCACTCTCTCCTTGTCCTCCAGGAGCTTATAGTCTAAGGGGAAGATATAAAATGTGCTCAAATCCTCATGATTCAAAACTGAAAAAGATAACTGCTTTAGAGAGGGACAAAGAAAACACTGCTCTGCCCAGAGTAAAGAGAGCTCATATTCAACTGGAGAAAAACAGAAAATATTCACTGGCAGAGCTGGCATCTGACGGACAGATAGGGTTTTGCAAGGGAGAATTGAAGTCCCAGAAAGGAGATGTTCCAGGTGAAGGGGACAGCACAAGGCATACTGGAGAACTGGTGAGCCCTCTGACTTAGCTGGAGAATTCGGCATGTACAGAAGAGCCTGGGGACAAAAAACCCCTTGGCTGGAAATCCTTGGAGCATAACTTACTTCTCCCTTAGGGCTAGGATTCAGGAGAAATATCCTGCAGACAGATTAGCTTAATAGTGTCAGGACACTGCCTGTTTGGCAAGAAATAGTGGCTGGTACATCAGGGATTACCAATGATACTTGTTATTTAACAGGTATTTACCATGTGCTGTATAAGCTAAGTGCCTGATAAAGGAAGATGTTAACAACCTTTCTTATATTACAGCTGGCCCCTCATATCCACAGGTTCCACATCTAGGAAGTCATCCAACTGAGGACTGAAGATATTAGAAAAAAAAATTGAAGGAAGTTCCAAAAAGCATAGCTTGAATTTGCTGTGTACCAGCAACTATTACATAGCATTTACTTTGTATTTACAGCTATTCACTTAAGCATTTACATTCGTTGGGTATTATAAGTAATCTGGAGATGATTTAAAATATGTGGGAGGATGTGCATAGGTTA
Source organism: Lagenorhynchus albirostris (assembly GCF_949774975.1). Classification (NCBI taxonomy): domain Eukaryota; kingdom Metazoa; phylum Chordata; class Mammalia; order Artiodactyla; family Delphinidae; genus Lagenorhynchus; species Lagenorhynchus albirostris. Next base: position 55,885,272 of record NC_083101.1, on the reverse strand, counting down.
TACAAAAATACAGCACTATTTTATATAAGGGACTTGAACATCCACAGACTTGGTATCTGAGGGGGTCCTGGAGCCAATCCCCTGCAGATACCGAGGGACGACTGTATTCATCTTTTAGATAAGGAAACGGATGGTTAGAGAGATCAAATGATACATGCAAAGTTGTATGATTCATATATAGTTGAGTCGGGGTTGGAATCTCTCATGTCAGAGCCTCTTCTCCACCCACCCTCCTGTAGTGCCTCTTTGGAAAAAGTAAGAGTGAAATTAATCCTAGGCCAGCAAAAAAAGACCACATGGTGTATGTAACAAGTAAAATCCCACCTTAAAGTCCCATCGGGTAGGAAATCAGGACACATGGTGGGGTATAATGAATATGGTTTCACTGCCCTAGCTCTATCCCTTCCAAACTAAACAGGCAGCCTTAACCAAATTTCTTCTCTGTGCCTCAGTTTCCTTCTCTTTAAAATGGAGACATAAATAGTGCCTTTTTCAGAGGGTTTTGAGAGAACGCATTCCAATGACATGTATAAAATGCTAAACAATATCGGGCATGTAGTAAGTACTTGGTAAATGTTAGACATTATGACTGTAGGCTGTAGTGTAGAACGTTCCTCCTGCTAGGACACAATGCCTAATGGTCTTCTTCCCCAAAGAACCCTGAATTTCGGGGTATTGGAGGTAGGCAGCCCTGTCCCTATTTGGTATTTCAGAAAATAGCTCCAATCCAGGACTAAAGATGGTGGTATTTTGACAGAAATCATTATGCCACCGGGTTCCTAATAGAGTTAAATATTACCACCCAAGGATGCAGCATGCCAGCCACACATCTGTGGGGAGGTGGGGCCCAGGATGGAGAGACTTGCTTCTTCAGGGAGAAGGCCTTGCCTGCCTGCTCTGATCTCTGCAGCCTTAGGAGGTGCTGCTTCTCCAGCAGGGACCCCAGACCAAACCATGGGACCCTGCCCTTCTGAAGAGGGCATCCGAGTGTGCCTCAAAGGCTTTTAAACCTATGGGAGCCAACTGGCCTGACGGAACATTAAACCTACTGACCTCGATGGGCCCTGAGGAAATCACTTAGCCAAAAGTAGGACATCAGAACACGCTGAAGAATAAACAATTGAGTTTTATTCTTCAACGGCATTCTTTGATGTCTATAGAAGAAACTGAGATGTTATATTATTTGTGTGTTACTCACTTTCACACCCCTTCATTCCCATAAACCTAAAATTAGTCTGTACACCAGTTAAAGAGTTTGCTTCAGGCCCACTCATCCATCTGTTATGCTTGATAATGTTTACATTTGGATAGTTTAGGGGTCAATTAATGTCCTGAGCTTTGTGGTCCCAGCACAAAGACCAAATTTAACATGATTAGCCTGATGTCACCATGTCCAGTTACCCTCCTCCTTGACACACCCATAATGGGATCTCACAGGATTTCTAGTGCTGACATCAAAGGCCTCAGCTTGTGAGTATCACCGTATCACAGACCTAGAAACTGAGCCACTGAAAGGTTAAGTTTAAAGTCATATAGAGGGCTAGGAAAGGAGACTTAGTCTGGAGCTTTGATCATCATGGCTACTCATCTGAAATCTTTGCAGAAGTAGCATATTAGCATGCCAAAATTTAAAATGTGTATCATTGGCTTTTGAGGTTAAGGAGACAGAATTTTTTGAAGGAAGGATGTAATTAAAAAAAAAAAAAGCACCATTCAATATGGTGCCATTACAGGTTAAAACCAATGCTTTGTGATTCAGACCTCACAAATAATACTCAATGGCTTTTTTCCACAATTTGTAGTTGACCACTCTGTGTACTTAAATGCTTAAATACTTCATTAGAACAACTCAGATGCTTTCAAGATTCCTGTAAGTCATAAAACATGTCAATTATGGCTTGACTTTGTATAAAGCCCTGTCTGTGAGCTCGCAGTCTCAATAGGCTTGTCCAGTAACCAGAGGAAACTACAGATAAAAGTATCTCTACTGGCAATCTGTCCACTTCTGTAACTGGAAATTTCCACTGGTCTCTGCTTCTGGAAATCACTTTGGAAACTTAGGGGGAAATAATTCCTTTTGTTTCCCGTCCAGAAGCAACAAAGAGCCTGAGGACACTCACTGGGGTCCAGCATCCGGTGTGGTCTTTTTCTAAACTGCGGTAGTGTGTGATTGGAGCCACGGGCTGCAGGAGTGAGAGCCCGCATCAGTGGAGGGGTGGCTGCCTGACTTCTGTAAGTACACCTTGGCAGGTGCTGCCTAGTCTTGCTGCAGTCTCCAGATTAAAGTGCTGGCTCACACAAAGGCATTTGAAAAGTGCACACAACAAGCTTTGCAGGCCAAGGGATTCTTGTTCAGAGTCTAGAAGTTTCTTGAGGATGTCCCATCAGGTCACTCCAGCTCATCAGGCCACAGATTCAAATCTGGGGAGAAAAGTCCACAAATAGGAAAATCGTTTTTCTGACTAGAAAATACATAACCTCTCAAAATCAGATTGGAGTGAGAAAACTGGAGTTAGAAAAAAACGCTCAAAAGGCAGCATGGCTTAAATCTTTCTTTCCACCCCCTCGATCATTGCCCTAGTCCAAATCTTCAGCCTTTCTCTCCAGACCTGTGGCAAGAGGCTTCTCTCCTCCGTACTCTGGCCTGTAGTCAGCTCAGCAATACTGGAGCAAAGTTCTTGGGGCTTCCCTATTCAGACCTTTTAGAATTCCGATTGTGCCAGATATTCCTGTTTGTTCATGTAGATGCTCTCTCCACCCTGCTCTGTCCTGTTCATACCCCAGGATTGCATCACTGGCCTTTCTTCCCTCTGGTTTCCATTCCCTCAGTTCAGGGGAGAAAGGAGATTGCATGGGTGATAGGAGGGTGAGGTTGGAGTATCTCTTCCTCAGCCACCTTCTGGACAGTTTGCAGGTCAGTTTTATTCCTCCGTTAAAGCCCACAGCTCCAGGGGGCAGCCCTTTCCTGTTGCTGTTTTCACCAGTGTTCTGGTAACTGCTCCCTCCCCTTTCCCCTTCAGGCTGAGGCTCAGTCACTGGTCCCTGCTCTTTTAGTCTCAGGATGCCTAATATCCCTCACTGGTTTCCCCTCATCCTGCTCATGTCTTTGTAAAGAGTAAAAACTTGTAAACTTGCTTCAGTTACCCCCTTGTATGTGCCCTCTGTCTCCTGCTGAGACCTGACCAAGGCACCCACGCCTGGTGAGTAAAATATAATCTCCTTTGCCCAGAATTCATGACTCACGATATGGCCCCCAACAATCTTTCCCCTTATCCCATACCTGGCTCTTGCCAAATGAGGATCACATGCCTTCTCCTTCAGATGCCTCACGTCTTCCGGTCTCTCTACCTTCCCTCCCGTGTCCCCTCTATCTAGAATAGTGTGCTATTTCTGTTTCTGCCTGGCTCAAATGTCACCTCCTCCATGAAACTTTTCCTCCTCCCTGATTATCCCCAGCCCAAAGTGATATTCTTCCCCCCATCTCTGAACTTTTGTGCATTATGTGTACCTCTTGTAAGCCATAGAGAACCATAAAAAACACAGAGACTTCTCACACCAGTAAAAATCTATGAGCACTGGTGAGTGAGGCCATTCCTGATGCCCCCAGCCCCTTCTCCCTCCCTGGGACAGCTGTGCTCTGTGTGGAAAGGAAGCATGATGTGGGGTGGGCATTTCTGGGGATTCTGTGGCCAGATAAATAAGGTGGGCTTCAGAATAAAGTGATCATAGAAGATCACTTCTATTACATGATTTTCCAAATATGTTCCAAGAAGCACGAGGTACCTTGGAAGTCTTTGCAGGGACCTATGGAAGGGTCTTTATATCCTCTATCCCAATTCTGCCACTGTTTTAATCTACTTTTGTAAGATAATAGAAAATATATATATTGGTCTCGGCCCCCAATTCCTGGCACAGAGTTCCTAAAACCTTTGTAATTTCCTAAGTGGTAAGAGCACTAAGAGCATCTTTTCTTCTAATATTTGGTCCTGGTTCCTGATACAGACCTCCTAAATCCCTTGGACTTTCCTGGGTGGTAGCAGTGTCTTTTGGTCTAGTGAGGTGACTCTTGGTGGGCTGCTGGATGGGTGCTGGTCACCAGAAAGACCAAGCCATAATTAGAAGTTTGGAATTTTCAGCGCCACCCCCTATTCTGCAGAGAGGGGAGAGGGGCTAAAAACGGAGTTAATGATTCATCATGCCATTAAAAATCCCCAAAGGAAGGGTTTTGAAGAGTTTCTGGACTGGTGAACATGTGGAGGGGCTGGGAGAGTGGCACATGGAGAGAGCATGGTAGCCATGTGTGCCCCTTCCCAAGCAATTTGCCCTACACATTTCTTCCACCTGGATGTTCATCTGTATGCATTATCATATCCTTTTGTAATGAACTGGTAAACCTAAGTATACTATTTTCCTGAGCTCTGTGAATGGCTCTAGCAAATTAGTTGAACCCAAGGAGAAGGGCATGAGAATCTCAGATTTATAGCTGATTGGTCAGAAGTACAGGTGACAACCTGAATTCATGATTGGCATCTGAAGTAGGGTGGGAGCAGTCTTGTGGGACTGAGCCCTTAACCTGTGGGATCTCATGCTATCGCCAGGTAGATAGTGTTAGAATTGAGTTAAATTGTAGGACACTCACATCGCCAGGTAGATAGTGTTAGAATTGAGTTAAATTGTAGGACACTCACCTGGTGAGGCAGAGAATTGCTTGGTGTGGGGAAAACCTCCACACATCTGGTGTCAGATGTGTTTGAGTGTGATAGTAGTGTGAGAGTAAAGGAGGAACATAGGAAGACGACTCAAACTTTTCCTACTCAGTATATATAGGTTTTCTTTCTAATATCTCCTTTTTAAAGGCTTATAAAAAAAGATTGGGAACCACTGGAGTAGGAAGGGGGAAAGGAGACACATCCATGGTGCCATGATGGAATGCCAAGGTTGTGGTCAGTTCTCAGGTGGAAGTTCTTAGGGGGAAGACAAGAGACTCAAGTAAAAAAACAAAATAAAACAAAATGTAGAGATTGGATCAATTACTAGAGGATATATAGAAAGCTGGCCTCTTTTATTTTAATTTTAACCAAACTATGGCAATGAGAACAGGGTTTTGAGTACCTCATCTCCAATACTTCATTGTAAGACTCTTGGATGACTCATGTGCTTAATTCATCCTTATAATTCTCACATGGCCTACCAGACACAGAGTCTTTCAAATAGCAGACACAGTACATGTTTTAGAGCGAATGAATGAATAAATAGTGTTATACTGGGGATCATAAGATCTTTTATTTATTTATTTTTTGTCATTATTTCATCAAGAAAGTCACTTAACATCCCTTAGCCCCAGTCTCACCATCTCTAAAGTGGAGAAGTCAGGCTACATGGTCTGGAAGCTCTAAGAAAGCATGGTTTGATGACTAGAATAACTCTTTTTTTTTTTTAAAGGAAGCATGATACATATCTATGGTATCAGAATCCACTCCTCAAGTTATACTGCTTGACAGCTTGGTTGCCTGCATAATAGCAAGAAGCCATGGGCCTGAACAGCATCACATGAGTAAAGTTAGCTGCAAGAAGAACTTCCACAAATGGAAAGGGCAAGAACAAGTCCCAAGACTTCATCTCCCGAGGTGATGCTGAGTAAGAATGTGAGGGCCCAGGATGGCTCCTGGAAAGCCTGGAACCTAACACTGTCCCCACAGGGGTAGTTTTGGGGGTGAGGCAGAGTTGGGGTGACAGAGAATGCGTGTGGGAGAGTGACAGCCCCGAACTGGCTGGGCCTAAGCACTTCCCGGTGGGCTCTGTCTTCAGACTTCATGAAGCTGAGGTAAGAGTGGGGGTGGCCTTAGGTCTCTTAGTACAGGAAAAGTACATCGAGGTGGGAGGAGGTGCAAAGCCTGGAAGAGCCTCTAGGTCAGGGGTCAGCAAACGTCTTCTGTAAAGGGCCAGATTATAAAAAATTTAAACTTTATGGGCTATACAGTCTCTGTTGCAATTATTCAACTCTGCCATCAGAAGCAGAGGAAGGGGTGTGAAATTTGGGGGAGGGTGACAATATGAAAACAATGAGCATGGTTAAGTTTCAATAAAAATTCAATAAAAATTTTGTTTATAAAAACAAGAGGGTATTTGACCCCTGGCTGTAGTTTACCTACCTTTTTTTTGTTAATACAAAAAAAGATAGGTAAACTAGGTAAAGAGGTAGGATAGTAGAGTGTTAACTGTGGTTGATTCTCATTAATAGGTGCCTACTAAAAGTACTACAGATGTTCTAGAAATCATGATAAGTTATTCTCTTTTGAGCTGGAAAACTCAACTAAAACAAGATGTTTTATTAGTGAGCCAAATTTGGTCCATATCAGTCACCTTCTTTAAATTTATCACAGAATAAACTAAAAGAAGTACTGACAAATGGACAATAAAACAAACACCAAATACCCAATACTTTCATTAACAGTAATATCTCACTTCATTGCATTGACTAAGTAGACATAAAATATGTACACTTGGAAGCGGTCAGAAAATAATGCTGTGACCATGTGCTTAAGAGTAGTACAGACTGTGTGTACAATGCAGAGGGAAAAAAAAGATGGGTGAGTTGGGGGAGAGAGTCTTACAGATTAAGAAAGGGAGTACAGTGTAGTGTATAGGCGTGGGCTCTAGACTGGGATACATGGGACCATTTACTGGGCCTTGTATTTACTAGCCATATGGCCTTGCACAAGTATCTCCTCATCTCTAAGATTGGAGATGGCGGGGGAAAGTATATACCTCATAGGGCTACCGTGAGGATTAAATGTTAGTACCTCTAAAGTGTTTAGAACAGTGGTCTGGCATTATAACAATAATAATGCTAATTATTATTCTATATTAAGATAGATCCTGCAAGAAGTTTGAATTTGGGTCAGCAAGAAGGAATGGGGAGGGCATTCCAGGCAGAAGATACAACATGAGCAAAGGCACAGAGGTAGGAATGAGCTTGGCATGGGAACAGGAGAGGGAGAAGGATGCCTTGAAAAGCCATGCAAAGGAGTTTAGATCTAGTCTAGAGACAGGAGACTGGCATGATGATGAAAACAGTGTAGGGGGAATTGGACCTCACAGAGTGTGCCGGCTCCACTCAAGGGGACTTTCCAAAGCTATCTGTACATTTTAAAATGTCTCACTGGGAGTTGGTAAGGAAACAAGATATTAGATAAGTCAAATCTATTTCATGTAATCTCTTCATTTTACTGAGAAGTAATTTCCAAAAACTGTAGTTTGATTTTATCAAGTAACATTTGACTACAAGTTTGTTTTTCTTTCCCCCTCTAGATCTACTCAGATATTCTTTATTTCAAAATACATAAAGTGGCAGAGTCTGATGTCACAGATGTTCTTTTGTTGCTGAAAGGTTGAGAGGCAGTGAGCTGAGAAAAAAATCCTGCTGAAATATGCAAAAAACCCTAAATAGTTAGTCTGCACGAAAATCTGGGGTGGCAGCTACATGGATGAACAGGTATTAGACAGAGCCCTGGTCATTTGGACAACTCCAATGACCAGAAAATAGATGGCCACATACTTCTATTTTTAAAGGCTCTGAGAGGTCTGATAACTTGACTTATTCCAGGCAAAATGTTCCCCTCAACTCCTGATGCCATGATGGTTAATTTTATATGTCAATTTGCCTAGACTAATGTGCCCAGTTTGGTGAAATGTTAGTCTACATGTTGCTGTGAAGGTGTTTTGTAGATGCGATTAACATTTACCGTCAACTGACTTCTTTTTTTTTAAGATTTTTTTGATGTAGACCAATTTTTTTTTTTTTTTGCGGTACGCGGGCCTCTCACGGTTGTGGCCTCTCCCGTTGCGGAGCACAGGCTCCGGACATGCAGGCTCAGCGGCCACAGCTCACGGGCCCAGCCGCTCCATGGCATGTGGGATCTTCCCGGACCGGGGCACGAACCCACATCCCCTGCATCGGCAGGCGGACTCTCAACCACTGTGCCACCAGGGAACCCCTGATGTGGACCATTTTTAAGGTCTTTATTGAATTTGTTGCAATATTGCTTCTGTTTTTATGTTTTGGGTTTTTTGGCCCTGAGGCATGTGGGACCTTAGCTCCCTGGGATCAAACCCACACCCCCTGCATTGGAAGACAAAGTCTTTAACCACTTGGACCGCCAGGGAAGTCCCTACCGTCCACTGACTTTAAATAAAGCAGATTACCTTCCATAATGTGGATGAGCCTCATTCAAACAGTTGAAGACCTTGAGAGCAACAACTGAGGTTTCTCAGAGAAGAAGGAATTCTGCCTCAATACTGTAATGTAGAAATCCTACCTGAGTCCCCAGCCTGCTGGCCTGACCTATAGATCTGGGACTCAACGTTGCACCTTCAGCTCTTACCTGAGTTCCCAGCCTGCCAGCCTGCCCTACAGATTTCATACTTTTTGGTCTCCTAGTGGTTCTGTGTTCTGTTTCTCTGGAGAAGCCTGAAGTACCCCTCACCCCCAACAACACGTACCAAGTTTTCTTGGCTGTCCAAACACTGGGCCCCAGACCTAGCCTCTTCCTATTTCTCAAATCAGTATCTCCATGTCTGGCTCCCTCTTCTTCCCAGGGGATATTATCCAAAGCATTAAATCCATTCTAAATAAAGAGTTAATAACTGATGAACAACTTTTTAGGGAGGAAATTAAAAGGCATCTACTGAAAATCTAACACATTGGTATTTGTCTTGACAAAACCATAAAACATTATGCTAAGTAAAAATGAGTAATTTGTTCCTTTAATACTTCATCACTAGTGATCATCAGTCAAGTTCTACATTTTATGCAGCTCTAAACATGATTACAAAGACTTGGATCAATCTGAAAATAACTCTGAATGCAACTGAAACATGTAGAACACAAAATAATGTCATGTATGTATGTACATGACAAAGATGAATGGAAATACAGATAAACGCATAATTGTTTTTTTTTTTTAATATATTGTCAAGGACCATGACTTTTCCCACCCCACACCCAAGGCAGACATTATTCATTCATCAATCACCACACTTTCCATCTAGAAATAGTCTCCCAAACCATCCTTATCTCTGCTCTAGGCATTCCCTGCACCTGACATGAGGCCTGTTTGCCCTTCTGGATTTGGTCCAACTTTCTCAATTGACAGTTGACAAAACTGAAGCACAGAGAGGGGCAGATCTTACCTAAGGTTGTGTAGCTAGCTCACAGAAAAACTTAAATCTAAATGTCTTGAATTTTAATTGTGACCTCTTTTTTTATAAAAATAAATATTTCAGGCATAAAATAAAGTATAGAGAATAATGTAATGAACATCTGTATAACCACTACCCAGTTTGAGGTTAAATTTGATGTTTATCACTTCCATACTATTTTTGTACTTTTATATCACATGACTGTTTCCCATAAACACTACTTAGGGGTTGTTTGCATGTGTGTTTTTTTTTTTTTTTTTTGCGGTACGCGGGCCTCTCACTGCTGTGGCCTCTCCCGTTGCGGAGCACAGGCTCCGGACGCGCAGGCTCAGCGGCCATGGCTCACGGGCCCAGCCGCTCCACAGAATGCGGGATCTTCCTGGACCGGGGCACGAACCCGTGTCCCCTGCATCGGCAGGCGGACTCTCAACCACTGTGCCACCAGGGAAGCCCTATTTGCATGTTTTTAAACTCTCTGTCATTGGTAATATGCTATCTGTATCTGTCTTTCCTCTCCAAATTATATTGTTCAGATTTATTCATCTCAAAAATACATCTAGTTTTGGTGCTTTCATTTTAATTACTGTCTAGTCTTCCTATTCATCTTTTCTCCTATTGATTCATATTTGATTATTTCTAATTTGTTGCTATTATAAGTAATAGTACCGTGTACATTCCTATGTGTGTCTTCTATGATGTATATCTATCTAAGTGGTCCTGACTTATTTACACTGTACCACATATTCTCAGGTAAGTGCCAAGGAGGGGTGAGGGAGAAAGAGGAGAAGCATCACTCTCTCACCTCCCTGACTCTCCCTTCCTCCAGGTTAAAAGGTAGAGACTGTGACTATATATAATTGTGGAGGGGCGGGGGGCCGGGCAGGGGGAGGAGGGAATTAGTCCCATTTCTTTAACTTGACTTTTGATCAAGATAGTTACTCTATTTTGAATTTCAGACACCATTAAAAGAGGGTTTGAAATTTTCCTGTTTATAAGGAGCTGTACTGGTTAAAAATGACTGTGATACACTGTTAATCCAAAGAAGTCACTTTATAACAGTGCAACATGCAGACCATGTGGCAGGCCATAGGATAGACATTTAGGTTGGCAGCAAGCCTTTGAGTGTTCAGTTCTCCAAATAGGTGTTTCTGCCTTCATTACTCAGATCCTACGCTCTTTCCTGACAATATTTTCTCTCTAGGAAAGAGCTTGAAAACTGGTCATTGACAGGCTCAATTAGCCTACGGGCACATTTTATTTAGTTTGTTTGGTATTTGAAATACTTTCAGCCAGCATTTAGTAATTAGGTTGTTTTTATATAAAAATATGGATTTCCATCTTCTCAGGCAATGTTAGGCTAGTGCTAAATTGACATGGAATATACTCTCCAATTTGTTGAAATCCCTCCCCCACTCCCTATCAGGTTATACTAGACAGTGTTTACTCATTTCATCTCCTGCCTGGCCCTAGTAGGCACCTGAGTTTATTACCTCTGTGTTCAGGACTTCCACTATGCTTTCTTCCTTATGCTGAGCCATTGAAGGAGTCGCTTATACACTCTGACCTCGTGAAATTCAGACAAATATTGGGCCTCTCCCATGGAAACTCACATGTAGGCCAAGCAGATCAATTTATAGGAATATAGGAGTTTTGTTTCTCAAGAAATGAATGTTTCTATCAGGCCTGCCAGTGTTGATCTGAAAGTTTTCTGAGTCAAGAAAATCTTGTTGCTGATTCAGAAAAGCTCAGGGTAACAGTCCGGCCTAAGCTGCAATTCTTTCCTGGTGCTGTGCCCAGGGATGCGTATACAGTCACAGGATGTAGTTTCAAGAATCGCTTTCAGGGAAGTGGTGGAGACAGGGAGGGTGCAGGAGCCTCTTTTCATTTCATTCTTTTAAGTTTCATTTTGTGCTTCTAAGCTGCCATGTCTGATGCATAAGCCAGACACAGACCCTGGTATCTGAAGGTTTTCTAGGGTTATTTTCACAATTGGTCCCTCTGGAATTTTGGGGATATATTCAACAGAATTTGAAAATGAACAGTTCTGAATATTCTGACTAGCCGATACATAGTAATTTAGAAATTTCTATGAATTGCCTATCATTATTTTGGTGACTCATAAACTTGTGTGTCACACCATGTGATCCCTAGATTTCAGGGAAAGGCAGCTTTCCCAAGAAAGCCAGAAATACCCATTTTACAATGAGACCCAGGCCTGTTGGTCCCCAACACACCACTTCCCCAGGGTCTAAGCTTTTCATCCAATGAGCCTGAATGATTTCAGCAATCCTACTTCTCCTAACCTCCAGATCACATCCTCTCTCTTCCACAAAGTCAAGCTCCATGCCTGTCAACCTCATGACATACTTCTACATCCCCAGCAATGCCCCTGACACACAGCCCCCAACAGTGTACTTAACAACTGTTGCAAAAACATCAGCTGTTGATTGTGCCACAGTAGAATATCTTCTCCTTACTGTTAAATTTAACCATGCATCTAATTTTGTGAGCCCAGATGTCCTGTGCCTTATTTTCTAGGGGTGCTTAGGAATACAGACAGACAAAAGGCTACAGAGTTGTTCTGTGGCTATACAAGACACCATCTTGTTCTCCAAGAAAGGTATGGAACAACACTGGGTTGCAAGAAAAACGGGCTAAAAATGCCACTTAACAGGAAGATTCTGCACGAGCCTAAACTATTCAGTTGCCCTTGGTGCATTAATAGAGGTTATTTCTTAATTCACGCTGGGAGAGGAAAGGGGGTGAAAAAGAAAAGAAAAATCATGATTACTTACAGCTCTGTCCACTTCCCTCCTTACCATGGTGACATATCTTTTTGTTGTGCCTGAAAAAGAAAAAATCCAGGGATGGGTTAAGATTAACGAGGAAATAGTTCTGTTTACAGGCTAAACAATGGCAGAACAAAAAGTAACTTCAAATAAATCCACATATAGAAGTCCAAATGTCCACCGTGGTTTGAGACCTCAGGCTGAATACGACGAAAAACCATACTCTTAGGAGAAAATTGTGAAGAAAGAAGGCCCCCACTTACTTCCCATTCTGTTTTCTGCCTCTGGCCCCCAGGTACTCAGAGGCTGAGGGGCTGCTAATTTGGGTATTCAGCCCAGGAAATGTCTCCGAAATTATCTCTCCCTGTTTTGCTTTAGTCCTGAATACCACTTCCTTCCTGTCTTCCCTAAACAGAGCAGATGGTCTGATCAATTAATTTACACTAAGGTATAAATGACATACTTGTTCAAAATAATCCCTGGGGCAGAAGCACAAGTTCACATGATGGGACGCTGCTGACCACTGTTTCCCTGGTTTCATCTCTTTCTCAACCGCTGATTTCACATGTTCCCTCCCACTCTGATTTTCTTCCAGGGCTTGATGCCCATGTCCTACAGTTGCCTGGGCTACTGAACTCAATCCATCCCTAATTCTGCTTTTGCTCTGTACATCAGATTCTTTGTAACTCCCTCATAACCATCCTGACCTTGGCCTGGACTTAGAGGGCTTCTATCCCACACGGCAATCTCCTCCAAGAGTGTTTGTATTTGAAAGGAGCCCAATGGTTAGCCTATAGAAATTGCCCTTGAATGTTGGAGATTGAGTGAATGCCTGAGGTCAGTGCTGCCATTCTCTGTGGTTCTCATGCAAGCATTAGCCAGCATATTTGGCCTTTGGTTTAAATCCCTGCAAAGTCCTGGCTCAGTCTTTTAGGGCAGTGCCACTCAAAATGTGGTCCATGGGCTGGTACCAGTGGGTGAACTGATTGTTAACAGTCTATGATGAGATAGATATAAAAATCAAGTATAAACATTTAGAAACTTTTATAGAAATTCTTTTAATATGTTTTGTTTTTTAATGATCATATTTATTGAAATATATATTTATTGAAATATCATATTATATTTATTGAATCCAGTAGAAATTGGAAATACTGCTCTATCCCACAGAGTAGCTACTAGCCACATGTGGCTATTGAACACCTACAATATGTGAGCACTTAAAATATGACCAGGGACTTGAATTTTTATTTAATTTAAATAACGACATATGGCTACATTGTACAGAGCAGGTTAGCATACATATCTGCACATGGGAGGTTAAATGTCTAAAATTTTGTTTAACGTCTATATATGCCAGGTAATGTTTTAGACACTGGACATATACTGATGAATAAGAGAAACACAGTCCCTGAACTCAGGAAATTTAAAGATTAGCAGATGAAGCAGAACTTAACATTGTTTTTGTAATAGAAGGCCAACTTCTTTTCTGGAACCCAGCAAGTCACCCTGTAGCCGTAAACTATTGAATGGTTCCTCTTAAGTGGAGATGGTAAACAGAACCCTGTATGGACTGTCAACAGCCTCCCTATACACCTTGGTGTGCAGAGCTGGTTGCTGAGACATAGGTGGGTAAATCTATTTAGGAGCCAAAGAGCCTTCTGGGTGGACCTGTTTATTTTACTCTGATAGATTTAGAAGTTTGGGACAGCAATGTCGCCAAGAGGAACTCAAGATAAGGCAGTTAGGACTGATGTCCCAGGCTCAATGCAAAGGCTGAGCGCAGAAGAGGCTGGCTGGGCACAGCTGCTGTTAAGGCAGGAAGCCCCTTCTGCCACACCAGTCCATGAGAATCTTGCTTTAGGAGAAATGACAGAACGTGTGAGGGGAGCCAGAAGAGTTGCCATCCTGCATCACTCTGGTCTGTGTGGGGATCTGGACTGGCAAGGGTACCTTTGTGTGGTGGACAGAGATACCCAGAGGGAACAGAGATGTTGCACGGCAGTAGAAACAGCTGCAGCTCAAAACCAGTGCCCTCTGGTGAACTGACCTAGCTCCCCAGTAGCCTTCCTGCCTGTTTTGAAGCAGCACTGACCCTGGGGGCTAAGCAAGCCTCCTGACAGTCTGTGGGAGGTGGGGAGGTACATACTGTAAGAGGGAGACACTGGACTTCTTGCTGAGGTAGGCAGGTGGGTACTTGAGGATTTGGAAAATTAAAAGGGATGCAATTCCATTTATAGCCCAAGCTATTAAAACAGGCCGTAAGTATGTAATGTGTGCTGAGTGCATTGAAAGAAGAAGTAGGTGCTATGGAAATATCTAACAAGGGGATTTGAAGTAATGGGTGTCGTGAGGGAGTAGAGTCAGGGGTGGGAGTAGAATCAGGGAAGGCTTGATAAAGTGACAGCTTAGCTAAGATTCAAAGGATGACTCCAACTCAGGTGGACAAAGAAAAGAAAGTATTTTAGAAAGAGTGAATATTATATGAGAAAACTCAGAATTGCAAGAATGAGATACCTCTGTGGACCAGACAATTCTGTACGGCTAGAGCTTGGAAAACGAGTGTACAAAGCCAAGATGTGAGTCATAGGACCAGGGATTTGTTGGGACTTCACCCAGCGAGCAGTGAGAAGCCATGGAAGAGGTGTGAGCAGAGAAGACATGGTAGATTTGAGAATATAAACGCCTGTTCTAGCTAAATTGAAAATAGACCACATTGGAGGCAGGAGTGGGTGCAGGGAGACAAGTAGGAGGGTTCTGCCCTAGACCAGGTTGAACCACAGTCGTGGCAGTAAGGTTGGATCAATAAGCTGGAAAATGTTGTTCTCATATTGCTTCCTGCATCAGATGGAAAAAACACCTCAAAGAAGTTGAGTGATTCGTACAAGATCATAGAACCAATATGTGGGAGCACCAGGTCCAGACCTAGCTTCTGTCACTGGTTTAAAGCTCTATCCAGAGTACCAGAACTTCTCAAGCTTCTTCTGTGACATGAGTTTGTCTACATGGCAGATGCATTTCCACACGTGTATCTGTTTACTCCCTTGCAAGAAAGCAGATCCCAAAGCACAAGAGTTAGAGAGGGGGGTTATTACATAGGCAACGGTGATTTCACTCTGGTTCATTAAAAACAGAAAAGGAATCATTTGAAAATGTATTCACTTACCTCTTATTAGTAACAAATCTCTCCCACTCCAGTTGGTGCCTGAGACTTGCACCCAGCTTGAAGCTACTGATAGCTTCACTTACTCTTGAGATTGGAATGGGGGATGAGGGGAGGATTTCTTTTTTCTGCTCTATCTTTAAGGAATGTTGCTCCATTTCATTTTCCCAAAGAGAGTAGGGACAGAAGACTCTGCTGCTCATTTCTGAGGTGACTAATGGGCTCTCAGGTCCCAGGTCTGGAACCTTGGTTATAAAGTTGTTTCTGAGAGGTACGTATGAGGGAGGTAATGAAAGAATGCAGAAGGTAAGATTCTGATGAGCTGCATCTGTCATGACTCTCTGAGGTCATAGATTTACAGAAGTGATTCTGTTTAGTCAAAGTTCTTTGGGGCAAGACCCTGTAATTCCTCCTTTATGGTGAATTGCCCTTCCCCTCCACTTCTATCCCCTCTCTTTCTCTCTCTCCCCACCCCATTTTTCCTCCTTTCCTCCCCCCCTTCTTCCCTTCTTCCTTCCTCCCCAACCCCCCTCTTTCTTTTAATAATAGTTCTTGGATGCTGGATTCCATAGTAGAGGGTTTTGTGGTTAATACCCAAGCTAATGCACACATAGGTCAAAGGAAAAATTATGACAATATTTCACGGCAGATGAGACTATAGAAGTTAGACTGTAGACATAGGATAACAATCACCTAAAAGCCCCCCAATTCTCAAATAGTGACCGTTCCAAATTCCTACTGAATTACTCCCAGACGCATTTTCCTTTTCTATAGTCCATGTTTAGATCTTGGGAGGAGCTCACTGGGTGCTGACAAAGGAATAGTTTTAGAAAGCACCAGATAGGCCTACAGGCATTCTGGCATGGGCTCAAAGGCCACAGGCATCCTCTGTCCCAGCTGTCACAATAGAATAGGAATGGGTTGGTGAGCATGTGACAGGGTGAGGAGGGAGCTGCTGAAAGACCTCAGGGTACCACCAATCATGTGCTTTCCCTACCCCCAGATGGCCTCATACTTTTTTCCTTTCCTTACCCAACCAGAAGATTCAGATTCTTGTGGGAAGGAGGAGGGCTCAGCCCAGCTCAGACCCAGAATGGAGAAAGGAGGAATGAGAACTAAAGGAATCCTCATAAAGGATCCTGGCATCCTCCCACGAGTGAACTCTGACCACATACTCCTCTGTATTGCGAAAATAACACTGATCTCACGAGGCTAATGACATTTTCTTGGCTCAAAGATCACAGCAAACAATTTCGGCCACAGAAACAAAATATTCCTTTAAAAATATTCAGTGTAAAGATTCCAGCTCACTGAAGACTGGAGCCATTTTTTTTCTGGGGGAAAAATCATCAGGAAAAGCCCAAAGCAATTCATAAGCCCTGCATGGACTGAATTTGAAGCTGGGCAGCTGTAGGCCAGTGAGGCCAAGCAGAGCCTCACACTGCAGATACCCAGTCCACTCAGTTACCATGAATGAAACTCACTTACCTTTTCCAGAATAAAACTTTTGGCAGAGCCGTTTTCTTAGGACTATCATTGTGGCTATGAACATTAAAGCAATGATGAAGGAGAGGATGAAAATATGAAGCAGTGAAGATGAACGGATCTCGGGGGATTCCAGATCACCTGGAGGAAAGAAAAGCACCAGAATCCCATTACATGTTAGCTTAGAGGTAAACCAACAAGTTGGCCAAATGACTGGGTTATAACCAACATGGCCAACTTGCACTGAGCATTTACTCCATGCCAGGTACTGTCCTATGAATGCTGTATGTATATGAATGCTGTATATATATGAATGCTGTATGTATATGAATGTTGTATGTATTAGCTCTTTTACTCCTCACAACCATCCTATGAGACAGGCTCTACTATGACCCTCATTTTACTGATGGAGGAAGTGAGGCACAGAGGCCTTTCCCAAAGTTATACAGTAAGTGACATAGCTGAGATATAATCCAGGCTGCCTGGTTCCAGATCCCATGCTTTTCATCATTCTGATACACCTATCATATTATGTCTTCCTTCCTTCTTTCTTTCTTCTTTTTCTTTCATTCCTTTCTTTCTTTCTTCCTTCCTTCCTTCTTTCTTTCTCCCTTCCTCCCTTCTTTCCTTCCTTCCTTCCTTTTTTCTTCTTTCTTTCCCTTCTTTCTCTCTCTCTCTCTCCTTCTCTCCTCCTTCATCATCTCTCTTTTCCCAGTAGGATAGTCCCTCAGCCCAAATATGTCTCCTCACTCCACTGGTAAGCACTCATGGTGCTTAGAATTTTTACCATCAGTTATTCAATCTCCAGGATTAACAGGATCCTTTTGAAAAAACTAGAATATCATACCTTAGCATGAATCACTACAACTAGCCCTTTTCCTTGTCTCAGCTAATCAAGGTCTGACAGTGAGGAAAAGATGAATTAGTAGAGAGGTGGAAGAGAAGAGTAATTTTGGAGGTTGGGGGAAAGACTTGTAAAGGAGAGCTCTGGTTAGAATGAGGGCCCCAGACTGACAAAGGGCAGGCCTGGAGGGGCGTCCACTGTAGGGAGATGGAAGGGTATCCAGGGTAAACTGTGCCCTTTCCAAAAGGCTGAATTTTGCCTCATGGAGTAACTCATAAAGAATAAACATAACAGGGAATTCCCTGGAGGCCCAGTGGTTAGGAGTGTGCGCTCTCACTGCTGAGGGCCCCAGGTTCAATCCCTGGTTGGGGAGCTAAAATCCCACAAGCTGTGCGGCGTGGCCAAAAGAGAAAAAAGAACATAACAGCCTGGTCCAGGAAAAACCTGGCAAAACTGCTCATGAGGAAGGGCTCAGTCCTGCCAACTGCCCTCCCCCTCCCCTATCATAGGGCTGTCTGAGAATCACAGACAGTTTTAGCTGAGGAGGGATCAGATATCATTTGATGTGAGGCCTTCGTTTTACAGTTGAGGAAGTAAGGCTCTGAGATGCTAAATTATCTATAAGGTCATCACTGCTAAGTAAGTGATGAAGCCAGGATTGCAAACCTAGATCTGTCTGATCCAAAGCTCAGGCCCCACAGATATTTGTCTCTATCCTAAGATTGTGGTGAACATTAAGAAAAATAAAAAGCATTATGAAGTCTGGTTCATCTACACATTGGATAATCCATATATAAAAATTTTAATTGAGGTATAATTGTCATATAACATTATATTAGTTTTAGGTATACAACATAATGATTTGATATTTGTATATACTGTGACTGATCACCACAATACGTCTAGTTAACCTCCCTTACCATACATAACCCATAGTGATTAATATCTTCTAGGAAATGCTGATTAAGCACTTGCTACATGTAGCACCATAAGTCAAAGAGTTCTCACTGTCCCCACAGCAGGAGAGGCCCCTACTTCAGTGCCTTTATGCAAACCCTTGTCCTGGGCAGGTTCCCTCATAGTTCCTTCCACACACAAACTCTACTTATTCCTGAAGACTTTCTAACATTGAACATCCAACAGGACATCAGTCTGCTTAGATTGTAAGTATCTGAAGTGCAAAGATTTTCTCTAAGTCATCTCTGAATCCCCTATAGAGCCAGGCGCCAGCTACATGAAAGGTGTCAATAAGGATCTGTTGGGCTGAATTGACCATCTGTCTATCTAGTCTACCTTGCCCAATCTTCCTTGTCATTAGTTACCTTGTGGCAGACTGCTGCTTATCCCTTAAATCCATTCTCCATTTCTTCTCTAGTATTAGCTAGGGATTAGGTGGACACATGGCTTCTCTGAGACTACATTTCTAAGCCTCCCCTGCAGTTAGGTGTGGCCAGCCACGTGAACTAAGTTCAGGACTAGAGAATGGGTCTTTTGAGTCTTGGCCTTCAAACACTGAATGTGTCTCTTTTCCTTTCTGAAGGCTGAAACATGAATGTGGCAGTGACCCAGCTTTGACAATTCAGCAGGGGTAACATCCTGGAGAGTGCCAGAGCAACAAGATGGAAAGAACCTGGATTATTGAATACTTTATGGAATATAGTGACTTCCCTGCTCTGAACCACCTTCTATCTCTGACTGTGACATCAGAGAGAAATATACTCCTGCTTTATTTGAGTCACTGTATTTTGAGGTTACTTAGCCTACATCCTAATACATCTTCTTTTAGATTGTTTTATAGCAATTGCATGCTACTTAACAATGATGTCATGATGCAATGGGAAAAACATTGGATTTATCCTATCTACAGCCTCATGCACTCACAAGGAAGTCATGCCTCTCACTAAAGGTACCATACTTTTTTTCCTGTTTCATCCTTTCTGACTGCTAAGGACTTTACAAACATATTTCATTTAATCCTCACAATAACCCTATTAGATATCTACCATTATTTACCCTCATTCTACAAATGAGAGGCTGAGTTCTAGGGTGGCACAGTCATACATTCATGTTCTCAGAGCTAGTAGGTAGCAGAGAGAGGATTTGAAATTCAAGTCCATCTGACTTCAGAGCCCATGCTCCTGACCACTGCCAGAGAGTCACTTCCAAGTCTCCTGGGAGAACTTCTCTGCCAGCCCTACAAGGGTCTTGTTATAATTATTTCCTGTGTTCCAATCTCATTATATTTCCTAATGAAAATGCAACACTGCCTTAGTGGAAGGAACCCTGTTTCAAAGGGAAAATGGTCTCATTGCTCCTTCATTTCTGATTGAAAATTAGGATGTTCAGTCATCTATTCTAGAGCCACTGGAGCACCTCCCACCCCAGACTCTCACTGCTATATTTGTTTTATTCATTGACTTCTGGAGAAGCATGTTGTGGGTCACAGAAGTCAGCTGTGAGCTGCTCAACTTATGAGAATGAGTAGAAAGGGGACAGTCATAAGACAATTTAAAAATGCCTTTGTGAAACAGAAGCAAGAATGCCTTTGTGGGAGAATGTGTGACTTTGGTTATTTTGTTGCTATTTTGTTGGTGTTTGTATCACAAACTAGGGGATCATTTAACTGCTCTGATCTGGCTATCCACACAGACTAGCAGCTGGGATGATGGGACTGGGGTCATCCAAGACTAAGTCTCCAACCCATTAATCTGACATTTATTGAGCACTATATGGGCAGAGCACTGAGGTTTTGCTTTAGTTTGGACATAAAGAAGACTCATGTGAACAATTAAAATACATGGAAAATAAAATACCAATGAAAGAGAAAAGACAAGTACAGTCACAGGCAAACAAAGAAATGGTACAGGCAATAGGTTTTAGGACTCAAGATGAAGGAAAGATGCCTTGTACCCTGGAGTTACCTGAGCTGCCATGGAGAACTGGTGAAGAGGACGAATAATGATATTTTATGTGGAAGAAACTACTGAGCAGAGAAGTCATGGTGACTGGAGAGGTACAAGCAGGTTCAGAGAGTACAGGGAAAGGAAGGGGAGCTGCCTGGAGCAGAGGATCCATGTCAGGGGATAGGATGAATATAGAGCTGGAAAGGATTCTCAACATATCTCTAGAGACTGGTTGAAAATCTCTGACTACACAAAGATTCCTCCATTCCCCTGCCAGCCGCATTCATGAGTGGTATCCCAGGAGCTCCCAACCTCTGATGCAGACCCCACAGGTCTCTCCCACGATTGTTGACTATTCCATCAGCTCTGTTGGCTCCCTTGGAGAGAAGAGCCAGCTTACTTCATTCCTAACTTCTCACCACCTCAAGCCTTCCAGAAGAATGGTTAGTCTGCTCTTCCACCTCTCTACCATGAAGAAAAAAATACTGATGTACTCAGTGATGTGAAGTCTAGATTCCAGTTATTTCCAAATTCATCTTACCCAGGCCCCTGTTTCCCAGCAAAACTCCTTATATGTGTCATTCTAGAAAACCGCATTTCATCCAAAGTATTGGCCAAAAAGTAACCAGGCAGAAAATACCACATAACAAAGGAGAGTTTGCTAAACAATTCTTGGAAAAAAATAATTCCCCTGGGATTGTAATATATAAGACTCTAGACCTCTGGTACGAATTAGTTATAGCTCAATTTTTATAAGGTGACAAGTCTGGTGGTCTTAGCTGTGATTTAAAAAAGAGGTAGAGAATATTGAAAGGTCCAAACTTGCCTAATTCACTATTTTCACTCAAAGTTGGCCCTAAAAATGGGAAGTTGCTAAATCCTTAGCATGAATCCTCTCCTTACTTCCTCACTTCATCATAATCACTTAGTTAGAAAGAAGCTGGGCTAACTTTAGCGCTGAAATTGGGTAGCCAAGTGTGGATAGCTGGGGAAGCGGGGAATTGGGGGTTTGAAGATGACAACGGAGCTGGCTGCCTCTGAAAACTATATCAGGGAGGATTCTTTTCTTGTAAAAAAGAGAAATGCTAGGAAATTAATGATGAGATGGGCATTGAGTCACTTCAAAGTTCTCAGTCTGGTCTGTGGATTGATGCCAATCCATGATAAAATTTAATTTGAGACAGGGCAGGTATCTCTGGTGCCCCGACTCATATTCTGCCTGTCTTACCCCTGATTTCAGCTATGGCTGAATGTGGCTGAATGATGGATGGTTCTGTGCAGGTTCTAACTCACTTCCCCCAGACAGTCTTGCCTCAACCATGTGCTACTTTTATGCCAGGGCTCCCCCAATGCTGAGGGTTGGTCCCTTTCATCATTACTTCCAGTGACCCATTTGTAGAATTTTTGCTTCTCATCTCCACAAATTTAGGCTCCACTTAAAGGTCCAGCTTCCTAGTGGCAAGTGCTTCTCCCAAAGGATGCTGTACCAAGGGATATGTTCTATTGCATCTAGATAATGCCTAGTCAGCTTGAGCTCTACCCACTGTCAGACCAGCAGGCAAAGAAAAGAATCATTGCACTGGTAGAGTAATCAATCTTGATTACCAGGAAGAACTCAAATGCTGCTACATAATGGAGGCAAGGAAGACTATGTCTGGAACTCAGGGATCCACTGATTCTCTGAGTCTTGTTACTTCCACACCCAGTAATAACAATGAAAAGGCAATTGCAACAACTTCAGTCTGCTAAGGGCAAGGTGACTACGGGCTCATGTCTCTCAGGGTTGAAAGTCTGAGTCACCCCCAACCCCTATTTCTCTTCATCTTCCAGGCAAACAAACTATTCCATCTGAAATGCTGAGCGAGGGAAATCTAGAATGTATGGTGGATGAGAGAAATGACAAACATCACTTACGGCTTGGGATCAGTTGCAGCAGCAGAAGCTGTAACTTGTTCCATGAACTCTCGTATGTGCATCTTGTGCAGAGATTGTAGCTACTTCCCTGCCTGAAGCCTCGGAGACAGTGGACTTAATGTAGGGCATGAATGGAGGGATTTGAGCAGCACAAGGGATAGACTGTTGTAGTCCTGCCTCATTTCCTCTCAGCTTCACCCCTGATTTCAGCCACAGACTGGGTAGAATTCAGGGTGGGCCTTGACTCACTTCATGGTCAGTGATTCACCTCAAGTGGATACATTGCTTTCTGCCCTGGAATGACTTTGATGCTCTAGATGGTATGGGGAGCTCACTCAGCCCACATGCATGCATAGCTCACAGTAGAAGGCAGTTAACGCTCCTGGGGACAACTGTTAACCACTGGGGGTAAAAGCAGATTGATTAGTCCTTCCACCTGAAGCCCTTTGAGTAAACATCTTAGGAGATGATCTATGCACTTCTCAGGTGGTCCTTGAGTACTTAAGCTTCTATTGTCCACACCAACAACTTTGGTAATGCACCCTTCTATTTGTTTTTCTTTCTTTCCTGTCTTGATTTCCTAAACCTCTCACTTCTGCTCCCTGGGGTCATCACCTAAATACCTGCATGCCACACAAGTCCTTATCATAGGCTCTGTTTTATCTAACTAAGGTAAAGGGCAAATAGTGAAATATAATGACAACATAGCAAATCTTCTATAAAGTCAAATTTATCATAACTAGGGGCTGTTCTTTACTTGGAGATTATATCCTTTATTGGTATGATAGCAGAATAATGACTCACCTCAAACATGTCCATGTTCTGAAACCTGTGAATGAGTTATCCTACACAGCAGAAAGATTTTGCAGATGTGATTATATTAAGGACCTTGAAATGTGAAAATTATCCTAAATTATCAGGTTGAGGTATGTATTGCGGGGAGGCATCTAATGTAATCACAGGATCCTTAAAAGGTGGAAAAGGTGGCTCTTAAAAGGCAAGAGAGTTAAAGAAAGAGATGTGATGACAGAGGCAGAGATCTGAGTAATGCAATTGCTGGTGTTGAAGGCTGTAGGAAAGGTCCACGAGCCAAGGAATACAGGTGGCCTCCAGAAGGCAGAAAAATCAGGAAAATGAATTCTCAGAGCCTGTGCAATCCTGTCAACACCTTGATTTGAGACCAGTGAAGCCGTTTTCAGATTTCTGACCTCCAAAAGAGTGAGGTTAAGCCCATGATGTTTGTGGAACAATAGGAAACTTATGTCTCTGGTGATAAAATGACCTGTCTCTTATGAAATGATTATGATACTAGATGTTAACTCTCTTATTTGGCAAATGAATGTTCTTGGCAGATAAAAGAATTGTCCGACTACCAAAATTGTCAGAAATTTTGCTGGTGCACGAAATTCTAAAGTATGGGATTCAGCATAGCCAGTGAAGCCTCTAAATGATTATTTTAAGAGGTCAGTTTTCCTGGAAAACCCTAAAACCACTTGGCTGGCAGCAAAGCCAGCAAAGTAACATTCATACTGCTGACTCGTAGTACTGTGCCTGAATCACAATGATGAGCCTTTATGCTGGGTGTTTTCAGTTTCCTCTCTGGATCCATTCTCTCCACTCCAACACTCAGTTCTGAGCTCTGAGAGGCTGACTTTATGAACATGTCAGTGGAATTCCACCTGGGCTCTGCTAATGGGAAGCACCAGCAGGAGACTGGAGGGTGGGAGGAGAACGAGGTTGTGGTATCCATTCATCAGCTTCTGCTCTTTGGGGTTGATGCAGGTGGCAGCATGCCTGTACCGGAGGCCACAGCTCCCTCCTCCAGGTTCCAGTAGCCTCTCCAGGGTGGTAATTGCTCCCCGACCTTTGAAGCCCCGGGTGTCCTGCACTACCTTTAGTACTTTCTCTAAATCCTAATCCCACCTTCATAAATCGTCCCTTTATTACACTGTCCTCAGATTACTCATTCTGAATGTGTCATCCATTTCTTGCCTGAACCCTGACTGGTAAGCTAGGCAGCTCTTACCTTGGTCAATGATGGCCGAAGTGAGTTCCTTCATATTGGCATTCCAGAACACACAGCTGAAATTCCTGCCAGGGTGTGGCTTTAGGCGCAAAACACTAGTGACCTGGTAGAGGCCTTCAGAGGTCTTGGTGTGGCTGGTGTTGGTAGGAACACTGGTATTTGGCCAGGACACTTCTGCCAGGGGATAGCCTACAGCCTGGCAGGTGAGCTCTACCTCATCTGTCCCTGGGACCTTAAGGTTGCGAGTGTTTATTTTCTTGTAGGAAGCTGGATAAGAGAAGAAGAAAAAGAAATAAGTCTCTCTTTTCTGATTCCCGTAGATCTCTGTACTCAATGCCACGTGAAGTAAAATTATCATTATTAAGTACTAATAGTTTTAACTTGTTAAATATTTCCTATGTCCCAGATATCATGCTATTTTACATACATTGAATTATTTAATTTTTACAATACATCAAAACAGCATTGTTAATATACCCAACTTTTGTTGAAGGTAATTGAGGCTAGAGAGGTCGAGATTTCACTCAGAGGCAGAGGGCTTTTAACTGGTGGAGCCAATTTATGAACACTCGAGGTTTGATTCCAAATCTCAATGGTGCTTTACGCTACCACAATCTATGGCATCCTGTATTAATGTAAATTATCTTACAATTGGGGATTGGAGAAAAGAGAGGCTGGGTAAACTAAATCACTAGATAACCCCCACATCTCACTTTATTTAGTACTTTTTCTAACATCTTCAGGAGAAAATTTTCTTTCCATGTCCTCCTTTCCTCTGTCCTCTTTAAGATTAGGAGGAGAAAAAAATAAGGACCTAGAAATCTGTTGGAGGTCAGATTCATTGCCATCTTGGTCCCAGATGGTTCCATCTGGGTTTGTTTTTTCGTTTTTTTAACACCTTTATTGGAATATAATTGCTTTACATTGCTGTGTTAGTTTCTGCTGTATAACAAAGTGAATCAGCTCTACCTATACTTACATCCCCATATCCCCTCCTTCTTGCATCTCCCTCCCACCCTCCCTACCCCACCCCTCTAGGTGGACAAAAAGCACCTAGCTGGTCTCCCTGTGCTATGTGGCTTCTTCCCACTAGCTATCTATTTTACATTTGGTAGTGGCTATATGTCAATGCCACTCTCTCACTTCGTCCCAGCTTACCCTTTCCCCTCCCCGTGTCCTCAAGTCCATTCTCTACATCTGTGTCTTTAGTCCTGTCCTGTCCCTAGGTACTTCAGAACAATTTTTTCTTTAGATTCCATATATATGTGCTAGCGTACGGTATTTGTCTTTCTCTTTTTGACTTACTTCACCCTGTATGACAGATTCTAGGTCCATCCACCTCACTACAAATAATTCAATTTCGTTTCCTATTATGGCTGAGTAATATTCCATTGTATATATGTGCCACATCTTCTTTACCCATTCATCTGTTGATGGACACTTAGGTTGCTTCCATGTCCTGGCTATTGGAAATAGTGCTGCAATGAACGTTGTGGTACATGACACGTTCTGAGTTATGGTTTTCTCAGGGTATATGCCCAGTAGTGGGATTGCTGGGTCATATGGTAGTTCTATTTTTAGTTTTTTAAGGAACCTCCATACTGTTCTCCATAGTGCCTGTACCAATTTACATTACCACCAACAGTGCAAGAGGGTTCCCTTTTCTCCACATCCTCTCCAGCATTTATTGTTTCTGGATTTTTTGATGATGGCCATACTGACTGGTGTGAGGTGATACCTCAATGTAGTTTTGATTTGCATTTCTCTAATGATTAGTGATGTTGAGCATCCTTTCATGGGTTTGTGGCAATCTGTATATCTTCTTTGGAGAAATGTCTATTTAGGTCTTCTGCCCATTTTTGGATTGGGTTGTTTGTTTATTTGATATTGAGCTGCATGAGCTGCTTGTATATTTTGGAGATTGATCCTTTGTCAGTTACTTCGTTTGCAAATATTCTCTCCCATTCTGAGGATTGTCTTTTCATCTGGTTTATGGTTTCCTTTTCTGTGCAAAAGCTTTTAAGTTTCCTTAGGTCCCATTTGTTTCTTTTTGTTTTTATTTCCATTTCTCTAGGAGGTGGGTCAAAAAAGGATCTTGCTGTGATTTATGTCAAATAGTGTTCTTCCTATGTTTTCCTCTAAGAGTTTTATAGTGTCTGGCCTTACATTTAGGTCTTTAATCCATTTTGAGCTTATTTTTGTGTATGGTGTTAGGGAGTGTTCTAATTTCATTCTTTTACATATAGCTGTCCAGTTTTCCCAGCACAACTTATTGAAGAGGCTGTCTTTTCTCCATTGTACATCCTTGCCTCCTTTGTCATAGATTAGTTGACCCTAGGTGCGTGGGTTTATCTCTGGGTTTTCTATCCTGTTTTTTGATCTATATTTCTGTTTTTGTGCCAGTACCATACTGTCTTGATTCCTCCAGCTCCATTTTTCTTTCTCAAGATTGCTTTTGCTTTTTGGGGTCTTTTGTGTTTCCATACAAATTGTGAAATATTTGTTCTAGTTCTGTGAAAAATGCCAGTGGTAGTTTGATAGGGATTGCACTGAATCTGTAGATTGCTTTGGGTAGTATAGTCATTTTCACAATGCTGATTCTTCCAATCCAAGAACATGGTATATCTCTCCATCTGTTTGTATCACCTTTAATTTCTTTAATCAGTGTCTTACAGTTTTCTGCTTACAGGTCTTTTGTCTCCTTAGGTAGATTTATTCCTAGGTATCTTATTCATTTTGTTGCAATGGTAAATGGGAGTGTTTCCTTAATTTCTCTTTCAGATTTTCCATCATTAGTGTATAGGAATGCAAGAGATTTCTGTTCATTAATTTTGTATCCTGTTACTTTACCAAATTCATTGATTAGCTCTAGTAGTTTTCTGGTAGCATCTTTAGGATTCTCTATGTATACTATCATGTCATCTGCAAACAGTGACTGTTTTACTTCTTCTTTTCCGATTTGGATTCTTTTTATTTCTTTTTCTTCTCTGATTGCTGTGGTTAAAACTTCCACAACTATGTTGAATAATAGTGGTGAGAGCGGACAACCTTGTCTTGTTCCTGATCTTAGAGGAAATGGTTTCAGTTTTTCACCATTGAGAACGATGTTGGCTGTGGGTTTGTCATATATGGCCTTTATTATGTTGAGGTAGGTTCCCTCTATGCCTACTTTCTGGAGAGTTTTTATCTTAAATGGGTGTTGAATTTTGTCAAAAGCTTTTTCTGCATCAATTGAGATGATCATATGATTTTTATCCTTCAATTTGTAAATATGGTGTATCACAATGTTTGATTTATGTATATTGAAGAATCCTTGCATTCCTGGGATAAACCCCACTTGATCATGGTGTATGATCCTTTTAATGTGCTGTTGCATTCTGTTTGCTAGTATTTTGTTGAGGATTTTTGCATCTATGTTCATCAGTGATGCTGTCCTGTAGTTTTTTTTGTGTGTGTGACATCTTTGTCTGGTTTTGGTATCAGGGTGATCGTGGCCTTGTAGAATGAGTTTGGGAGTGTTCCTCCCTCTACTATAGTTTGGAAGAGTTTCAGAAGGATACGTGTTAGCTGTTCTCTAAATGTTTGATAGAATTTGCCTGTGAAGCTGTCTGGTCCTGGGCTTTTGTTTGTTGGAAGATTTTTAATCACAGTTTCAATTGCAGTGCTTGTGATGGGTCTGTTAATATTTTCTATTTCTTCCTGATTCAGTCTCGGAAGGTTGTGCTTTTCCAAGAACTTGTTCATTTCTTCCAGGTTGTCCATTTTATTGGCATAGAGTTACTTGTAGTAATCTCTCATGATCTTTTGTATTTCTGCAGTGTCAGTTGTTACTTCTCCTTTTTCATTTCTAATTCTATTGATTTGAGTCTTCTCCCTTTTGTTCTTGATGAGTCTGGCTAATGGTTTATCAACTTTGTTTATCTTCTCAAAGAACTACCTTTTAGTTTTATTGATTTTTGCTATCATTTTCATCATTTCTTTTTCATTTATTTCTGATCTGATCTTTATGATTTCTTTCCTTCTGCTAACTTTGAGGTTTTTTGTTCTTCTTTCTCTAATTGCTTTAGGTGTAAGGTTAGGTTGTTTATTTGAGATGTTTCTTGTTTCTTGAGGTAGGATTGTATTGCTATAAACTTCCCTCTTAGAACTGTTTTTGCTGCATCCCAGGTTTTGGGTCGTCGTGTTTTCATTGTCATTTGTTTCTAGGTATTTTTTGATTTCCTCTTTGATTTCTTCAGTGATCTCTTGGTTATTTAGTAGTGTATTGTTTAGCCTCCATGTGTTTGTATTTTTTAAAGATCTTTTCCTGTAATTGATATCTAGTCTCATAGCATTGTGGTCAGAAAAGATACTTGATACAATTTCAATTTTCTTAAATGTACCAAGGCTTGATTTGTGCCTCAAGATATGATCTATCCTGGAGAATGTTCCAGGAGCACTTGAGAAGATAGTGTATTCTGTTGTTTTTGGATGGAATGTCCTATAAATATCTATTAAGTCCATGTTGTTTAATGTATCATTTAAAGCTTGTGTTTCATTATTTATTTTCATTTTGATTGATCTGTCCATTGGTGAAAGTGGGGTGCCAAAATCCCCTATTATTATTATGTTACTGTCAATTTACCCCTTTATGGTTGTGAGCATTTTCCTTATGTACTGAGGTGCTCCTATGTTGCGTGCATAAATATTTACAATTGTTATATCTTCTTCCTGGATTGATCCCTTGATAATTCTCTAGTGTCCTTCTTTGTCTCTTGTAATAGTCTTTATTTGAAAGTCTATTTTGTCTGATATGAGAATTGTTACTCCAGCTTTCTTTTGATTTCCACTTTCATGGAATATCTTTTTCCATCCCCTCACTTTCAAGCTGTATGTTTACCTAGGTCTGAAGTGGGTCTCTTGTAGACAGCATATATATGGGTCTTGTTTTTGTAACCATTCAGCCAGTCTATGTCTTTTGGTTGGTGCATTTAATCCATTTACATTTAAGGTAGTTATCAATATGTATGTTCCTATTACCATTTTCTTAATTGTTTTGGGTTTGTTATTGTATGTCTTTTCCTTCTCTTGTGTTTCTTGCCTAGAGAAGTTCCTTTAGCATTTGTTGTAAAGCAGGTTTGGTGGTGCTGAATTTTCTTAGCTTTTGCTTGTCTGTAAAGGTTTTCATTTCTCCATCGAATTTGAATGAGATCCTTGCTGGGTAGAGTAATCTTGGTTGTAGGTTTTTTCTTTTCATCACTTTAAATATGTCCTGCCACTCCCTTTAGGCTTGCAGAGTTTCTGCTGAAAGATCAGCTGTTAATCTTATGGGGATTCCCTTGGATGTTATTTGTTGCTTTTCCCTTGCTACTTTCAATATTTTTTCTTTGTATTTAATTTTTGATCGTTTGAGTAATATGTGTCTTGGCGTGTTTCTCCTTGGATTTATCCTGTATGGGACTCTCTGAACTTCCTGGACTTGACTGATTATTTCCCCTCCCATGTTAGGGAAGTTTTCAACTGTAATCTCTTCACATATTTTCTCAGACCCTTTCTTTTATTCTTTTTCTCCTGGGATCCCTATAATTTGAATGTTGGTGCGTTTACTGTTGTCCCAGATGTCTCTGAGACTGTCCTCAATTCTTTTCATTCCTTTTTCTTTATTTTGCTCTGCAGTAGTTCTTTCCACTCTTCTATCTTCCAGGTCACTTATCCATTCTTCTGCCTCAGTTATTCTGCTTTTGATTCCTTCTAGAGAGTTTTTTTAAAAAAATATATTTATTTATTTATTTGGTTGCACCAGGTCCCAGTTGCGGCAGGCAGGCTCCTTAGTTGTGGCATGAGAACTCTTAGTTGCAGCATGCATGTGGGATCTAGTTCCCTGACCAGGGATCGAACTCAGGCACCCTGCATTGGGAGCATGGAGTCTCATCCACTGCGTCACCAGGGAAGTCCCTCTAGAGAGTTTTTAATTTCATTTATTGTGCTGTTCATCATTGTTTGTTTACTCTTTAGTTCTTCTAGGTCCTTGTTAAACATTTATTTTATTTTCTCCATTCTATTTCCAAGATTTTGGATCATCTTTACTATCATTCCTCTGAATTCTTTTTCTGGTAAACTGCCTATTTCCTCTTCATTTGTTTGGTCAGGTGGGTTTTTACCTTGCTCCTTCATCTGCTGCATATTTCTCTGTCTTCTCATTTTGCTTAACTTACTGTGTTTGGGGTCTCCTTTTCGCAGGCTGCAAGTTCATAGTTCCCGTTGTTTTTGGTGTCTGCCCCCAGTGGGTAAGGTTGGTTCAGTGGGTTGTGTAGGCTTCCCGGTGGAGGGGACTGGTGCCTGTGTTCTGGTGGATGAGGCTGGATCTTGTCTTTCTGGTGGGCAGGACCACATCTGGTGGTGTGTTTTGGGGTGTCTGTGAACTTATTATGATTTTAGGCAGCCTCTCTGCTAATGGGTGGGGTTGTGTCCCTGTCTTGCTAGTTGTTTGGCTTGTGGTGTCCAGCACTGGAGCTTGCTGGTCGTTGAGTGGAGCTGGGTCTTAGCATTGAGATGGAGATCTCTGGGAAAGCTCTTGCTGATTGATATTACACGGGGCTGGGAGGTCTCTGGTGGTCCAATGTCCTGAACTCGGCTCTCCCACCTCAGAGGTTCTAGACTAACAGCCGGTAGGAGCACCAAGACCCTGTCAGCCACATGGCCAGTTACATGGGGGAGTTTCTTGCCTTTTGGCAAGTCTGAGGTCTTCTGCCAGCATTCAGTAGGTGTTCTGTAGGAGTTGTTCCACATGTAGATGTATTTTAGATATATTTTTTGGGGGAAGGTGATCTTCACATGTTACTCCTCCACCATCTCGAAGGTCCTCTGGGTTTGGTTTTTTTGTTTTTGTTTGTAGCTTCCTTTCTTATCTCTGGACACTTTAACTTAAAGATTTATGTCATTCCTGCTAAAGATGGGGGTTGATGGCTTTTGAGCAAAGACCTGGAACACCTCTGGCAACACTTTGAAGATGAATGAGTTAATACATGTAAGTACTCAGAAAAGGGCAGGAACACAGTAAGCACTTGATAAATGCTATTATTATTTTTAAAGACTTAGATTCTGCCTATAAATAGTCAAGAACTGAGTATATTTATACTTCTCCCTCACACACACACACACACACACACACACACACCCTTCTGTGCAGTGGATGCTGAATGAACTGATCAGATATGTCTCCCTGCCCTCTAGAAAACTGAGATCTAAAATAGACACAAGTGACATTGAGAGCACCAGGAAGACACAAGGACAAATTGTCCAGTTATCTTAGATGATAGCTAAAAATAAATATTAACCATGTATGCAGATACCAGGGAGTGTAAAAAGTAACCTGCTGATTTTTGGTGAAAGGAAGAGGGAGTGAGCACTAGCTCTCATCAGGTAGGAAATACTTCTTTAAGAAAGAATTTCAATACAATCTTTGAAGTAAAGATGTATATATGGCACAGATATGATGAAACATTTTTTTGTTAAATTTTTGGGAGGAGTATAAATGAGCACAAACTGTGAAAAGTGATTTTATATTAAAATAATGCTAACAGCCATGTGGAAAATATCAAATATGTATGATTTACTAAGTGTTTTCTAGGTGCTGAGTTCATGCCCTGTGCTTTTACATTCTGTGGAGGTGAAAGGAAGATTCATTTCCCTCTCCACAATTTTTGCTTTTTGAGAACCTCCCTTGTGCGTCTCTGTGTTATGAGTTGCTAATTTGATTAGTTATAGCCAAAGTCACTCACTGAGTCACGGGTCACTGGAGAGCAAGGTGACTGTGTCTTGAAGTGCTGCTTATAACCTGTGGCCTTCTCTTGAAGTTCTTTCCATGCCATTAAGAGTAGTTGCCCTGGCCTGCTGGCCTGCCTGCCTCAAAAATCTCTCACATCTTCCCGCATCCACAGTATTCCAGCTTCTGCTTGTGACTGGGTGGGTGGGGCAGATTTTCTTATCTATGAGTTTGGATGGATAACTTCAGGGACTGATGTGCAAACCTGGACTCAGTTTAAGACAAGGGAGCAAGAAACAAGAATTCCCTATTCAGTGCAAATTATCAGAGAATCTCCAAAGTGGGGAGAGGGGAAAGGGAAAGATTATGTGCTCATCCAGTTGTTAATTTAAAAAAATGGAGTTCATTTCCATTTGGCTACTGATTCCTCTGGGTACAGCTCACTTAGTCAAGAACTTAAAAAGGAGCAGGGGTGAGTAGCTCTAACTACTGACTCCATCCTCTTAATATACCTTATCTTGCTTAAACCACCCAAGGACCTTAGGAGGTAGGAAAATTTCATATTCCAGTAATAAATAAGGAAACAGCTGGAATATGGGGTGGTTGGGGAGCTTTGAACTCATGTCCTTCATGGGTACAGTATTCTGAATTCTGCACTGGGATCATCACAAGAGGATGATTCTCTATGTAATCACAAAAGTCTAGGGATGAAGCAACATACATGGGAAGAGAGATATGTTTCCCAGGGGGACTTCAAAGTACCCAGAAGTAGAAGAAGATAAG
Source organism: Lagenorhynchus albirostris (assembly GCF_949774975.1). Classification (NCBI taxonomy): domain Eukaryota; kingdom Metazoa; phylum Chordata; class Mammalia; order Artiodactyla; family Delphinidae; genus Lagenorhynchus; species Lagenorhynchus albirostris. The sequence continues at coordinate 55,852,420 of NC_083101.1, read as the reverse complement.
AAGAATTAGGTTCTGAAGCAGCCTACTGAAGGTCTTGAAGTAGTTAGACTCATTAGTCTCCTTGGAGCCAATTTTGGTCTATCTCTAGCAATCCATCAGTATCTGAAGCATGCATTTTGAGTAGTCACTTTATCTAATTTTATGTTATTTTATCTACACTTATTGTCCCTTCATTTGATGTCCTTTATAATCATTTAATCCTATTCTGTTGTAGATTATTTCTGTAAGCTCTGGGGCTTTGGAGGGGCATAGAGTAGAATAAATGGATTCATAGGAGTAGTGCGTTACAGGTGAGGGCTTGGCCTGCTCCAGCAAGGTAGCTCAGGACAAGATGTTGGTCTTGGTTGCTGAGTTGGTAGGTGATTTCAGAGGTAGGAGGGCCATGAATCAGGATCTGGGCTGAGGCTTTGACTTGGGATATATAAATAAGGGAAGAGATGGGAGAGATGTTCAACTAAAAGAATCGGCGAGAAACGATGCGACTGACAGGGACTGATTTCCAAAATATACAAACAGCTCATAGAGCTCAATATGAAAGAAACAAACAACCCAATCAAAAAGTGGGCAGAAGACCTAAATAGACATTTTTCCAAAGAAGACATACAGATGGCCAACAGGCACATGAAAATACACTCAACATCGCTAATTATTAGAGAAATGCAAATCAAAACTATAATGAGATTATCACCTCACACCAGTCAGAATGGCCATCATCAAAAAGTCTGTAAATAATAAATGCTGAAGAGGGTGTGGAGAAAAGGGAACCCTCCTACACTGCTGGCATGAATGTAAATTGGTACAGCCACTATGGAGAACAGTATGGGGGTTCCTTAAAAAACTAGAAATAGAGTTACCATATGATCCTGCAATCCCACTCCTGGACATATATCCAGAAAAGATGAAAACTCTAATTTGAAAAGATACATGCACCCCAATGTTCAGAGCAGCACTATTTACAATACCCAAGACATGGAATAACGTAAATGTCCACTGACAGATGAATTGGTAAAGAAGATTCCATTGTATGGTACATACATACAATGGAATATAACTCAGCCATTAAAAAGAATGAAATAATACCATTTGCAGCAACATGGATGGACCTAGAGATTATCATACTAAGTGAAGTAAGTCAGACAGAGAAAGACAAATATGTGGAATCCAAAAAACTGATACAAATGAACTTATTTACAAAACAGAAACAGACTCGTAGACATAGAAAACAAACTTATGGTTACCAAAGGGGAATGGGGGAGAGGGATAACTTAGGAGTCTGGGATTAACAGATACACACTACCGTATATAAAACAGATGAACAACAAAGATATACTGTATAGCACAGGGAACTATATTCAATATCTTGTAATAACCTATAATGGAAAAGAATATGAAAAAGAACACATATATATATCTGAAACACTTTGTTGTACACACTAACACAACATTGTAAATCAACTATACTTCAGTTTGAAAAATAAAATTTTTAAAAAAGAATGAGCAAGGTTTGGGGGAGGGACAGGAGCACACACCCTACATTTATGTAATATTAAAGATGTCTCCACAGCCTCTTTCTTATTAGGGAAATGGCTGAAAAGACCTCATTATCAGCAATACACAGTGGGGAAGCTGGACTGAGGGTGACATTCTTAGGAAAAGATGAGTAAATTTTGGAATTTCAGAGGTGGAAGTGATCTTAAAATTTGATTAGTCCAACTTCCTGCTCAACGAGAAGTATCTTCTCCAGCAGCTTTGCTAGATAACTATCTTGATGAATGTTTCACATGCACTTGCAAACAATGTGTATTCTGCAGTTGTTGGGTATAAATTTTATATATGTCAATTAGATCAAGATGGCTAATTGTGTTGTTCTACTCTTCTATTTTCTTTTTTGTGTGTGCTACCAGTTATAACAGAGATGAGTTGAAATCTCCAAATATAATTATGGATTTGTTTATTTCTCCTTTTAGGTCTGTCAATTTTTGTTTTATATATTTTGAAGCTATATGGTTAGATGTATACACGTTTAGGATTGTTACATTTTCCTGTTGAACTGATTTTTTCTATCGTTGTGAAATGCCCCTTTTTATTTTAATAATACTTTTCTTCTTGATATTAGTAACTTGCTAGATAACTAACTTTTGGTTAAACACATCTGTGAATGGAAACTCTTACTTCCAGAAGCAGTCATTGCCACAATTAGACAATAAGAAAGTTAAACTTTCATTGGGAGGATCATCCTTACGCCAAGTCAAATTTTGCCTCATGGTAGCTTCAACCCATTGGTACTTGCCTCGTTTAGCAAAACAACATATGGTAAGCATAGTAGTTAAGAACCTGGGCTTCAGAGTCAGAAAGGTTTGACTAGGCTTAAGCCAAGTGGTGGTTACGTGACCTGTCAAGCCTCAGTTTTCTCATTTGTAAGATAGGTATGATAATACTTATCCTTAACAGGGGTGTGAGGATGATTAAATGAGTTAGGTACCTAGAACTTATTAAATAGTCAGTTAGTACTGTCAATTATTATTATCTCTTTTATGTGACAAAACCCTTCAGATATCTGAAGATCACTGGCAAGACCCCGTATAGTGTTTCCACCTCTTAGGTAAAACATGCCTACTTCCTTCAACCATATCTCACAGGACATAATTTTCAGCCCCAGTTCCAGATAGCACTCTTCGGATACACTTTGTTTTTGCCAGTGTAACATGACCTATATTCCAGATATTATCTAAGCAGCACAAAGTGTAGTGTGACTAATTATTTCCTATGTGCTGAGTACACTTCAGGCCCAACACAGGGTTTTAAAGCAGCCTAAGGTCGTAAGATCGATTTTGTTGAGTGATCTACTGCCCAGCTAGGTTGGCTATAACAGACGCCTTATCACTTGGAGATGGTCTCCAGGTTGACCCAAGACCTTTGTTGCCCCTTAGTCAACAACTACTGCTTGTTCAGTCGGTTATAGATCCAGTCAACTACACTATTATTCATCCCATGTTTTACCATTTTATGCACAAGGTGTGTGCTGTGTGGGTCTGGGCCTGTTTGCCCTTAGATCAATCCCTCAGTTTCTGCTCTATACGGCGGGAAGGCTGACTCCTGCAGGCTGTGTATCCCAGGCTCGTGACAGCCAACAGCAGGCATTCGGGAAGACGTGAGAGTTAGCAGGAGGAAGGAGAATGAGTGTTTCTCCCCCATACTCTATGCTATAAGGCCTCTCCAGCAGCAGCCACAGCTCTTCCCTGTCTCCAGATACCACTGGACAGGCCCACTTGGGTTCCACCGCTGGGCCCATTAACCCTGCCTTCCCCCTGTTCCTCCAACCCAGCAGTGTGGTAGCAGCTTCCTGCTTTTGCTAACTGGTGATTTGCTTCCCTAGTCCCCATTTGGCTTCTCAGTCTGTTCCATCAAAAGAATTACTATTTTCTGGTTTCAATTTCCATTGGTTTAAATGGTTTCTGTTATCCCAGTTGTCTCTATAATTCAAATGTTACTGGCAACTCTAGCATTTCTGAAATAAAGATAAGCTTTATTATCTTTACTATATTTTTTACTACTATATTATCTTTACTACTGCACATAGTATCATCTGCTTTATCATCATAATGACCCTAACTAAGGTGAAAAAATGTAGTTTTACATGCATTAATCTTAGAGAATCCTGACAGGTTTCTAGTAGTCACTGAAAGAAATCTTTTAGGATGGCTCTCAATTGGTCTGTTAAATGGCCTGCGGAGGAACATCAGGTTAAACAGTTTGTAATTCCCAGGAGCTTTCTTCCCTTCAAAATTCAGGATATTGTTTTCTTAACTCAGGGTTTCCTTATTCCCTTCAGTTTCCCCAAGGGAGAAAAGACACTGAGAGCAGATTTAGCCCCATTAGTAAGTTTTTTTAGCAAATGCTTTCTCTGGGCCTAGAGGCTAAATGTACAGACATCATTTCACTACCGAGTTGCTTCTCTTGGGCTGTTCTCCTCCCTATGCCCTCTGCCATCTGACTTCCCCTTTTAGGGTGAAGGCCATTTCTCTTGTGGAAACAGAAACTATGCTGCCACCTTCCTCCACTTGTTGAAGTTGTACTCTATCTATCTTGGGCCTTTTTGTTGATTTAAAGTACGTCTGTAAGCCTCAGCCTGCTCACGCCTTCAGGCTGGTTTGGCCCTTCTGTTCTTAGTACCTGCTCTGTGTCTGTCTGGGATCCTTGCTCAGGCCAGTTCTCAACCTGTGGGCTCAATCCCTGGCTTCTCAGGGCCTCTGTACCCTTTTCTTCAGTCGTGCTCCCTGGCCTTCTTCCAACAGATTTCTAATTGCCTTGGGGTTGCAACCTGGCCTTTCAAAAACTGCAGCCTTCTGTTATTGTCTCTTCTAGACTCTCTAGCCATGCTACCTAGCAATTTTTTCCCTGTCCTTATGAAATCAATTCTCTTTTCACTATATTTAATATGAACTGTTGCCCAGACAACAAATAAAATGCTATAAACCTATTTTCAAGGTGTATGCCAAAACTTAGGCATTTTAAGGACAAAGCACATCCTTCCTCTAGTCTTGTTCTATGTAAGCGCACCCTAACTGGAGTCCTAGATCTCCCCTGCTTCCTTCAGACACCCCTCATCTGGGTAGAATATCCTTATGTGCTGGTCTTCAATCTTTTTTTGTTTGCTTGTTTGCATTTCTCCTAAAACAATCGTGATGCAGTGTGCTCCTTCTCACACATTTATTAAGTTCATTCTTAGAATATATCATAGGTTTCTATATTGGAAAAATATACGATGTTTAGACCATGATAAACACATATTTTTAGTAAGGCAATTATTTCACTCTTTACAAATGCATCCAATGTCACCTAGAAATCAAAGAAGGTGTCTTTCATACACACCACCATCCATTGAAAAATACATATAAAAATTCTTCTCTAATGGTCAGAACTTTACATTGTTTCTTTTTATTCCTCGAATATCAGTTCCCATTCCACTTCTGCAGAATTTTATTCTAATGCAACATGTTTGAACACTCTTTTGGTGATTATCCTTTTGTTTCTTTGCAACAACAAAACATGTATAGCTATTGAAATTAAATTTTTTTTCTTGTGACCACGAGGCTTTAAGTGTTCAAAGTTTTCTTCTGCATTGAAATCTAATTTCCATTATTATCAGTACATGTAAAATCAAAACATAAAACATTATGAATATTGATAATTATTAAACATAAAAAAGTTTACTGGAAATGTATCTTTTAATGGGATGGATGGGGCTCTCTTTTTCAATCTGTTCATGAATCTGAGGACACATATGACTTATGGTTGGAATGAGACAAGGTTCAGCATCAATTCTATTTCTATTTTTCATTTTTTGTAGCTATAAGGGCTACGGAATCTTGCTCATATGAATAAATAGGGGGGAATGGAAGAAGTTCGGTTATAGTAATATCATTTCATTCTTTGAAAGCCTTATGATTTATATGACAAAAAATTACTTTATTTTTTTATTATCAGCTGTTAACTCTATTAGGGCCTCCTTCAATTTTGTTGAAAACAGAATTTGATACCTCCTGGTTTGCAGAGGATTTGTTAGTCATTACAATTTGGTATGGTATCAATATTTCCAATCATTCTTTTGTTTATCACTATGGAGGATTTTATACCTCAGGGCAATGCACTGTATTCATGATGGGTGAAAGGGAGGCTTTTTATGAAGTGGGTAAAGCAAAAATAAAAGAGGAAGCGTTTTAGGAGAACCCCAAGAGCCTTGCCTGGAAGGCATATTCTCAGGCACACTCAATTTGGGGAACGAGTACTTGGGGAAGATGAAGATCTAGAAACTAATTTCCTAAAACCGCCTATGCTATGCATCTCATAGAAAGTCTTTGTGATCCCATATACTCTAGCTGGAAGATCATTAAGGGTTTAAGGAATTAATTAACTAAGGTTTGAGGAATAAATCTGTTCCTCACCTGGTTCATCCCTGGTCTACATGAGGAAGCAGGCAGAGTACCCTCCCATGGATGAGGGACATCCCTCAGCCCGAGCGAGAAAGAGGGGGACTGGTACCAAATTGCCCAAAGACCCTAGGTGCATTATAACACTCAAATAGAGATCAACAAACATGGGGCAGTGATTTAGGGGTGCAGATACCCAAGTACACTAGGGGATTGTGAGGATGTAGAGCCCTCTCTCTTCCAGTTGACTGAACTCAGACTAACTTCAATGCTCTGGAGTTCCTCCCAGTTGATGCCTGTTTGTAGGAAATGCAATAAAGATAGAAGGCAGTTACATCCAGCTAAGGGCTTTCCTGATGACTCACTATTAGTTGAGATGTAAGAGGGCACCATCCCTGCAGTAATTGAGGGTCTTTGATCCAAACCTCTGGGCACTCACCGTATGCCAAGCACCATACTCAGCTCTTTATGTTCATTATCTCTTTTAATTTTTACAATAATCCTATGTGGTAGATGCTACTATTGCTATTCTTTTACAAATAAGAAAAATGCTAGATTAAGAGAGGTGAAATAACCTGCCCAAGGTCAGGTGAAAACAACATTCAACCTCGTGTCTAATTATTCTAGTTTGTCCTTCTTTATACCAGATCATAAAGTCACCCCACTGCTGTCAAGGTCAATGGTCTTTAGGGACCAAACTCCACAGACCCTCCAGAAGACAGAACATAGCCTCTGAGTGTAATGTGTGGAATAGGGAGGGGACAGAGAAAAACTGGCATAGTTTAACTCAGACCAGTCAGCGAAGGCTGAAAAACATAAGCCAATGAACAGAGCCAAATCTATTGTTCTACAGTTGTTATATGTCTTTCCTCAAATGACCTTTCCCAGAACAAACAAGAACTTGAAGATTCTCTTCAGATTTAGGTTCTTGGCTCGCGTTGTGTTGGAGAGAGCCCTCAACCCAGAGGAATGGGGACAGCTATTGATTCACTGGCTCCCTCAAGCTACCCATTTCAATTCTCTGGGCTTCAGCTGTTTCATGTGCAATAGATTAAGCTGGGACTAGAGTAGCATTTTCCAAACTTTTTAGACTATGACCCAGAGTGAGAAAAAAATTATCACACCACGAGCCAAGATGCACACACACGTGCGTGCACACGCACACACACACACACCCCTCTGAAATAATTTGTGTTTCACAAAACAACACTAATCCCTACTATGTGATGCCCTGATATATTCTATTCTATTCATTCGGTTCATTCATTTTATTGGTAAAAAACACCCACCTGGTTGCTACTCATTAAACTGATATTTTAATCTGTTAATGAGTGGCAAATCATGGTTTAAAAAACTCTGGACTCTGAAAGAGTAGTTTAATATCAAGTCAGTATTGTTCCTGTGAATTAGGCAAAACTTATCTTTGGTACTCTCCCACCTTTCAGGGACTCATTTTCCTGGCTTTCTCTAGACCAGTTTTATTCCCTCTACCCCTATTTACCCTAACCTCCACTGCTTTATACTCAGATATCAAAAAATATTTCTGAGCAGGTGCTTTTGTTTTCTCTGAGGTATCTCTGTCTCTTTATAGCCATCCTCCTAGTTTTGGTTTGAGCTTGTTACTTGCAGCTAATGCAGGTCCTGTGTTGGAGAGATGCCTCCATGTATTCCAGTCCCTGAAACTACTCACCTTTGACTTTCAGAGTCAGGTACTTGTAGTCCCAGGCGATCCCATAGATGATCAGGCAGCGGTACTGCCCTGCATCTCTCACTTGGACTTGGGGGATGTGGAACAAGGCCTTCCCCAGGGGCAGCTGCTCCTCCAGCAAAATGGCTCTTTCACTGAGCAAGGTTGTATCATTTTCCACCTTTTGCAAACTGGCTTTTAAATCTCCGAGTTCCACATGACCTCCGGTGTCAAACTCACACTCCAAGGTCACATTGCCACCGTAGTCTACCGTGTACATTTCCTTTGGGACCGTCACTGTGAATAAAGCTGAACAGAAAATAAGACATTCTCAGATTGTCTGCCTTCACATTTCAGTTCTGTACAGAGTGGGACCTGAGGAGACCCATCCCACCCCCGTTTCCCAAGAGATACCTGTCATTATCTGGGCATTTGTGAAGGTTCCTTTCTCTCCTTTGCCCCCATCCATTCTGGGAAAGAGTAGAATTCTTGATCTGCTCTGAGGTAGTTCTCACCTCTCAACACTCCTCACCTGTGCAGCTGACTGCCTTCCTACCCCCTATTATCCAGGCTCATTTTCTTCATATGGGTCAAATTACATCATTATCTGCCAAATTCTACCTCCTCTCACCAGTGATAGTAATAATAACTACCACCCATTGAGTTCTTACTAGGTGTTAGGCCTCTGCTAACACATGATCTCTTTTAGTCCCCCCAGGAAGCCAGTGACGTAGAGCTATCTTCTTTTTAGAAAATGAAACTGAGACACAGAAAGGTTAAGCAACTTGCCTAACATTGCACAGCCAGGATCAGACCCAGGTATTGTTAAGTTCAAGCATCACATCACATCATACAAGTCTACTGTAGAAGCATCTTTTCTGTCAATAAGAGGAAAGAAAGAATGGAACTAATACTTAGTGTATACCTACTATGTGCCAGCCACTGTTCTAGGCTCTTTATAACTATATCATTGGGACTTCCCTTGTGGTCCAGTGGTTAAGACTCCACGTTCCCAAGGCAGGGGGCCTGGGTTCGACCCTGCATGTCTCAACTGAGATCCCGCATGCAGCAACGAAGATCCCGAGTGCCGCAACTAAGACCCGGAGCAGCTAAATAAATAAATGTTTTTTAAAAAACCTATGTCATTTAATACTGAAAATACAAGCATGAAACATGTATTATCATTACTGTTTTATAGTTGAGGAAACTGGGTCAAGGAGGTTTGCTCCAGGATGTACAGTTAGTAAAGTTAAAATTCTGAGCTAGTCAGATGGTTGACTTCAAAATCTGTAGTCTTTGAAACAGTATTTCCCAAAACATGAGGCACATACTTCTAGAAGTATGCAAAATGATTTTAGATACGGCAGAATCAAGGCCCAAAGGAAGTTGGATTATTCGGAGAGGAATTTATTCCCTCTTCAATTCTATTCCAATCCTTCAAATTACATATAATTTGCAACTAGACTCTCACGTCTCTAACAATGGTTATTTTTCTTTTTATTTTATTTTATTTATTTATTTTTGGCTGCTTTGGGTCTTCGTTGCTGTGCGTGGGCTTTCTGTAGTTGTGGCGAGCGGGTGCTACTCTTCAATGCGGTGCATGGGCTGCTCACTGTGGTGGCATCTCTTGTTGCAGAGCATGGGCTCTAGGTGCGTGGGCTTCAGTAGTTGTGGCTCGCAGGCTCTAGAGTGCAGGCTCAGTAGTTGTGGCACACGGGCTTAGTTGCTCCGCAGCATGTGTGATCTTCCCAGGCCAGGGCTCAAACCAGTGTCCCCTGCCTTGTCAGGTGGATTCTTAACCACTGCGCCACCAGGGAAGCCCTATTTTTCCTTTTAATAAAACAAGAAGCTCTCAGGCAGATATTATTATCTGGGTAGAATTTAATAGCACCACTTTACTTTCATTGCATTTATTTTTGCTCATATCCTCTATTTACCTGTACCAGTGATACTGGTTTTCCATTTACCACAAGGGTAGATTGTTTTGTTCAAAAAATAAAAGCTCAGTTGATTTAGATAATTCTATAAAAACAATAGCACAAAGAGTAGTCAAACATGGCAAAACTAATGAAAGTAGTGTATGCATGAATAAATTGTACAAAATTATGCTGCTTCCATTACTAATGAGTGGTTAGTCATTAAGACTGAGTGTAGGATCTCGAAGTAGCTTCTGAATTGTGACAGAAGATTAGATCAAATTATGTTCAGTAGAGCTTACTTCATTAATCCATTCATTTAATCAGTCAAAACATCCACTTATATTTGGGGATGGCTTCTAAGAATATGCTATTTGAGTGGTTGTTTCCACATAAAACGTGGTGACAGATGAACCTGGGTTCAATTTTTGACTATATCAGGATTATGAGCCCTTTGATCTTGATCATGCCATTTAAACTCTATGAGTCTCAGCCTCTTTATCTGTAAAGGTCGAAGATAACATCTACCTGTCAGCATTGTGGGGAAAACTAGACAAAAGGGCACATGTGAAGTGCCTTATTTTGGCAGGTAGTCAGCAAACTTTCTTTTGTACAATGTTTTAATTCTTGAGAAAGTGGTATTCGGACCACCCTGGATAACAGATTTCACAGTATAAATAGTTCGGGGGTTTTCTGTTGCTTGAGTGATTCACATCATAATTCTCTTCTGACTGGAGTTTTTCCTCCTACCATCCTGCAAATCTTTGAAGGCAGTGACCAGGTTGAATTTGCTTTGGCGTCTCCAGTGCCTAACACATACTAAATTCCAGTTAAGGGTTTAACATAAAATGACAAAAACGGGGAGAGGGAGAAACAAAAGGATGAGCCTCCCCATATTCACTTTTGCTTTCCTCTCATCAAACAGCAACTTGGCCCAAATTGCACAAACCGGCATTCTTTTCTTTTTTTTTTTTTGCGGTACGCGGGCCTCTCACTGTTGTGGCCTCTCCCGTTGCGGAGCACAGGCTCCGGACGCGCAGGCTCAGTGGCCATGGCTCACGGGCCCAGCCGCTCCGCGGCATGTGGGATCTTCCCGGACCGGGGCACGAACCCGTGTGCCCTGCATTGGCAGGCAGACTCTCAACCACTGTGCCACCAGGGAAGCCCCAAACTGGCATTCTTAATCACCACCCAGCACAGGTGACAGTGTAGTGCACACACTTGAGTTTTTATCAAAAATTAATGACGAGCTTATATATTGCCTCCAACCCCTGTTTTAACCACAACTAGAACATTAGCGTGCCTTTCTGACAGAGATCTATGATACAAAAAGGAGTTCACAGCTGCCTGGTATTCTTTTGCGCAGGATGGGGGTGGGGGCAGGCTACAATGTGAGTGCTTCTGTGTAAAACAATGCCAATTCAGCATTTGCTTGGCCAGGTTGAGAAGACTCTGGGACGATACATGTGAGAAAAGATGCCATGCTTCTGAATTTCCCGCATGATTCCATTTTGTGGAATTCCCTGAACACTTGTAATAACTCTCACTGGTGTCTCCATAATAGGATACTCTTTAAAGTAGATTCCTTTATGATTAGAATCATCTCCAAATACTTCAGTTATTAAGTCCCCTTATAATTAAAACAGAGCTGCCTGATACCAAATCCACTCTACCCTGGAGAATAATATTTATTTATTCATTCTCTAATATGTATTAACCATATTCTATGCACCAGGTTCAGGAATTTACACTACTTTTACTCTCCTCATGCTATTTCCTTCTCTTATTTTATTACACATGATGTAACAAGAAACAGGGAAGAGAAATGGGGCTTGCAGGGAAGGTTAATTGCTGAGCCTGAGATTTAACAAGAATCAGAGGACTTTGGGTGTAGTCTCTATTGAATTTATTTAGTAGATTTATTTACCACACTTATACTTTCTTCTCATGAGAGAAGGAACGCCTCTAACTTCCTCTGGAACTCCCCATAGCATACAGCAGAACTTCCCTCTTCACTGTCTGGGCCTTTGAAAAAAAAAATCCGTTTTCTGCTTGCTTTTCCCCTCCGCCTTGTGCAGCGTGTGTGTGTATATACAGAGGTTGGAAGCATAAAGTATGCTACCTCTCAGGCAGGTGACATTTTCCATCTAATGTTCACAAGAGGAAAGAGCAATTGGCAAAGATGAATCACATATCTGAGTCGCTCAGAATAACTAGAAGATTAATTGTTAGTTGGTCTATTTTGCCCCAACTAAAGCTTGTAAGACATGCAAAGCTTTGAGCTTGATTACTCGATACAAAATGACAAGTTTAGGAAATGCAATACTAAAATATTCTTACTTATTGTAAACTACAGAGGAAATCAAAACACTCTTGCAAGCAATTCTGTGAAGAGGTTTTTCTCAAGCTTGGCTGCACATAAGAATCACTAATGAGAGGGCCTCAACCTTGCATCATAAGAATCACCTGGGAAGCTTTTAAAACACACCAATGCTCAAACCCCACTTTGGATCCTCTAAAATTAAATTCTAATTATTTTGTGAGGCCAGCATCAATTAAAAAAAAAAATTCCCTAGGAGTTTCTAAGGTGCAGGGAGCATTGAGAAACCATTGGCTGGACAAATAAAACACCTGCACTTGCAAACATTTTTTACCATCCTGCCATCCAAAGTGTTGTCCTCAGTTTTCCCTGGGAGCTAGTTAGGAATGCAGAATCTCAGCCCATGCCCTGGACCTAGAGAAGCAGAATCTGCATTTTAACAAGGTTGGGGTGATTCACATGCACATTGACATCTGAGAAACAGAGTTATAACACTGGTTTGCATTTGGACTGTGACTGGGAAGTAGAGTGAAAGATAACATTTATTAAACTCAATGAAGCAGACACTGGGCTAAACTGTACATCACCATTTCATGTTCCCAAAACTCTGCAAGGTAGGAGTCACTACCCCCATTTTACAGATGGGGAAACTGAGGCTTAAAGAAATGATACAACCTGCCCAAAGTAAAAAAGTGGGAGCTCATGGAGTTGGAATTCAAATTCATATCTCTGTGTGTTGAAAGCTTGTACTTCTAACAGATAGGACTATATATCTACTGGCATGTGTATACTACATACATGAATGAAATAGATATACTTTCCAGCTTTATAATAAGGAAAAGACATTTGTTTTCTATTTCATATGTCACATGGTTATTAAATTAAACTCCAACCTAGCATTGAACTCCTGATGTCATCAGACAAAGGAGAAAACTGGAAAGTTTCCACAACTGAAAATTAAGCCAGTAAAACATTCATTTGGTCATCTTGACTAAATTAAAGGGCAAAGGACTTGGCCAGAGCATGAAAAATTAATAAATGCACGTTCTTTAGACAGATTAAAATAGCTGGCTTGAGTAATGTTGGAGCCTTTCTGAAAGTTCTTGGGGGAAGTTCGCCTTTTATTTGCAGTCAGGGCATCGATGGAGTCAGACCTGTCACATCTCCAGGAAACACAAAACAATTTATTTGCATTACCTACCAAGATAGCTTCCTCTTTAAGCTAATTTTATACCTTTTTTCCCCATTAACAACAGAAGCTTAAGTGTTTACAGACTTCTTAAGGTATTTTGAAAGGTGAGGATGGGTGTAGGCAGTGAGGGGAGGGGGGACTGCTTTACACAGCCAGCCTTCAGAAAGCTCTAGTTCCTGGTTTAGAATAGATGCTGCTCTGATCACTTGATGCATGCACTCCTCTTAGCAGGAATGCTGCATGAGACATCTTGTCTATTAGAAATCCCTTCCCCAACCTGATTCTTCTACTTTCTATACCTCAGGGGTCAGCAGATATAGTTTTGGAGGTCAGCTATAGGCTAAGTGGAGTGACCCAGGGTGTGGTCCCTGCCCTAGAGTGACCTCAAGCATCACCCTGGTCATGGGCTTCCTGGGTTTTATTCTTCTCTGGTGGATGAAGAAAGAAGGAGACATCAATGAAAGACATAAGACTGGGGTTACTTTTTCCTTCAAGACATGACAAAGTACAAAAATAAATATTTCCCCTTAAATGTGTCTGGGTAACAAGATGTCCTTAGGTTTTGAAATGAAAATATAAGGACAAAATTGAACTACAACACTACAGTAATAAAAGAGTGAGTGATATAAGTGAAAGAATATATACATAGATCAATAGAACAGAAGGGCCAGAAAAAGACCCACACAAATATGGACAATTGAGTTTTTACAAAGGTGCAAAGGCAATCAATGGAGAAAAGATAGTCTTTTCAGTAAATGAACAAATGGGGCTGGAGCAACCGGATGTCCACGTGCAAAAAAAAAAAAAAAAAGCCCCAACCTATACTTCACACTATACAAAAATCAACTCAAGATGGATGGTCAACCTAAATGTAAAATGTACAACTATAAAGTATTTAGAAGAAAACATAGAAGAAAATCTTTCAGGTCTTGGGTTAGGCAAAGAGTTCTTAGATATGACAATCCATCAAAGAAAAAATTTGATAAATTAGGTATCTCCAAAATTAAAATCTTTCCTCTGCAAAAGACACTGTTAAGAGAATGAGAGGGACTTCCCTGGTGATCCAGTGGTAAAGAACCCATCTTCCAATGCAGGGGACGAGGGTTCGATCCCTGGTTGGGAAACTAAGATCCCACATGCCTCGGGGCAAGTAAGCCCGCGCACCACAACTACTGAGCTCGCATGCCTCAATGAAAGAGCCTGCATGCCGCCAACTACAGAGCCCACGCGCCCTAGAGCCCGCACACCACAGCTAGAGAGAAGCCCACTCCCCGCAACAAAAGATCCCACATGACTCAACAAAGATCCTGCTGCCACAACTAAGACCCGACACAGCCAAAAAAAAAAAAGAGAATGAGAAGATGAGCTACAGACTGGGAGAAAATATTTGTATATCACATATCTGATAAAGAATTTGTATCCAGAATATATAAAGAACTCTCAAAACTGAACAATAAGAAAATAACCCAATTAAAAACAGTCAAATGATTTGATATGCCCTTCACCTAAGAAGATATATGAATGGGCAATAGGCACATGAAAATATGTTTATCCTCACTAGGTACTGGGGAAACGCAAATTAAACCACAGTGAGAAACTTCTACACACCTATTAGAATGAGTTAAAAAAGAAAAATAACAATGTCAATACCAAGGGCTGTCAAGGATGTGGAACAATTGGAACTCTCATACTTTGCTGGAGGGAATGCAAAAACAGTACAGATTCTAAGAACGGTTTGATGGTTTCTTATAAAGTTAAATATGTACTTACCATATGACTCAGTAATCCCACTCATAGGTATTCACCTAAGTGAAATGAAAACCTATGCTTCCACAAAAACCTATATACAAATGTTTATAGCAACTTTATTTATAATTGCCAAAAATAGGAAACAACCCAAAAGTCCCTCAAGTGGGAAATGAATAAACAAAATGTGGTGTGTACCTACAGAGTAATACTACTCAACAACAAAAAGGAATGAACTATTGATTCATATAACAATATGGATAAATTTCAAATGCGTTATGCTAAGCGAAAGAAGCCAGACAAAAAGAATATCTAATAAATGATCCCATTTATATGACATTCTGGAAAAGTTACAATGACAGGATAGAGAATAGATCGGTGAGTACCTGGGCTTAAAAGTTGGAGGAGGGTTTTTGTTTGGTGATAGAACTGCTCGGGATCTTGATTGTGGTGGTGGCTATATGACTATGCGTTTGTCAAAACTCATAGATGCTTTTATAAAAAAGAGTAAAATTTTACTTTATGTCAATTTAAAAATAAATATTTAAAAAGTGAAATGAAAATATTTTCCAATAGCTTTTCGCTTCAATCTTTAAATTATTTTATAGATAAAATGGTAGAGCATCCACAGAGCACTCAAGTAAGGAAAGAGTTAATTTTGCCTGTCTCTAAAAATCCCAGCAGGGCAGGGTCTCTTAGAAAGGAAATATCAAGTGTTCCTTTAGCTGCCACTGCAAGGGCAGGCCTGGAGTAAGCAGAATATTGGGGTGTTCTCCAAGGATGGCCCCAAATCAGTGTCTCTAATGCCAGACCAGGCTGAGCAGCCCAAGGGAGGGGGAGAAACGTGACTGGGATCACCTGGAAGAGAGGGAAAAGCTCTTCAAAAAGTTATCAGTGCCAAAGAAGGCATTCTTTCTCAATGAAAGGCAGAATGTTGGATGACTTCCCATGGGATCGGGGCTGTTATCATAGAGGACCTAACCCCCTTTGTCCACCTCTGTCCTCCTCTCTTACCTAATGGTGTTCACCCACTATAATGCACTCATGGTCCTGACCGCATATGTGAATAGTCTAAACTACCTTCCCCAGGAAAGCAAAACTCTGAAACTGCTTTCCTCCTTGCTACCCACACCCTCCAGTAGAATATCTTTCTCCAAAATCCAAAGGCATAGCTTTAAGGTTCATTATTCATTTAGGTGCAAGGAAGACTCTGAGTTTCCAATTCAAGTAATCCACATTAATGTGTGAATGACCCATGGTTGCTACAGTTGCTTCCCCCCCCCCCTACGCGGGCCTCCCACCGTCGCGGCCCCTCCCGCTGCGGAGCACAGGCTCCGGACGCGCAGGCTCAGCGCCCATGGCTCACGGGCCCAGCCGCTCCGCGGCACGTGGGATCCTCCCGAACCGGGGCACGAACCCGTGTCCCCTGCATCGGCAGGCGGACTCCCAACCACTGCGCCACCAGGGAAGCCCTACTGTTGGTTTTTAAAAGCGGAGGTGTCCCCCTGACCTTTGTCTCCTCACTGTCCCTGACAGAAGAAAAAAGGACAGCTTCTTGGCAGCTCACCTTTCAGGACACTCAACCCATGCCCTCTTGTGTCAGTTCAGAGGTGCATGGCCTGAATGGTCCTGTCTTCTTGTTACTACCTTTATTGGAAAGTGGGGATAGATGGATTCTTAGTCCCTGTTTCTGTAAGACAGGGACATGGGTATGCACATGCCACCCTGGGCACCATTCTTTTGGCTGTGCTTATAATAGCTGGTAATCACACTTCCTCTCAAAGAAAGCCTTCAGCTCAAGGACTACATTCTCATCCTTGGCTTCAGCTAGGGGTCATCACCTGTTCCTCTTTCTCAGGCTCCTCCCTTGGACCTTTCTTACCTGCTGTCTGATGAAGCGGCATTCCCAGGCTCATAATTAGCAGGAGAAGGAACATTTTCTGTACCGGATCTGAAACAGACAATTGAAAGTCTCAGGGCCTTCTGCAGTTTTTCTGGGTCTCATGATTTGGTCATTTGCTCACTTCTGAAAACAGAACAGGGAAATGACTGGTAAACAAATCTTTTGGGGAGGCAGTGGACCATGGTGGAGTAGAGCTGGGAAAAGAAGTTAAAGGGTGATTGCCTAAAGGAGAGGAGAGATGGGGAAAGAAGAAGCGAGGCACCCTTTATCGATCCAAGTTAGAAGCTCATATGAACCAGTGCTCATGAGTTACCCACACAGCTGGTTATCTGTACCTTTCTGTTTCTTCCATAGTTTCAGTGTAGGCCCTTGAAAACCAATCTTGTTCATCAGATGAATAATGCACATCATCTTTTCCAGCTGGACTGGAACTCTGTGAGTTGGACACTCAGTGCTCAATAGAACAGAGCTGGATTCTCAATAAATACTTGCTAGTTGACTGAGCAGGTAAAGTTGTCAAGCTCTTTAGAGTGCTGTGATCCAGTGTGCCCATCACTTGAACTACCTGTTACTAAGAGGTGCAGACAGGGATTGCAGAGAACTGCAAACCCAGCTGAGTGGGTGCCAAACCTTAGTCCTGCTTCACCTTTCGTGCTTCCACTTTTGCTCACAAACTTTCCCACCCAAGGACTTCTCACGGTTGAAGGCAAAAGGGACAGGGTATACCACTGTCAGCTTTTTTTGTCCTCAAAGCGGCTTTCAAAATTTTATTAGCCATGGAACCATTTCTTCAAGGGGAATCAATTAGAGCCATACATTTAAATCAGGTAAAAGCAGAGCTGCTCTGAGTACAATGGAAAGCCAGTGGAGGATTTGGATCAGGAGAATGACATGATCTCATTTACATTTTTAAAAGAGGATTCAGTTTTGGTGTAGACAATAGACTATTGTTGTGAAGGAGAGTGGGATGGGCAAGATTGGAGGCAGAAAGATCAGTAAGAAATGTTTTCACAGAGATGATAATAGTTTGGACCAGAGTGGTGGGGCTAGTGGAGGTGAGAAGGGGTCTGTTGAAGGTTTTTTATATTTATACATTTTAAAAATGTATTAAAATTTTAAAATTGGTTCCTTAAATTTATTAAAACTTTTAATATCTTTATTGGAGTATAACTGACATACAATAGAGGATTATGTGTGTGTGTGTATACATATATATTTAAGACACAGATGATTTAGTGGTATGATTCAGTGGCTTTTAGTATATTCTACAGAACTGTGCAACCCATATCACTGTCTAATTTTGGATCATTTTCATCACTGCAAAAAGGAACCCAATACCCATTAGCAGAACCCCCCCAATTCTTCTTCCCTCTCCCACCAGTCCCTGGCATTCACTCATCTCCATTCTGTTTCTATCAATTTGCTTATTCTGGATATTTTATATAAATGGAATCATACAATATGTGGTCTTTTGTGTATAGCTTCTTTCACTGAGCATATTATTTTCAAGACTCATCTGTACTGTAACACATTACCAATACTTCGTTCCTTTCTATGACTGAATAATATTCCATTGTATTAACACATCACATCTTTCTTATCCATTCATCAGTTGATGGACATTTGTTTCCACTTGTTGGCTATTATGTGTAATGCTATTATGACATTCATGTACAAGTTTCTGTGTAGACATGTTTCCAAATCACTTGATTATATATGTAGGAGTGGAATTGATCAGTTAAATGGTAACTCTATATTTAACTTTTTGAGAAACTGCCAAACTGTTTATCAAATATATGATTTGTAATTAATTTCTCCTATTCTGTGATTGTCTTTTCAGTTTCTTGGTAGTGTTCTTTGAAGCACAAATGTTTTAATTGTAAAGTACAAATTAATTTAATTTTGATGAAGGCCAGTTTATCTGTTTTCTCTTTTAACTGCTTGTGCTTTAGGTGTCATCTCTAAGAAAATATTGCCTAATCCAAGGTCACAAAGATTTACGTCTATGTTTTCTTTTGAGAATTTTATAGTTCTTATATTTAGTTCTTATATTTAGGTCTTTGATCCAGTTTGAGTTAATTTTTGTGTATGGTGTGAGGTAAGGCTCCAGATTCATTGATTTGCACATGGACATCCAGTTGACTCTGCATAGTTTGTTTAAAGGAGTATTCTTTCTCCATTGAATTGTCATAGCACCCTCACCAAAAATCAATTGACATTAAATGTATGGGCTTAGTTCTGGAATCTCAATTCTATTCCATTGAACTATATGTCTATCCTATGTCAGTATCACAGACTGTTGATTACACGGAAGCTTTGTGGTAAGTTTTGAAATCAGGAAATGTGAATCTTCTAACTTGTTTTTCTTTTTTTTAAGACTTTGTGTGTGTGTGTGTGTGTGTGTGTGTGTGTGTGTGGTGTGTGTGTGTGTGTGTGTGTGTGCTATTCTTGCTCCCTTGCATTTCCATGTGAATTTTAGGATCAGCTTGTCTATTTCCACACAAAAGAAGCAGCTGGAATTTTGAAAGGGATTGTACTGAATCTGTAGATCCATTGCGGAATATAGCCATCTTTATAATTTTAAGTCTTTTAATCCATGAATGGGGCATGTCTTTCCATTTATTTAAGTCTTCTATATTCTCAAGAAGATTTGATGGGAATTGCTGACAGGATGGAAATGTAGTTTGACAAAAGTAAAGAAATCCAGGAAAATTTCTAGGTTCGGAGCTTGAGTCACTAGGGCAATGGAGATACTATTTATTAAAAAGGAGAAGACTAAGAATGAAGCAGATTAGGGAGCAGAAATCAAATATTGTATTTGGAATATGTTTGGTTTGAGATGTCTATTAGACACTCAAGTAAAGATGTTTAGTAGGTGGTTGGACAACTGGTGATCCAAAGTTTGGGGCAGAGATATAAATTTGGGAGTCATCAATGCATAAGTGTTACTTAAAGCCATGGTGCTGCATAGTACCACCTAAAGAGAGATAGAGAAGAGAAGGTGTCAAAGGACTGAGATATGGGGCATTCCAACACTTAGGGGTCTTTGAGAGGGAAGGTACTAGCAAAGAAGATTGAGAGAAGGGATATAAAGGTAAATTAACCATCTCTTTTATTTTCTGTATTCTGATGCTTTGACATCTGGAATCTTGCTGACTTTAGAGGGACTGCCCCCTCAGGATTAGCCAATTCCTAGAGACAGTAAACAACTGTCCCCTGAGTGTGCCTTTCATATGCAAACCAACCAGTCCAGAGCCCTACCTCCAATCACCTTTTTATTGGGCTCTCACTCTCTGGGTCACTATCTATCTGCCCTAATCACCCTAGGGTCAGTTACCAGATACTCCTATGCCCCCAAAGTCTGCTGAAATTATACAAACTAGCCCCATTCCTTCCTGTGGAACCCACAGTAGAGGCTTCTGCCTACTTTTCCCCCTCACCCCCTGCCTCCTGTGTGACCCTGGTATTTGCCTGTATGGCCCACTATGGTATGGCATGCCCCTTTCTCTTGGGATCTGTGAGTATAACAAACTATTTTTTCAAAGGCAGTCATCTCCTGATCTGTTGGCCTCACCATTCCTAAATAATAGATATAATAATAAATAAAATAATAGTAATAAATAATAATAAAACCTAGAGTTTAAAACATAGTGCTGGAAGGAGGGAGTGATCAGTTGAGCTAAATGTTTCTGAGAACAGGATTTAGCAGAGTATGAAGGTCATGGATGACCCTGATAAACACAGTATCAGTAGATCTGGTACAGATAAAAATAGGAAATAAGGAAGTGGAGACAACAGAATATGGGCAACTTGTTAGAGAACAGTGCTATAAAAGGGTGCAGAGATATGAGGCAGTAGCTACAAGCGAATGCAAGGTCCACAGTGGGCTGTATTCTTGTTTTTAGTTTAGGGAGGGAAATATTACAGCAGATAACAACTAGGAACAGAATCTAGTGCTTTCTACCAGGAAATGCTCAAGACACACCTTAGCTAGACTTGAAAATCCTCTTCCTTACTGAAACTACAAATATATCCAGAAAAGATACCATTTTAAGCTGCACCTGCAGTCTAGCACTTGCCTAGCATTTTTTTTTTCCTAGAGTACAAAAGGATAGCATGTAACATGCAGTTCTGGCAACAGAAAGGACTCCTGGTTCACCCATCACTCGTTTTAACTTCCCCTTCTTCCCTGCCCATCGAAGGGGACTTTCCTTGCACACTGTCTCCTTGAGTCAACTGAGAGACAGACACTGTCGTAAAGGTACTTTCCAACTAGCAGCCTTCTTTCTCCTAGGGATAAAGTGCCCCATGGAATGGTTAAGAGCTCAGGTTCTAACGTCAGACACATCTGAGTTCAGATTCTGAGTCTACAAAGTATTAGCCTCTAAGAACTTAGACAGTTTATGAAAACGTTTTGTGTCCCATTTACCTAAAGTGCCAATAATAATAACTCCTACTTCAAGCCGGAATCCTGGGGGCGTCATCTTAAATCTACACATCGCTTATCTTGCACATTCAGTCCAGCCCCCAGTCCTATTAATTCTACTTCCTGGATACACCATAGCAGAGCCTCCTCTCTGCCATTTTTACCTCCTAGTCTTGTTTCCTTCTGCTCCATCCTTCTCTTGTCGTCACAAACCTTGACGTCATCCTTGGCTCCTGTCTTCTATCACCAGCATCTGATTCATTAACACATCCTATAGGCCCTTCTTTCAAATATATCTAGAATCTGACCATGTCTCACTGCTTCCATATCAACCTAAGCCATTAACGTGTCTTGTGGCTATTCTAACCTTGCCTTCCTACAGTTGATTCTCAACACAGGAGCCAGAGTGATTCTTTAAAAATGTAAGTCAAAGCAGGTCTGCTCAAAACCTTTTGATGGCTCAGTATTTCACTGAGAATAAACTCCTAAGTCTCTCCAATAACCAGGTAATAGGGGCCTCTGTCTTGAGTCACCCTGCCATGCTTTAGATGAGTGCACTGTAGCCATGCCCCTCCCTGCAGTGTGGGTGTTTGCTGGGTTGAGAGGTGTCATCTGGACCTCTGGACCTCCCCCCACTACCCATTATAATCTAGGTCCTTGGGATGCTGGAATTCACTGCCCAAATGGCCCTAAGCCCACTTCCAGGCCTGTGTAGTGTCTTCACCAAATCCATCCCTTCAAGTGTGGATTCTGCTGCCAGTGTGCCTGTCCCTACACCTGGATGCTTTTTTCGCTCTTTCTGGTGAGTCTGCCTTATGCAAAAAACTGCAACAGCACCACTCCTCCAGCATTCCCAATTCTCCTTGTCGTCTTTCTTTTCCAAAACTTTCATTACCATCTAACTTACCATATAGTGTACTTGCTTATTATATTATTACCTGTCATCTTCCATTAGAATATAATCACTCAAAGGACAGGGATCGTTGTCTGTTTATTTACTACTATGCCTTCAGCCCCAGAACAGAGTCTGGCAATAAGTAGGTACTTGGTTAATACTTGTTGGATGAACTATCTCTTTACCTAGCAGGCAGAACAATCTCTTGAATACTGAATAATCAAATCTGACCATGTCACTCCTGCTTAAAAGACTTCAACAACTCCCACTATTTACCAGGTGAAGTTCTCCTTTAGTGTGGCCTACAAAACCTTCCCTGATCTGGCACCTCCTGCCTTGGCCACAGAGAAACACATGTGCTTTCCATGACTAGGACCTCACAGGTGCTTTGAGAAGTCTAATCTCACATCTAATCTCATCTTATTTTTTCTAATCTTATTTTTCTTCTATCTCAATTTCTTCATGAGCTTAAAAAATTGTATTGCATCATAAATAACTCCTTAAGTGGCCTTACATTTCATGCATTCAACAGGAGTGGATAAGTCTTTCCTAACTGTCTTAGTCTATTTCTTCTGCCTCAATTGTATCTGCTACTCACCTCTAGTGTAAGTACTTAACTCATTACTGGTATGCTGATTTATTACACTTCTGTTTTCTAGGCTAGAATAGGAGCTCTTTGTACAGTCATCCCTTGGTATCTGCAGGATATTGGTTCCAGGATCCTCTGTGGATACCCAAATCCACAGATGCTCAAGTCCCTCATGTAAAATGGCATAATATAGTCGGCCGTATATGTAGGGCTGCAGAACCCTTTAGATACGGAGAGCAGACTGCACTTGATTAGGTCCTTATAACTGTGTGCTGAATGGACAAGTGAATGAGTGCTTGCATGCATGACAATTTAGCATCATACTCAGGAATCTGAGATCACTGGCTCCCACTTGACTCCACTCTATCGGAGAAACAGAAACCTTAATTTGGTTGTTTATTTTTGCCGCAAATAAGAACTTTCCATCGAATGGAGCCACCCACAACACAATGGGCCACTAATGGGGTGGGGAGGCATCATCCTTGGTATTGTTTAAGCAAAAGGTGCACGTTGAAGCAAGAGTTTCCACAAGAGGTGAAAGGTGATCCCTTTTTAACAGCAAGATTATTTACAAGATTATCTCCCAGAAGAATGTTTCCACAGGTATCTCAAGCCCCTCACCAACCTCTCTCAAAAGACTAGGCTATCTGGATAAGACCTCTACCCTCTGGGTTCTTTAGGAGAACTACGTTTTCTGAAAAAGCAGGTTCTTGAAGGCGTTAATGTTGGGGAAGTATGAACTCTTTCATACTCAGACAGGCAAGGCCTGAAAGAATTTACTTAGAGAACTTACGGAGTGCATTGCCAAAACTAATTAACTCAATGCATCATTTAAAGAGTATCCATGTGTAAGGCACTCCTTTGGCCAAATGAGCATTGTGATGACTCTTCTCCACGATACAATGAACATGTTCAAACAACCACATCTCTCTCTAGCCTCCCCTTTTAAAATTCACCTTTGTTTTGGATATAAATATCTTATTGTCTATGCCTAGTCAGCTGTTCATTTTCATCTTAATTGTATATTCCTTACGTACATGTTTGGTTTTGCTAGCTTTTCCATCAAGCAGAGGGTGCTCATTGTAGCTATCTTTATATCAGTCAGGCTGGGCTCTAATGAATACTTTGGAATGTGAATGGAAAAAAGTAATTTTTAATCAAATGACCAGTTTAGCTGAATTTCTTAATTTCTGGATAATTCTTAATGAAGTTATGGGTAATTCTTGATAATTCTGCCTATGAACATGTCGTAGTATTGCAGTTGAGGGCAAGTCATTATCTAAAATGGAACAGAATGGCATAGGATAAGCTTCAAGAACTTTTTCTGGTGGCTCCAGGAGTCAAGAAGGGCCCCCTCAGTAAGGAGATAATCAAGCTTGTGAGAAGAAGCAAAAGCTACTCTTTTTAGATTTGTGCAAAGTCCTGCTCAAATTGCTGCCCCCTTGGCTCTCACCCAGGCCACTAGAAAAGCTGCTTCTCTTGGTGGTGTGGTGGAAGCAGCAGTTCTGAGCTAGGCATCAGGAGACAGGAGTTCCAGTCTTTGCTCTATCCCTGCTGCCTTAGGAACTCACTCTCCACTCTCTACAAAAGAAGGGGTGAACTAGGTGACTTCCAAGGTCCCTTCCATGTACCATCTATGCAACTAACAACCAATCTCTACCATTTTGTTTCGCCATGTTAGGTAATACTCAAGTGTGTAACATATCAAGATTTTTGATGAACCGTGAACATTTTAATATTTTTGATATTAAAGTGTGATTTCATTTCTAACTACCACAAGTATTATTGGCCTATCAGTAACAGTTGATCACTAGTGTTTAAGATAAAGTTAAGATATGTAAGAATGGCCTTATTCCAGCTGAAGTCTTTTACTCCTCCCCTCTAAAAGGCATTTAAGAAAGTGAGTTAAAATGATATCATGGAGATAAGTAAAAAACTTCAACTTATAAATGTGTATATATATGAATGTGTACATAGACATAAAGTTAAACTTTTGATAATTTAGGCACTTTGTTATTAGGAACATAAAGTAATGTGGGGAGTTGCATAACCTTTGTTGCCTAGGTT
Source organism: Lagenorhynchus albirostris (assembly GCF_949774975.1). Taxonomy (NCBI): domain Eukaryota; kingdom Metazoa; phylum Chordata; class Mammalia; order Artiodactyla; family Delphinidae; genus Lagenorhynchus; species Lagenorhynchus albirostris. The sequence continues at coordinate 55,827,749 of NC_083101.1, read as the reverse complement.
GTGGCAGAGCTAGTGACCAGTAATGCGAAGTTTGGTTGGTCAGCTATGTCCTCATCTAGGGAGACGTGGACGTGGAGAAATCTTCAAGAGTTTATGGATACCGTCAAGTGGAAGGTTCCTGCTTCAGTGGACATTCTCCTCCCTCCCCCTCCTCTTCTTCTTCCTCCTTCTGCTCCTTCTGCTTCTTCTGCTTCTCCTTTTGCTTCTGCTGCTGCTGCTTCTCTTTTTCCTCTGTTTCTCTATCCTGCTCAAGAAGATTAAGCTCCCCAAGGGCAGAAATTTCTGTCTGTTTTTGTTCCTTACTATATCTCTGGCACCCCAAACAGCTCCTAATACATGGTGGGTCCTCATTAATATTCACTGAATGATTAGATCATGCTCCTGTGGTCCAAGAGCCATAAATGGTCCTTCTAACATGGTGAGATTGCGAGGGGTGGAAATAGGAAATCATCGAGTTCTCTAATATCTGAAGCTCTTGACCACACCACAGTCAATAAACAGAAATGACTGTGGACAAGGTATGTGAAAAATACTTGGTAAATGGCAAAGCGTTCTTTACATTCATTGTCATTATTACTTAGGATGGTGACTGATGATCTTTGGTCTAAAATTCCCATGAATTCCTAATATGGCCACTCCTTTCACTAACCCACGAAGGTTTCGCCTGGTAAAATCTACCTAGTCTTTAAGACTCACTCAGCACCACCTCTTTCACGACTACTCCCCTGTGCCTCCTAAGTAAATGTTCACAGAACTGTTGTACCTTTCGGAGTACTTCTTGTCTATCTTGTATTTAATAGGTTACGTCTAACTTTCTGCTTAGTAGATGTTTAGATCTTATTCTGCTTATTTCTCCATAAAAGATACTAACAGCAATTTATTCAATTGTATTAAGAAGTCATATCTTTCCAGAAAAATCAAGAAAATTTCTGTAAATTCTGAGGAGAAGGTTGTAAGCAGAAAATGTAAGCAGGAAAACTTTTCCGAGCAAAATTTGCAAGAGAACCAAAAATTACTATAGGTGCTAGAAGGTTCACTTTCTGGTTGCTTCAGGCCCAGTTTCTTGCCATTTCACCTACCTACTGAAAGCTATTTGTGAATTTATAGATGAAATGAAATTTATGGTGCTGAAATTATGTACAGAGGTTTTAATTCTTTCTTTCTTTTATTCAAGACATTTACTCTATATTTTCTGTGTGGCAAGCTCTGGTATGCAGAGGTAAATAAGACAGAAACAAAGCTTTCAGAATTCTCTGGTCTCTAGAACAACCAAGGCACAGGCACTTTATGGAAATATCTCAAGAATCCTAGCAAATAATTTCTTTGTGTAATAATAACCAGCATAAAGGATCATGCTTGTATAACACTTTATTCTCTGCTGAACATTGCCAGTCTTAACTCATTTTGCTTCTCCCTCTTCCCAAGTGTCTAGCACAGCCCTGGATATCTGTGAAGACCTAGATAAACACACAACAAACTGAACTGAAATACCTGACTTAATCACTGTTTTTGAAGCCAAGTGTCTAAAGCAAGAATTGTAAGTAGCAATGTTTTAAAATAATTTGGATCTGAGTGCCTTTGGCAAGTAATGCAGAGTTTGCCCCAGGCCCTGCTACTCCCTATTGTATGATCACACATTTTACTGTCTACCAGTTCCTACAGGCATTTGAGATTTTAGGGAATCTTAACAACAGTGGCTCTGTTTTTAGAGGTGGATCAGAAATCTTTCAGTATTCAATATCTAAACCATCTAGATATAGGTAGACAATCTGTAGCCTTCAATTTAACTTAAATTCAAATTGAATCTCAACTTTTTAGTCAATAAACACTGAGCTGCCATTTTTTGCAAGTCTTTGCATTAGACTGTGGAGAATCAATAGAAGGATTCATCTAAGAAAGGATTCCTGCCCTTAAAGACATTATAACATAGTCAGAAGTTTAAAACTCATACACATGAAAAATACTAAGAAGTGGTGTAAAATATTTTGCATGACGATGCAAAAACCCTGGAAGCTGACTGGAAGAAGGGAGACTTCTCGGATGGGATTTGAAATCAGTCTTTGAAGCACTGGTAGAAATTGGAGAGCTGGAACAACTCTTGAGGGCACTGCAGATGAGTCAGGAGCAAAGTTTTAGAGGTGCAAACACACAGGGCATGTTAAGGAAGACAATGAACAGCATAATCTGGCTGGAAATAAGTTTGGGACAAGAATATTGAGAGCTTAGTGCCAGGTAGAGCTGCCAATAAAAAACAGTGACAGTCACTCAAAAACTGAGTGACAATAACAAAGAAGTTTGAAAAGATTAAATCTGAGTTTGTTTTTTTCAGTATGTAATAGAGGGAGAGTGGAATTGGAGGCCAGCTACTTGATTAGGGGGTCACAGTGTTCATCCAGATGTTTGGTAAAGCATCTGATTTAGGATCAGAAGAGGGAAGAAAGGGAGAGGAAGGAGAAACTTCCTGTCAATAAGATAATTGACAGGACAACTGACAAAACAATTGACAAGTGATTAGTCACATGGGAAAGAAACAGAAGCAACAAGTTGACTGTGGTTTTGAGGTCAGACTATCAAAACAATATTGATGTCATTGGGTGGGGGTGGGGGGGAGGAAACATAAGATCAAGAGCTGATTTTTTTTTTTTTTGCGGTACGCGGGCCTCTCACTGTTGTGGCCTCTCCTGTTGCGGAGCACAGGCTCCAGGCACGCAGGCTCCAGGCGCGCAGGCTCAGCAGCCATGGCTCATGGGCCAGCTGCTCCGTGGCATGTGGGATCTTCCCGGACCGGGGCAGGAACCCGTGTCCCCTGCATCGGCAGGCGGACTCTCAATCACTGCGCCACCAGGGAAGCCCAAGAGCTGATTTTTAAAGGGAAGATGATGAGCTAGGTTTGAGTCATGAAGTAATGCAAGGCAGTCAAGAAAAATGTAGGTCTGGAGTGTGGAACACAATTTGGGACTATTTATCTCCCACAATTTGGGAGATAAAGATAAAGAAGTTATTTGTAATAAAATGTTAGTTGACTTTGGGGAATGAATTAACTCTCTGAGGGGGAGAGTATAAAAAGAGAGGTTAGAAAGAAAAGATCTGAACTCTGAGGAATGCCCCAAAATTTGGAGAGCGGGAGTAAGAGACCAGAGACAAAAGCAGAGAAGAAATGATCCTAAGAGTGAAAAGCTTCCCCATCACAATATCTCAGAGCCGAGGGAGGAAATCCCAAGAAGCAGAAGTGGTTGACAATAGAGAGGTCGGGAGACTAAAAACTGGGAATCAGCCCCAGGGTTATTAGAGAGGGCTGGAGGGTATTGAGGTGATTGGGGCTGGATAACCTTTCAGATTCCTTTATCTATCCTGGAATTCTGTTAGTCGATTTGAAGATTAGGGGAACACAACATGAGAGAGCCCCACAGCAGTAGAGCAGTGTGGGACATGAGGAGGTCAGGCTGCAGTTGCCTCATTACAGGGTAACCCAAGTATGCTACAGTTAAGTCATGTGGTATATTTGAACGTTGCCATGTGGAATAAAAATTACACACGACAACCTATGGATCACTGTCCGATGCATCTTAAAGAAAGTCAGCTCTGAAGCATGATCCCTAATACTGTCCCTGAGAAATCTGCATCACCTCCATCAGCCCCAATGTCCGATGTATATTATGCAAATATCCCACATCTGGTGATTCACCAGCCACTTCATCAAATCAATTAATTCAACAACTCAACAAGCACCCAATGAGCACCCATGCATATTGTGAGGCACTGTGAGGGGTACTTGGGATTCAGAGATCCTAAAAGGTGTGGTCTTTGCCTATGAGGAGCTACAGTTTAATGGAAAGGCTCACAGAAGAAATCTGAGAAGACACGTTGAAGAGTGGGAAAGGAACATCCTGCTGATGGTGAGAGTTCAGGTAATAAAGGCAAATAGACCAGTTCCAAGTGGCAAGAGATAAGATTTCATCTATTCATAGAATCTTAGGCTTCAAAGGGAGCTTAAAAAACATCCAGATCAATTGGCATTTGACTCCTGCTACAACTGTCTGATTACTGCTCACACTGAATATTCTTACTGTACATTTTTGTCAATGTATGTTAATCACTCCCTTCCACAGAACCACAGAATTTCAGGGTCACAAGACCTTATTTGTAGGTAATTTCATTCAAGTTTCACCTCCTCACTTCAACCCTTTCTCACATAAATCCATCGTCATCACTTTTCTACTATGTGCACCTGGATAGTGACCAATAAATAGCAATAGTTGCAGTTTTCCTTCATTTTGCTAAACATTCTTTCATCATTTTATGTAGAATATTAAGCATTTTAGTAGGTCCAAATCACGCTTTTGTTAAATAATGGTTGCCTATATTATAAGTTAATGTAATTATAGCTTTTTTTTTTTTTTAACAGCTTACACTTGAATATAGCTTGTAAACACAGGCTAGCCTGGAATGTTGACTGCCTGCCAAAGGGATAATCACAAACAGGTGTTAGATGTAAAAATCCAAATTTTTAAGTTCCATTAACCCTTCAAAATTCTAAGCAGAGAGACAACTTTAGGAGTAAATTTTTTTTGGTGCAGATTTATTTTGTGCAGAAAAAAAAATAACCCACCTCATAAAACTGCTCAAGAAGAATAATAAGCATAGGACCAGCAAGAGAAATCCTACTATTTTGAGGACAGGAGGAAATTAGCTTGTTTGTGTACCTGAGCACAATTTCTGAGGCAGTTTCCCCTGCCTCCAATGGTGTGGAGAGAAAATGTGCCCATGCTTACCCAACTATGGCACGCTCATCATGGTCTACAACACCAACTCAAAGTATGAGAAAATCTCAACCCACCCGATACTCACATCAGGCCTTGGCACGGCTCCTCAGGCAAAGACGCAAGAGAAAATAAAACAACAAACAGTTGCTCTTTGTCAGATTCCCTCATAGAAGCCAACAAAACAAACAGCCAAAACAAAAACAAAACCTAGGTTGCTGCTGAGACCAATGCAACAAGTAGTAGCTCCAACCCAGGGTTCTTTTTAGCTGGCAGAGGGACGCACGAGGATGGATAACAGAAAACTGTGGGGATAAGGTACACTGAGCAAGACAAGAAAAGATATCATCCCCATCCAACTCAGGCTTTCTCTTAATATGAGTACAATTCAAACCAAAACTGATGCTAAGGAACTGACTGAAGCCCAACCTACTGGCAAGTTTTGGTTTTACTTTCAGTGGCACGTCTCTGCATGCAAGTACCCATTGACCTGTGTGTGCATATTTATTTATTTATGTATTTATTTATGTATTTACTTGTTTTAGGTTGTTTCCATGTCTGGCTATCGTAAATAGTGCTGCAATGAACACTGGGGTGGATGTGTCTTTTTTTTTCTTTTATTATTGGTTAAAAAAATTTTTTTTAACATCTTTATTGGAGTATAATTGCTTCACAAAGGTGTGTTAGTTTTTGCTTTATAACAAACTGAATCAGCTGTACATATACATATATCCTCATATCCCCTCCCTCTTGCGGCTCCCTCCCACCCTCCCTATCCCACCCCTCTAGGTGGTCACAAAGCACTGAGCTGATCTCCCTGTGCTATGTGGCTGCTTCCCACTAGCTATCTATTTTACGTTTGGTAGTGTATATATGTCCCTGTCTCTCTCTAGCTTTGTCACAGCTTACCCTTCCCCCTCCCCATATCCTCAAGTCCATTCTCTAGTAGGTCTGTGTCTTTATTCCTGTCTTACCCCTAGGTTCTTCGTGACTTTTTTTTTTCTTAGATTCCATATATACGTGTTAGCATACGGTATTTGTTTTTCTCTTTCTGACTTACTTCACTCTGTATGACAGACTCTAGGTCCATCCACCTCACTACAAATAACTCAATTTCATTTCTTTTTATGGCTGAGTAATATTCCATTGTATATATGTGCCACGTCTTCTTTATCCATTCATCAGTCGATGGACACTTAGGTTGCTTCCATATCCTGGCTATTGTAAATAGAGCTGCAGTGAACATTGTAGTACATGACTCTCATTGAATTATGGTTTTCTCAGGGTGTATACCCAGCAGTGGGGTTGCTGGGTCATATGGTAGTTCTATTTTTAGTTTTTTAAGGAACCTCCATACTGTTCTCCATAGTGGCTATATCAATTTACATTCCCACCAACAGTGCAAGATGGTTCCCTTTTCTCCACACCCTCTCCAGCGTTTATTGTTTGTAGATTTTTTGATGATGGCCATTCTGACTAACGTGAGGTGATACCTCATTGTAATTTTGATTTGCATTTCTCTAATGATTAGTGATGTTGAGCATCCTTTCATGTGTTTGTTGGCAATCTGCATATCTTCTTTGGAGAAATGTCTATTTAGGTCTTCTGCCCATTTTTGGATTGGGTTGTTTGTTTTTTTGAGATTGAGCTGCATGAGCTGCTTGTAAATTTTGGAGATCAATCTTTTTCAGTTGCTTCATTGGCAAATATTTTCTCCAATTTGTTTTGTTTATGGTTTCCTTTGCCGTGCAAAAGCTTTTAAGTTTCATTAGGTCCCATTTGTTTATTTTTATTTTTATTTCTATTCCTCTAGGAGGTGGGTCAAAAAGGATTTTGCTGTGATTTATGTCACAGAGTGTTCTGCCTATGTTCTCCACTAAGAGTTTGATAGTTTCTGGCCTTACATGTGGGTCTTCAATCCATTTTGAGTTCATCTTTGTGTATGGTGTTAGGGAGTGTTCTAATTTCATTAGTTTACATGTAGCTGTCCAGTGTTCCCAGAACCACTTATTAAAGAGTCTGTCTTTTCTCCATTGTATATTCTTGCCTCCTTTATCAAAAATAAGGTGACCATATGTGAGTGGATTTATCTCTGGGCTTTCTATCCTGTTCCATTGCTCTATATTTCTGTTTTTGTGCCAGTACCATACTGTCTTGATTATTGTAGCTTCTTTGTAGTATAGTCTGAAGTCAGGGAGCCTGATTCCTCCAGGTCCGTTTCTCTTTCTCAAGATTGCTTTGGCTATTCGGGGTCTTTTGTGTTTCCATACAAATTGTGAAATTTTTTGTTCTAGTTCTGTGAAAAATGCCATTGGTAGTTTGATAGGGATTGCATTGAATCTGTAGATTGCTTTGGGTAGTATAGTCATTTTCACAATGTTGATTCTTCCAATCCAAGAACATGGTATATCTTTCCATCTGTTTATATCACCTTTAATTTCTTTCATCAGTGTCTTATACGTTTCTGCATACAGGTCTTTTATCTCCTTGGGTAAGTTTATTCCTAGGTATTTTATTCTTTATGTGGCAATGGTAAATGGGAGTGTTTCCTTAATTTCTCTTTCAGATTTTTCATCATTAGTGTATAGGAATGCAAGAGATTTCTGTGCATTAATTCTGTATCCTGCTACTTTACCAAATTCATTGATTAGTTCTAGTAGTTTTCTGGCAACATCCTTGGGATTCTCTTTGTATAGTATCATGTCATCTGCAAAGAGTGAAAGCTTTACTTCTTCTTTACCGATTTGGATTCCATTTATTTTTTTTTCTTCTCTGATTGATGTGGCTAAAACTTCCACAACTATGTTGAATAATAGTGGTGAGAGTGGAGAACCTTGTCTTGTTCCTGATCTCAGAAGAAATGGTTTCAGTTTTTCACCATTGAGAAGGATGTTGGCTGTGGGTATGTCATATATGGCCTTTATTATGTTGAGGAAAGTTCCCTCTATGCCTACTTTCTGCAGGGTTTTTATCATAAAAGGGTGTTGAATTTTGTCAAAAGCTTTCTCTGCATCTATTGAGATGATCATATGGTTTTTCTCCTTCAATTTGTTAATATGGTTTATCACATTGATTGATTTGCGTATATTGAAGAATCCTTGCATTCTTGGAATAAACCCTACTTGATCATGGTGTATGATCCTTTTAATGTGCTGTTGGATTCTGTTTGCTAGTATTTTGTTGAGAATTTTTGCATCTATGTTCATCAGTGATATTGGCCTGTAGTTTTCTTTCTTTGTGACATCCTTGTCTGGTTTTGGTATCAAGGTGATGGTGGCCTTGTAGAATGAATTTGGGAGTGTTCCTCTCTCTGCTATATTTTGGAAGAGTTTGAGAAGGATAGGTGTTAGCTTGTCTCTAAATGTTTGATAGAATTCACCTGTGAAGCCATCTGGTCTTGGGCTTTTGTTTGTTGGAAGATTTTTAATCACAGTCTCAATTTCAATGCTTTGATTGGTCTGTTTATATTTTCTATTTCTTCCTGATTCAGTCTCAGAAGGTTGTGCATTTCTAAGAATTTGTTCATTTCTTCCATGTTGTCCATTTTATTGGCATAGAGTTGCTTGTAGTAATCTCTCATGATCCTTTGTATTTCTGCAGTGTCAGTTGTTACTTCTCCTTTTTCATTTCTAATTCTTTTGATTTGTCTTCTCCCTTTTTTTCTTGATGAGTCTGGCTAATGGTTTATCAATTTTGTTTATCTTCTCAAAGAACCAGCTTTTAGTTTTATTGATCTTTGCTATTGTTTCCTTCATTTCTTTTTCATTTATTTCTGATCTGAAATTTATGATTTCTTTCCTTCTGCTAACTTTGAGGTTTTTTGTTCTTCTTTCTCTAATTGCTTTAGGTATAAGGTTAGGTTGTTTATTTGAGATGTTTCTTGTTTCTTGAGGTAGGATTGTATTGCTATAAACTTCCCTCTTAGAACTGCTTTTGCTGCATCCCATAGGTTTTGGGTCATCGTGTTTTCATTGTCATTTGTTTCTAGGTATTTTTTGATTTCCTCTTTGATTTCTTCAGTGATCTCTTGGTTATTTAGTAGTGTATTGTTTAGCCTCCATGTGGTTGTAGTTTTTACAGATTTTTTCCTGTAATTGATATCTAGTCTCATACCGTTGTGGTCAGAAAAGATACTTGATATGATTTCAATTTTCTTAAATTTACCAAGGCTTGATTTGTGACTCAAGATATGATCTATCCTGGAGAGCACTTGAGAAGAAAGTGTACTCTGTTGTTTTTGGATGGAATGTCCTATAAGTATCTTAAGTCCATGTTGTTTATTGTATCATTTAAAGCTTATGTTTCATTATTTATTTTCATTTTGGTTGATCTGTCCATTGGCGAAAGTGGGGTGTTAAAGTCCCTTACTATGATTGTGGTACTGTCAATTTCCCTTTTTATGGCTGTTAGCATTTGCCTTATATATTGAGGTGCTCCTATGTTGGGTACATAAATATTTCCAATTGTTATATCTTCTTCTTGGACTGATCCCTTGATCATTGTGTAGTGTTCTTCTTTGTCTCTTGTAATAGTCTTTATTTTAAAGTCTATTTTGTCTGATATGAGAATTGCTACTCCATCTTTCTTTTGATTTCCATTTGTATGGAATATCTTTTTCCATCCCCTCACTTTCAGGCTGCATGTGTACCTAGGTCTGAAGTGGGTCTCTTGTAGACAGCATATATATGGGTCTTGTTTTTGTATCCATTCAGGCAGTCTATGTCTTTTGGTGGAAGCATTTAATCCGTTTACATTTAAGGTAGTTATCAATATGTATGTTCCTATCACCATTTTCTTAATTGTTTTGGGTTTGTTATTGTACGTCTTTTCCTTCTCTTCTTCTTTGTATTTAATTTTTGATAGCTTGATTTATACGTGTTTTGGCATGTTTCTCCTTATATTTATCCTGTATGGGACTCTGCACTTCCTGGACTTGATTGAAAAAATATGGAACGCTTCACAAATTTGCATGTCATCCTTGTGCAGGGGCCAGGCTGATCTTCTCTGTATCATTCCAATTTTAGTATACGTGCTGCCAAAGTGAGCACACATGTGCACATTTAGGAGTAGGAGAAGGGAAGGGAAAGAAGAATACCAGCATGTTCTAGCTACGTACCAAGAACTTTACACAGGTATCATTATTTGTTTTCTGGGGCTGCCATAACAATTCAGCACAAACTGGGTGGCTTAAAACAGTAGACACTGTACTTTTAGTTCTCTCCCAATTCTGGAGACGAGAAGTCTGAGATCAAGGTGTCACATGGCCATACTCCTGCTGAAGGCTCCAGGAAAGAATGCTTCCTTGTCTATTCCTAGCTTCCGGGGGCTCCTGTCAATCCTTGGCATATCTTGGCTGCAGCAGGTCATTCCAATCTCTGCCTTCATCTTTTCATGATCTTATTCGTTGTGCATATCATTGCATGTCTTTCCTCTTCTTATTAGGACACCAGCCATTGGGTTAGTGCCCACCCTATTCCAGTATGACCTCATCTTAACTAATTACATCTGCAAACACAATACTTCCTAATAAGGTCACATTTGGAGGCTCCAGGTGGACATGGAATTTGGAGGAAACATTATGCAAGCTGCTACAGTACTTCATTTCCCTCTTGGAGCAACTTGTGGTCTAGATACTGTTAGACCCATTTTACATATGAGGAAACAGTTGACATCGAGAAGCCTTTCTTCATTTGCATGGTTGTACTTGAACTAAGCCCTCTGCGGCCCCATTACACCACGAGGCTTTTCAATATTTTCAATAGTGAGACTCAAACCTGATGGCAAGAACAGGCCAACTTGCATGCAGTCCTGATGATCAATCCAATTCCAACCTCCTCGTTTCTCTTGGGCTCATAAGAGTGGGGTCAGAAGAGACAGGGTAGGTTTTCTAAGCCATATTTCTCTAATGTGTTCTAGTCCTCTTAACATGCCTTGCCTCTAAGTCCTCCCCCAACCTAATTGTTTTTATTCTGAAAAAGCAGCATTCTCGTTTCCTCCTTCTCATTCTTTTTACTTTATACCTTAAAGAAGAAGGGATGAAATTTGTAGTAGCTACAAATGGGAGTGGCTGCCTAGGCCCCAAGAATGGGGCTGTGTGGGGAACTGCTTCTCCACCCATAACTCCAGGCATGTGGTTTCAATAAGCGTTGCCTGCTCTTACTTGACCTCCCTTCCTCAGCTACCGTGATTGGCTGAGGAATGGGCATATGTCCTCTGCAAGACTCTAAGAGCTTAGTGTCTACAGGGTCCATACACCACCGACCAGAGCTCCTGCTCCTCTTTAGAAGGGAGATACACTCCCCCATTGTTTCCCTTCCTCCACCTCATCTGGGCTCCCTCCTGTCTCAGTCTACGTCTCTCCACCCTTCCCTCTGGGCAGCTCAGTTTTTCCTCCACGCCTAGGCTTGGGAAAACAGACTCATCTCAGCACAAAGGAAAGCCCTGGGGTTTTCACAACAGGGCCCAAATAAAACTCAAACTAATATCTCAGTACATTTTCCTGCCTCATAAATCTATATGTCTCAAAAAAATACTGGAGCAGTAGATACCAAGGTGTTAACAGGGGCGTTTCTGGGTGGAGGACTTGCACAGGTTTTTTTACTTTCTCTTTTTCCCTTCTATTTTATTTTCTAAATAACTTGCCATGGACACACATTGCTTTTTAAACAGAAATAATTTTTTAAAAATCAGGAATGGAGAGTATAGTTAAATTGCTAAACAACAGCAACAAGAAAACATTTTTAGAACTTGGCATAGTTGCACTGATACTTAGTAATGGGAAATTGGAATTTAGGTCATAAATATTGCATAATAATGATCTCACTAGTGTGCACAATCAGTCTACAAAGCTCTTTTCATTTTCTAGAAGGGAAGGTTGAGGTGAAGAGAGATTACGTGGCTTAACCAAGGACTGATCACCTTGTGAGTGCAGGGCAGGGTTCATTTCTGGTTTTTCCTCCCGAATATTTTCCTCCAAAAGTAATGCGATACAATGCAATGTGATATGATGCGATGCATTATAAATATGTGAGGGAGATTAAGAGGTACAAACTTCCAGTTGCAAAATAAATGAGTCCCAGACATAAAATGTACAGTATGGGGAATATAGTCAATAATTATGAAATATCTTTGTGCAGCGACAGATGGTAACTAGACCTTATCATGGTGATTATTTTGAAATGTATAGAACTATTGAGTGGGTCCTTCGTGGTTTTCTGGTGACATGGTTGGTGTGCCATGGCACTGGTGAGGCTGGCAGCAAGGTGGCAGACAGGGAATTTTGGGACACGTGGTGAAGGAGCTTCACAGGTAGGATTCAAGAATAAGAATGTGAAACAGATGATATTGCAATCTAACCATCTGCAAGCCTTCATGGGGAGCGTTCTTGAGGGACAAGTCTGCATTTTGAAACGAAAGATTCAGCAAAATTACAAGAAATTACTATGGAGGGTAAAAAAGGCTCAAACCACACAGGAGTCCCAATTCACAGATTGGTACCCTGATCATCTGAAACATCTCTATTTAGATGAAGAGGAAAGACTCAAGAATCAACTTAGAAAAGTTGACCAGTCTTTGTTAGAACAAGTTGACTGGCCTTTGTCAGAAGAACAAGTTAATCAGCATTTGTCAGAAGAGCAATGTAACATTGACCAGGCATTGTCTGAAGAACACTGTAGCAATGAACAACCTCAGCCAGAAATAATGTAGCATAAGAGTAAACTTCATTACTATGCCAAAGAAAAATAAAAGAAAACATCAAATCAAAAAGCACAGGAAGGGGACTTCCCTGGTGGCACGGTGGTTAGGAAACTGCCTGCCAATGCAGGGGACACGGGTTTGATCCCTGGTCAGGGAACTAAGATCCCACATGCTGCAGAGTGGCTAAGCCCACGCACCACAACTACCGAGCCTGCGCTCTGGAGCCCGTGAGCCACAGATGCTGAGCCCGCATGTCACAACTACTGAAGCCTGCATGCCTAGAGCCCGTGCTCCACAACGAGAGGGGTCACTGCAATGAGAAGCCCGCACACCACAACGAAGAGTGGCCCTCGCTTGCCGCAACTGGGGAAAGCCCGCATGCTGCAATGAAGACCCAATGCAGCCTAAAATAAATAAATTTATTTTAAAAATATTTTTAAAAAAGCACAGGAAGAATATGAACAGGTACAAGCTAAGTGTGCTGCTAAGAAACAAGAATTTGAGAGTAGAAAACAAGAGAGAGAAGAAGCTCAAAGGCTCTACAATAAGAAGAAAAAGTGTTCAAAATATTGAGCAAAAAGACTATAAAAGGCCAACCATACTTGAATTTACAAATGGAGTAGCTTCTTAAAAAAATACAAGAACAAAATTAAGTCAGACATGTCATCCTTAATCAAGGGTTAAAATATCTGCTGTTTACTGAGTTCTCTGTATATGTACTAAACCTCCTAACAATTAACTAAATTTATCGGCAGAAAGTGGGCTGCTAAGCTATACTAAATTTAAAATGTCCGAATATTTTTGTTTTTGTAAGAGAAAATTTTCTATATATGTTCTACATAATATTCTTTTTTTAAAAATTTATTTGCGGGGCTTCCCTGGTGGCGCAGTGGTTGAGAGTCCGCCTGCCGATGCAGGGGATATGGGTTCGTGCCCCGGTCTGGGAAGATTCCACATGCCGTGGAGCAGCTGGGCCCGTGAGCCATGCCCGCTAAGCCTGCATGTCCGGAGCCTGTGCTCCGCAAAGGGCGAGGCCACAACAGTGAGAGGCCCGTGTAGCGTTAAAAAAAAAAAAAAAAAAAAAAAAATTTATTGGCATCTGAAGGAAGGTAGGCCTGGAGAACTGAAAAAACCTCCTATTTGAGTGACAGGTTCAAGCATATAATACTTTTGCACCATATGAAATTCAGATGAAATAAAATGTTAAAAAAAATGGAGTTACTATGTTGTATACGAGGAACTAACATAGTGTTGTAGATCAATTAACCTTCAAAAGCAAACAAACTCATAGAAAAAAAAGATCAGCTTTATGGTTACCAGAGTTAGGGGTGGGTGGAGGGGGAATTGGATGAAGGCAGTCAAAATGTACAAGCTTTCAGTTATAAGGTAAATAAGTACCAGGGATGTAACGTACAACATGATAAACATAATGAGCAGTGCTGTATGTTACATATGAAAGTTGTTAACAGGGTAAATCCTAAGAAAGGGAAAATTTTTTTTTATTTCTTTAATTTTGTATTTATATGAGAGATAAATAATCACTAACTTACTGTGGTCATCATTTCATGATGTATGTAAGTCAAATCATGATGCTGCACACCTTAAACTTATCCAGTGTGGTATGTTAATTATGTCTCAATAAAACTGGAAGTAAAAAAAAATGCTCACATAAAGTACCTAGAACAGTGTTTGCCACATAGCAGGTGCTAAATCAGTGTTAGCTATTTCAGGTCCAAAAAAAAAGTCCAGTGTTTCCCACTCTGCTAGGCCTTACAGGGAAGAGAAAAAAGAACACAGCCTAAGTGTGAGAAAGAAATGAACCCAGGGTTTTTGGGACATGGGCAAAGAGGAAGAGCTCAGGAAGGGGTGAGAACTACAAGAAGCCAGCAATTTACCTAGAACCAGCCTTAGCAACCCTCCTGAAGTCAGGAACAAATTCTTGATACGAGTTTACCTGGAATGTGACAAAAAGGAATGATGGCTAGCCCCCTGTCTTGAAAATGGGGATAGGGGATTCAGAGGTGGGGAGAAAGTCAGGGCAGAGGGGATCAGATAGAGGAGGGAGGAGTCCACATGTGGGCCACCCTGAACACTGGCTTTCCTTGAGTTGTGGTCAACCCAGGGGCTGGAGGTTGGTCTCTTGCCATCATACCAGAAGTCACATACTTGGCTTGGAATCCCACGTGGTCTCCACCTGCCAAAGAAGGCCTTTGCTCAAAGTGAGGGAAGGGAAAGTATGGATGGATATTCTGGCCAGAGCAACTGAGGTGGCTGTTTTTAGAAGGAAGGAGGTCCAGGTTTGGCTCACTTTCTGAAAGGCACTCATATAAAAGAGAGTTTTATGGTTTGATGTAAACTGATGATTAAGTACTTTTCCTGCCCTAGCAACCCCCATGTTACTGAATGGAGAAGAAATAACTGGGGAGATGGCTCCTTGTTGAGAAAAAAGTTACTAAAGTCACAAAGGTCAAGTTTCATTAAGGTCAAATTCCTCAGGTAAATCTCCCAAGTGCAGGGGTGGGGGCAGGAAATGAGGGTGGAGAAGAGAGGGGTATGGGAGAAGTTGAACTGCTCCACTGGCCTTTAACAATGAAAAATAAAAGAGAGGGATTCAAGACAAGGAGGAGGTTCTGGAAGGCCTGGAAGGAATATGTCCTGTCCTCTTCTTCTCTCATTCTTGGGGAGAAGAAGGAGATGCGGGACACACATCCTTGACATTTGAGAGTGCCCTTATGTAGAGATTAATACCTGCTTCTTGCCTGAAATTTCTGAAGGGAGAGGTTCACTGGAGTTTAGGGGGGTGAGAGTGTGAAGGGCTGTAGGGCTGTTTTCAGGGATGAAGAAAATTCAGGCACCCCTCATTCCAGGACCCTGAGCCTTTAGTGACCTCTGAACACCCCAAAAGTTATTGTGGTTTCAGGCGACACAGAGGGAGGGAAATCAGGGGCACAGGAGTCCTGGGCCCTTATCAGGACCACTGACATTAGACTGACCAGGGTGAGCCTGGGAATATTTCCCTCCCCCACTCCAAGATAACAGAGCCACAGTTTAGCCTGTTCTGGGAGAAGGGGGGGATATTTGAAAAGCACATATGATTGGAATTTCAAGTGGGACTGGATTCTAGCAGTTCCCCCAAAAATTAAACATAGATTTACTGTATGACCCAGCATTTTACTCCTAGGTATATACCCAAGAGGATGAAAATATATGTCTACACAAGATGTATACATGACGTGTGGACACCAAGGGGTGAAAGTGGCGGGGGGCAGGTGGTGGTGGGATGAATTGGGAGATTGATATATATATACTAATATGTATAAAACATAACTAATAAGAACATGCTATATAAAAAAATAAATAAAACAAAATTCAAAAAAAAAGATGTATACATGAATGTTCATAGCAGCATTATTCATAATAGCCAAAAAGTGGAAAGAACTCAACTGTCCAGCAACTGGTATATGTACAAATAAACTGTGTTATATCCATACAATGCAGTATAATTCAGCTTAAAAAAGGAATGAAGTACTGATACATGCCACAATATGGATGGACCTGGGAAACATCATGCTAAATAGAAGAAGCACATATTGTAAAATTCCATTAAATGAAATGTCCATAATAGACAAAGCCATAGGAACAGAAAATAATGAGTGGTTGCCTAGAACTAGGGGTATGGTGGGGAGGTAGATGGATGGCTGATAAAGGGTGTGGGGTTTCATTTCCAGATGATGAAAATGTTTTTAAGTTGGTTGTAGTGATTGTTGCACAACTCCGTACATATACCAAAAAAAACACTGAATGGTACACTTTAAATAGGTGAATTGTATGGTATGTAAATTATATTTTAAAAAGCTGTTAGAAAACGTGGGGCTGGATTGAGTCGTAATAAATGATCTGCAAATTATGAAACTGGACTGAGATGTGATGGAGGTCACTCTGCCCAATGGGCTAGGAGGTTTGACAGGATACTGTTGGCAATAGTTACTAGAAAACAGTTGCTAGCATCTTCAACCATGTAGCCCAGATAAGCTGTTCAGAGAGAACCTACGAAAGAAGCAGATGAGAAAGAGGGACAGCCCTAACTAGAATCTTGGTCCTTGTTTCAGGCCCTTTCACAGTCTGGGTTGTGGTCCCAGCGTCAGGTTTGGCCAGATACCTGTGTGGAATTATGATTTTTGCTCAAGTGGGTCTCTGCTACATCAGACAGTTCTAAGAACACAAAGGATCAAAAATGCCTGAGATTTACCTACTGCTGCATGCCGACTAGGCCTGACCTCGTTTTTAGGGTGGTTGGGAGGAGAAGGACAAGGTAGACCTACAGAACCAAATAATCTACATGTGTTCTAAATTTTCTCCTTTTTCCTCGTCCTGACTCATCTCTGGGAGGAGAGAGGGAGGCAAAACTGTTGAACCCAGATCTAGGATTGCTGTAAGATGAACCTGGTGTGATCCCTGCAACTCAGGCTGAAGGGTCCCCAGAGTCCCAAAATTTTAGGAACTCTGCGCCAGAAATGGAGACAAAAGACCAAATATATATTTCTCATTATATATCACAATATCACACAGCCATTTCACCCAGGGACTTCCTAACCAGGGCTGATCAAGACTACAATATGTTCCCAGGACTAAATGGAGGAGGGAATCTATCACCTGAAGCCTGAACCTGGGGAAGCAGATGCAGTGCTTGGACCAAGTGGAGGGGACACCTGAATTCATTGTCACGTAAAGGAAGTCTGAGGTTCACACACTGGTCTTTGGTTTCAATTCTGTTCGGGGAAAAAAAAAAAGTGAAATGATGATTCATCTCTTCAAATTCAGTCAGGGGCAGGAGGAGACTGCTGACTCATGTTTTGGGGTCAGATCAGTGATTCCCAAACCTGGCTGCACAGCAGAATCCCCTGGGGAACTTCAAAAGAATACAGATGCCTGGGCACTACTCCAGACCTCCTGATTCAAAATCTCCAGGGCTGGGGTCCAAAAATCTGTATTTTATGAAATTTTGATCAGGTGGTTCTGAATTAACCAGCCTGTCCTAATTGGTTACTCAGCATTAGGGAAGCCCTAGGTTTGATGACGTTGGTCACAACAATATTTGTGAAGAAAAGTAAGTAAAAGGGAGAAAAAGAAGGTGAGAACCCAGAGACAAACAGGGGCTATTTAAATATCTGGCTTACATAAAAAGAAATGAAATTGAGTTATTTGTAGTGAGGTGGATGGATCTAGATACTGTCATACAGAGTGAAGTAAGTCAGAAAGAGAAAAACAAATACCGTATGCTAACACATATATATGGAATCTAAAAAAAAATGGTTCTGATGAACCTAGGGGCAGGACAGGAATAAAGACACAGACGTAGAGAATGGACTTGAGGACACGGGGAGGGGGAAGGGTAAGCTGGGACGAAGTGAGAGAGTGGCATGGACATATATACACTACCAAACGTAAAACAGATAGCTAGTGGGAAGCAGCCACATAGCACAGGGAGATCAGCTAGGTGCTTTGTGTCCACATAGAGGGGTGGGATAGGGAGGGTGGGAGGGAGGGAGATGCAAGAGGGAGGAGATATGGGAATATATGTTTATTCATAACTGAGCAATTATACTCCAATAAATATGTTAAATAAATAAATAATAAATAAATAAATAAATAAATAAATAAATAAATAAATTTGGCTTGTCTGTCTGTGCCTCTGATTTTCTTTTGCTAAGAAGAGCTGATACCTCAGGTTACCAGTGGGGAGAAAAGTGGAAGCACTCAGACATGAGTTTATCTCTCCTAAGGGGCCAGAATTAGTGGCAGGTTGGCTTTTAGAAACCATGGTAACTGGTTAGAGGGGTGGCACTGTGTGGAAAGTGGAGAGCAGTTGACACAGGGGGCTGAAAAGTTGGATCAGGATCCACTCCTCACCAGCTGTGTGAGTTGACTGCTCTGAGCATTGGTGGTAAAATGCCTGAACCAAGAGAAGGAGTTCTGTTAATGATATTTTGTAATTTACATAGAATACCCAGAATTTCTTGCATTAGGTGATTAAAGTGAAATAGGGCCTGCTGGTCCCTTTTGCTTAAGTGGCATGTTAAAAATTAGTGACTTCTTTATTTAATGACCATTCTTACTCTGAACTTGGTGTCAGATGAGGTGGAAAGCAGAAAACAAAAAATAAAGAAATTAATATGCAAGCACTTCTTTCCCTAACTATTACTCTGGAATCTTAAGACCACATGGCTGTAATTTTCACATATTCAGTCCACAAAGAATGCTTATTAATTGAACAATGTTATGTTCCAGGCACCAGGGATGCAGAGGTACCCAAGACATTGTTTCTGCCTCAAGGGGTTCATGTCCAGTGGGGAAGAAGACAAATGAGCAGAATTCTCGTAGAGGGTGATAAATGCAGGCACAGAGAGTGTGCAGCTGTCTTCCAGCCTCTCTGACAACTTGTCCACCGGGGGAAACCCTCTCAGCCTGAGATGGGATGTTGGTGGTGACAGTGGGGGGGCAGTATAAGTGCCACAACAGAAGTAGCTCCTAGGCTGGTACACAGTATAGAGGGGAGACTAATTAATTCTAGGCTGGATGGCTTAAGAAGGCTTCCTTGTTTTACAAAAGAGAAAGATGAAGCTTAGAGGGTTTCAGTAAACAAATAGACAGTGGGAGGCTGAAGAGCCTTCAGAAACAGCAGGGGAAAGAGGACAGAGTCCTGCTCCCATCACCTTCCCACTCCTTCTCAGACCTCAGCACCCTCACTCTTTCCTGCAGAGAAGGAACGGGTGAGCCATACTCAGAGTAGCACAGGGGTCATGACCAGAGACCTCTGCCCAAATCTCTGTTACATCGTGTACTAGCGTGAGACCTTGAACAAATGACTTTCTCTCTTGGATTCTGTTTCATCTTTTAAGAAATAAGGATAATAAAAGACCTGCCTCATAGGATTGTTATATAGATTAAATGATCTGAGACAGGGAAAGTGCTTAGAACGGGGCCTGCTGGCACGTAGTAAGTGCTCAGTAAACGTTAATTATATTATTCTTATGCTGTTACCTGGTTGGTGTGGCCAATCCAAGCTCAACCTAAAACCTAGCTCATTTTTCCCCCTCACAAAATGTAAAAAGCTTAGTTTTTATATAGCAAAATGATACATTGTATCATTGTAAAGTATTTTTTAATGAAAAAAAAAAGTAAAGATACCTACCTACCTAACCCCAGAAATAACTGCTTTTATATTTTGGTAAACATAATTCTCTATAGCTCTCTGGACACGTCTATATGAATGCAACTTTAGTAAGTGGCATTGTGTCAGGATGCTATTCAGTGAATGGCTATTATTACTCATCAAAGATATTGTACCTTTCCATGTCAATAATTATAGATCCCATAATTATTTGTAAAAACTGGTAAGTATTTCATTGTATGGTTATACCATAATTTATTTATGCCATCCCCTAGTGTTGGTCAGTTAGGTTATTTCTAATATTGTTGATATTGCACAACAGTGGCACCACTGAATGACCCTACACAGTCAGCTGTGGGCCCTTGTCTGATTATTTCCTGGGACAACTTGCTGTAAGTGGAGTCTCTGGATCAAAGGGTATTAAACTGAAGACATGTGTCTCAGTAAAGTAACTCATATTGCGAGAAAAGAGACTGGCTAGTCAGCTGGCTTGACAGGGTGGCTTTTGCAGCAACTTGTTGTGGGAGGACAATTAGGCCAATAGTCAGTTTGTGGGAGAGCAAATATGTGGAGGCAGTCCCCGCCCTTGGGTTTCAAACATGTTCCTACGCTAGCAGGTAATTTTTCAGGCCTGAGAAGGAACTCTGTGGGAGAATTTACTGACCTCTTTGTTAGAGCACCAGTGCTGTAGAATTTCTCTGAATATCTGGCTTTTCTAGGAAATCAGTTAGGGAAGTTCAACTGGCTGATAATCTCACTTAACTTTTAAGGAACCTTTTAAGGGTATAACGTCCAAGGGTATTTTGTGCCAATCAGGCTTGGGGAAGATTTTTCCTAGCCCCAAACTTTCCTCATCGCTTGGCCAGTGATCCTGAGCATTTTCCTTAGCAAATGAAGCTGAGATATGAGGCAACAAACAAGAGTGGTGGCCATGAGACTCAGCGCCTTCTACTGACCAGAGAGTAATGAAAGATGAAGAGAGGGTGGAAAGGAGATGGACACAGGCTGGACTGCATCAAGGGTGGGCCAGGTCAGACTCTTACAGGTGGAGGAAAGTGAGGAAAATGTCTGGCCCTCCACCCTAAACCAGGGATCTCCCATTCTACCCATTTTATTCCAGTCTCCCTTCCTGACCACTTCAGACACTGTCCTAGCGTGGACATTCCAACACACAGGCTTGGCGTGGGTGAGGAGTGATCAGGAGGAATTAGTGGAGCGTGTGGTCTGCTATGACTTTTAGTAATTCCTAACTGAAGTGGAACGCAGTAACACAGGCTAACATTCACAGAAGCCTAAGTATTGCCAGGGCAGTTCCAAAAACTTTATGTGTATTAACCCATTTAACTCTCACAGCAACCCCAGGAGGTAGGTACTCTCGTGGATCCCATTTTATAAATAGGGAAACTGAGGGCCAGAGGAGGTAAACAATTTGCTGAAGGTCACACATCAGGTAAATGGGAGAATTGAGGTTTAACTTTCATGTCTAATTCCGGGGTTCCTTTATTTACTATTGCTTCTCTTCATTATTGTACGAATGGGTATCTATGATTCTATCTTCAACCAGACACTCCCAAAATAATCAGAAAAAATATACATATATACACATACATACATATCAGAGGTAACCTTAGAGAAGCTAATGGGAGTTCTTGAGCCTGTTGGTCAAAGTGAAACCTCTTTAGATTAATCAAAGGCTAATAAATAAAAGAAGATTCGACGGAGCCCCTCCAGGCCTGGGATTGGGAAAGAAAACACTATCTTTAGTGGCAGATCCCTGGGGATTCTAGCTGGAGGATGTATGACATTATCTGACAGCCACATGCTTTGCATTAAAAGTAGGAGAAATGTGAGCATCTTTGCTTTTACTCTTTGTCAACTCTAGTTTCTTTACTTTTCCCTCCTTGTTCCTTTTGTCCCTTCCTCATAGGCTGCAGCTGCTTTGTATCCAACACACACACACTATTCATTTCTCACTCGTGCACATGCATATATAGATTATATAGTTATACATCTATATATCCATATCTATGTATATATACATATATATTTCATACATACACAATTTGTCTCCACAAATTGTTAATTTTCTAAAAATGTTATTAAGTCATCAGGTTTAGGAAATGTTTTACTCCATGTACTGTATTTATAAGGTCATGAAATTATGACCTCACTGCTCAAGAAAACAGGACAATAGTTGGGTCAAATGAGGTACCCAAGATAGCCAGATGCCCAGTCAGAGGCCTGAGCCATTATATGATACTGAGAATGAAGAGACAGAGATGCTGGGAGAAGTGATCAAAAAGTGGCCAGAATCAGCAAGCCAACAAGCAGTGGATGGGAAGGAAGAACACTGGGCTGGCTGGGAGGTCTGGCCTCAAGAGGGGGAGCTCTGCATTTCCATTATGGGTACAGCAGCCAGGATTTTTGCTCCCCATCCACACCCACACTGGGCAGTGAACACCTAGTAGGAGATTTTAAGGATAGTCATGCTACTTTAACTTGACACAGGCTCACTTGCATAAGACATTTGTTATGTCTTCTTTTCGATAGATGTGCATGTGTGTCACATGTATGTGTATATAACTACTGATTTCCAGTAACTTCCTGAATTTCAAACCAGACCATTCTCATAACTATCCTGACTTTGAGGAAGTAGTCTCCTGCCTTACTTCACTCTTTCTATGTTCACCCCTGTTTCCCCAGTTGTAACTACTCTCTTCATAGCTACCAAACTTGACGTTTCCCTGACTGTCCATAGACTTTCCAAGTGTTGTCCTTTCACATAATCCTAGAAAAATATCAGAAAAACTTTATTCCAAGCATCATGACCAACATTCATAAATTGTTCTTAGTAGCAATTTGGGTTTTTCTGGATCCACTTTCTCAAAAAGTCCCAACTATCTTCACAACTGGAACTTAATTAATCCACCCAGAAACACCAATCTTCTTGAGAAACAATAAGAAGCAGTATTTGTTCTTCCTGAGCACTATAATGAAATTGTTTTTGGAACAAAGAGAGATCTATATCCTAGGATTCTAGGATGATGTGGGATATCCAGAAAGGATTTAAGGCTCTTCACAAGGGTCTATAACATACAAAAAAAGGAGCAAAAATAAAAAGTGGGCTAAGAAAGGGAGGGAAATAAGAATAGACCCCAAACCACAGAGTCTCCTTTTCTCCCTAAGCAAACGCCAGGAACACACACTCCCTGCCACATTGCGCAGGCTTTCCATGGCTGAGATACCATCAGCTTATGACACCTGTCACCTAACGGTTCCCCTTGCTTCCATGCCCCTTTAATGCTTCCTCCACACTGCAGCAAAACTGATTTCATAACACAAGCTGGATCAATGATTCCCCTGCTTAAAACTTTCAACAACTTCCCACTACACTTAGAATGGAATCCAACTCTTCACCATGGCCCTTAGGTTTCCATCTCATCTTATGCCCTACTCTCAAGCCATTTATTTCACAACAGGAACTTTTTACCTCTTAATCTCCCTCACCTATTTCTCTCCTCCCCTGCCCCTTTGGCAACCACTTGTTTGTTCTCTGTATCTATGACTCTTTTGTCAGTAAAGCTTTATTGGAACGTAGCCACACTCACTCATTTACCTATTATGTATTGCTGCTTTTGACTAAAATGGGAGAGTTGAGTAGTTGCAACCACATGGCCCACAAAGCCTGAAATATTTATTTTATGGCCCTTTATAGAAAAAAATTTGTCCAGCCTTTTATAAGGGACTAGAGAGAAGGAAGGATAAAGACATAGGGTGTTAGAACACACCCTCACACCATACACAAAAAGAAACCTAAAATGGCTTGAAGACTTAAATATAAGACATGACACCATAAAGAGAACACCTAGAAGAGAACATAGGCAAAACATTCTCTGACATAAATCTTACCAAAGTTTTCTTAGGTCAGTCTCCCAAGGCAATGGAAATAAAGGCAAAAATAAACAAATGGGACCTAATCAAGCTTATAAGCTTTTGCACAGCAAAGGAAACCATAAACAAAACAAAAAGACAACCTACAGACTGGGAGAAAACATTTGCCAATGATGCGACCTACAAGGGCTTAAGTTCCAAAATATACAGACAGCACATACAATTCAATAATAATAATAAAAAAAAAACAATTGATAAATGGGCAGACCTAAATAGACATTTCTCCAAAGAAGACATACAGATGGCCAAGAGACACATGAAAAGATGCTCCACATTGCTAATTATCAGAGAAATGCAAATCAAAACTACAGTGAGGTACCAACTCACACAGGTCAGAATGGCCATCATTTAAAAAGTCTATGAATAATAAATGTTGGAGAGAGTGTGGAGAAAAGGGAACCCTCTTACACTGTAGGTGGGAATATAAATTGGTACAGCCACTATGGAAAACAGTATGCAGATTCCTCAAAAAACTAAAAATAGAGTTGCCATATGATCCAGCAATCCCACTCCTGGGCATATATCCAGACAAAACTATAATTTGAAAAGATACAAGCACACCTATGTTCATAGCAGCACTATTAACAATAGCCAAGACATGGAAACAACCTAAATGTCCATTGACAGATGAATGGATCAAGAAGATGTGGTATATATAATATATACAATGGACTATTACTCAGCTATAAAAAAGAATGAAATAATGCCATTTGCAGCAACATGGATGGACCTAGAGATTATCATACTAAGTGAAGTAAGTCAGAAAGAGAAAGACAAATACCATATGATATTATTTATATGTGGAATTTAAAATATGACAAAAATGAACATATCTACAAAACAGAAACAGACTCACAGACATAGAGAACAGGCTTGTGGTTGCCAAGGGGGAGGCGGGTTGTGGGGGGATGGATTGGGAGTTTGGGATTAGCAGATGCAAACTAGTATATATAGGCTGGATAAACGACAAGGTCCTACTGTATAGCAGAGGGAACTACATTCAGTATCCTGTGATAAACCATAATGGAAAAGAATATATATATATGTATATGTATACATATATGTATATGTATATATGTATGTATAACTGAATCACTTTGCTATATAGCAGAAATTAACACAACATTGTAAATCAACTATACTTCAATAAAATTTGAAAAAAAAAAAGAAAAAAACAGGCATAGGGTAGAGGCTGATTGTGGGGATCTTGAATGAGGAGGCCAAGGTGTTTGGACTTTATCCTTCAGTTAGAGGGGAGACACCTGGGCCCCCTGACCAAGAACGTCTGTCTATGGTGACAGAAGTGTGTTTAAAAAGGATTGTACTGGCTTCATTATTAATGTTGAGAACATGGGGGCTAAAAACAAAAGGCAGGGAGCACAGGAGGTGGCTGCAATTATTCAAAGTAAGGCAGACACTGTTGGTTATCTACCATCATTCAAACCTCATCTTCCATGGTAAAAAGACCCTGATTTTGTTCAGGTATCTTTCCTCATGTGATGCAGAAAAAGGTGATCTCATCCCTGGCTACTGGGTAACTCCTTGCCAGCAACTGGTTTGGGGGGGGTAGGCATGTGACCTGGTCTGGCTGATGAGACATGAGGTGTGATAGGAATCTAGAACTGCCACAGCTGCCTTGATACAAGCTTGGGTATAAAGCCAACCCACCAGCATGGTGGGGCCAAGGAAATTGCAGAGAAACAGAGACAGAGCCTTTCCATCTGCATATTTCTTGTTACATGAGATAATGATCTTTTTTATTTCAGCCAATATGAACATCCTGATATAAAGGCCAAGAGAGGATAGTAACAGCGAATTCACAAGAGAAGTAATTGGAACAAGAGATTCTGTGAAAGGGAATTAGGTCAATACTGAAGCTGAGCCATGAGGAAGAGGGAGGAGTGAACTGATGGTCCTGAGGTTTAGCTCTGGTGAGTGGGAACTTGATAAACCATTAACAGAAATGGGAAACCACTGGACATGGCCCACAGTCTCTGTTTTAGTCAAGTCATCGCCCTGCAAGTGAGCCAGTGAGTCCCACAGACATCTCAACAGGAGATCTGCTTTGCATGTTGCTATGTGACTCTACTCCAAACCTGTGAATATGAGATAAAGTTTATTTGATCCTACAATATTGCAGCTGTGGGCAAACGTTCTCAGAAGCCACAGTAATACACAATATTCATTTTTATTATAGATTTTAAAATTATAGTAGAAAGAACATATTTTGTAGTGGTTATTAGGTTGGAATAATATCATTTCTTTGTAGAATTCAAATAACCATGTTGTTTTAGGGTGAGTGGAAAATACTTTTCTAAAATCAAAAACCACTGAATTTATAGTAGAAAACATTTTCATTGAAGCCCATAGATAAGTGTAATTTAATTTCTTTTTTATTTAAAAAATATATTTAAATCCCTTATTAGTCTACTTTTGAAATAATGCACAAAGAAGAGAAGACATCCAATAAGTAAAATAAATGATAAGAGTATACCTTTATACTTCTGGAGAAACAGACACATTCAGAGAGAAAGATAGAGACTGAATACAGACTTAGGGTGAAAGTGGGAAGGGTAAACGGGGGAGAAAGAGATGGGGGTGTCTTTTGCACAGCACGGATACACATAGGATGGAAGTCTCAGTGGGTGCAAATGCATGGCTAGGGCTGCAGATGAAAAAATCACAAGCTCAAGTATTGTCCTAGCCCCAAGAGGCAAAATTCAAACTCATTAATACAGCTTTAACATTAATACAGCTTTAACAAAATTAATACAGCTTTAACAAAATTAATACAGCTTTAACAAAATTTTCTAGATGTAGAAACAAAGGAGCTGATCAACATAATAGAACAGAATCCAGAGGCAGAAAGAGAGAGAGAGAGAGAGAGAGAGAGAGAGAGAGAGATAACTAGAGAGACATAGATATAGATACAGTCACTTGGTTTATGATAAAGGTGAGACTGCAGTACAGGGAGAGAAAGTATGGTCTTTTCAATAAATGGTGTAGGGACAATTGGATATTCATATGAAAATAATGTACTTTGACCCCTACCTCACATGATATGCAAAAAAATTAATTCCAAAAGAATTGCAGATCTAAATATGAAAGACAAAACAAAGAAATTTTGGAAGAAAACATGAAGGGAGTCTTCATGACCTGAGCATAGGCAAAGTTTGCTTAAATGGGACACAAAAGTAGAAAAATAGAGGAAAGAATGTAGAATTTAGTTTACCATTATAACTACTAAATTACGTATTAGATACCAAAGATTATAAAGAATGCTAACAAATGGCTAATAAATATAAAAAGATTCTCTGATTCAATAACGTTGCCAGGAGCATGGCGAGATGAGAAAAGAGACATAGCTAAAGACTGCTTAAAACAAAAAGAAAGTCAAAACTACAGTAGAAGTGACTCTTCTAGAGAAGGATACAAAAAATATAATCAATTCTGAGGCTTTAAAACTGAGATGTTGAAATATCAGTCCATTTCTTGTCATGGAATCAAAACTCAAGAGGAATTTGAATCAAAGGATAGTGTTGATATGTTACATCAGAAGAACAGAGCGAAGACAGTAGCCATGCCAGAATAGGCAGAGTCTGTAGCAAAATCCCCTGGGAATTATGTCTGGTAGGAGAATAGAGATTAAAAACCCGTAGTCTGCTCCCAGAGGACAAAGCAGGAGTCTTTAGCAGCTGAGGACAAAAAAAGCCCTAGTACCATGCAGTAAAGAGAGTATTTGGTGGTACATGAAGGCATGTGATCTTATGAGGAGTTGCAATGACAATTTTCAAAAGTGGCTGTTTTCCATGCTGTTATAGTTCCCTGAAAAGTCAAATGGACCCCTACTCAAAATTTGGTTCACATTGAGACTGATGCCACACCCATTAAAAGGATATGAAAAAGTTTATTACTTACATAATTGAGGCCCCTGGCGAGAACAAGGCAGACTCTCAAGCAGGTCTGAAATGGCTTTAAAAGGCAAAGAAAGGCGATTAGCCTGGGGTTTTATCATCTTTATGGGGTAGGGCTGGAGTGGTGGTTCATGTGCAAGAAGAGGCTTGCATGGTTTGAATCTCTCACCTGTGCCAAAGGAGGGCAACCCAGGTCTCCTTATCAGCTTGATCAGATGTGGGGCACCAGAGGAAGAGGGAGAGGTGAGGCTCAAAGCTGTCAACAGTCAGACATCAAAAAAATGGAGTCAGACTCCTCATTACACATACCAATGCCCCCAGTACGATTATCATCATTAAAATTTCTCATATATAGGGAGGGTGGGAGGGAGGGAGACACAAGAGGGAAGACATATGGGAACATATGTATATGTATAACTGATTCACTTTGTTATAAAGCAGAAACTAACACACCATTGTAAAGCAATTATACCCCAATAAAGATGTTAAAAAAATTTCTTATATATTAAAATTGAAAACACATATAAAGAATAGACAAACTATATCATAATTCTATCCCATAAGGACATCATAGCTAACAACTTAGCAGGTGGCTCTGTATCCACAATTCTCAAAATTGGCTGCATATTGGAATCATCTTAGAAGCATTAAAATATTATTGATACTTTTATCTCACCTCCAGAAAGTCTGACTGAATTGGTCTGAATTAAGTATTGGTAATTGGATTTTTATAATCTAAAAAAGAAGTACTAGCCATAAAGGAAAACAATTGATAAACTGCACTATGTAAAATTAATAACTCTTGTTCATCCAAAGGACCCACTAAGAGAGGGTATAGACAGACCAGAGTGGAAGGAGGTATATTCAATTCATATATCTGACAAAGGACTTATATCTAGAATGTGTTAAGAATTCCTACAAAATCAGTAAGATAGACAACCTAATAGAAAAGTGGACAAAACCCTTGAAAAGACATTTCATAGGAGTTTATTGCCAAATGACCAATAGACATACAAAAAGGAGCTCAATTCCATTAGTCATCAGGGAAAGGCAAATTAAAACCATAATGTAATACCTCTACGGATCTACCAGCATGCTTAAAATAAAAGAAGCAGAAAGTACCAAATGTTGCTGAGAATGTGGAACAACTGAAATTCACATACACTGATGTTAGGAATGCAAATTGGTACATTTTCCAGCAATTTCTACACTATGCCCCAGAAATTCCACTCTTATGTATATACCAGTGATTCAGCAATTGTACCATTAGGTATATACTGAACAGAAATGAATTTAAAGATTCATTGGAAGACCCATACTAGAATATCTATAGTTGTGCTAGTCAGATTAGCCCCCATTGCTTAGAAAAACAAAAATACACAGGCTAACAAACCTCTGACTGCTTCGGAGTTGTTCAACCCAGGCAGGTATCACTGTACTATACTCCTCCAACAGTATTAAACTTTGAAACCTCAGTTAACATGACTCAGTCAATTATTCAGGTGTAGCCTAGTGTAGAGTTTAGGAGCATGAGCTCTGAAGCCAAACTCTTCGCATCCTGGGGCCTTAACTTTCTAGCAGCGTGACTCTGGCTAAGTTACTTAAACTTTCTCTTCCTCAGTTTCTTCATCTGTTACCAGGAGAAGATAATAGTAGTATTTTCCTCATAGGGTTTTTAGGAAGACTAAATAAATACACATGAAGCCCTCACAACATTGCCCAGCATGCAGTAAATACTAAAAAAAAAAAAAAAAAACCCTTAATACTATTTATTAACTCTCTTCCATGTGTTTTCTAGCACTGTGATTACACACTAGAACACATGGAACTACAAAAATACTGTATTTGGATTAGAGTCATTGGGGCACCAAAATATATGAATTAACTTGCAAAGGTTTGATAAAATATAACTCGAATGGTAGAGAGTGTAAAGGTTGAGTTCAAAGTGCTTTAATTATTTTCTGGTGATTCAATGGTTTGTGTTATTATTTATAACAATGTTATTTGTGTCTTTCAGTTTGTTTTGTTTTTGGAAGAGGAGGGCCTATGCCCATAACTAATGACAGTATGTTTCACTCTTCATGTTTTTAAGGCAGCTTGGATATCTGGATCATCTCTGTATTCTCCATAATGCCTAGTGGATACAGTAGGCACTCAACCAATGTTCAATAAAGAGGATACATTATCATTTACCGTGTGTTCATTTCTGTGTAGTTAGAAACCAAGCTGGGTCATTATTTTGTTATGTTTTCAGTTTGACTGAAGAATAGACAAATATTTAACTTGAGGTGTAAAAAGAGGAATTGCTTTCCACTACAAAGCTGTTTGTTCTGAAACTAGCAAAGAACAAAGCATCTTTCTTTAAAAACAAACAAAACATGGTTTATCCAAATAAACATTTCCTAAGTTTCCCCTAAATAAGTTTTAAGTTATCTTATGTAAGTAACTTCTGCTTTATAATAGCTCAAAATTTACCAACACGAGGGGCCCAGATGAATCAAAAAGGAATGCCAGAATTTTAAATGTGCAAATTGAAAAGAAAAAGGAATTCTAGTTAATTTTGACATTATGAAAGATAAAAAATTATAAAGTCTATCAATTTAGACTTTAACTTGGCACAATTTTAATTCAGTTATTTTAACTTTTAAGATAGAAAAATTAAACACTTTAGCTTTCAATTTTTTATTTTTAAAAATAAATAAAATTTTAATAGTAAATACTTTTAATTTAAAAAAATTTTTTAAGTCATCCATAACAATAACAGTCTGGCTGGATTCATAGCTCTTGGAAAATAGTTTAATAAACCATTTCTTGGCATCAGTAATATCAATACACAAATTGATTGCAGGCTTTTAGAGCACCAGGCATTGTGCTAAGCATTCTAGATACGCTGCCTCATTTAATCTTCACTCCATTTTAGTCGCAAGGAAACAGGCTCGGTGAAGTTAAATAACATAGCCATGGTCATAGTGTTAAGAAGACTGGAACTTGGGTCTGAAGGATTCCAGGTGTTTAAAAGCACTCTCACTCTTCCCAAATGTACATACATTTCTCAAAACAGCTAATTGTTTTTTCTCCTTTCTTTCATAGTCACTTGAAATGAAGCAACTTGAGAAGAGCTGGTGGTAAGTATAAACAGGTGTTTGTTGTTTTTGTCTTTTGTGGGGTTTTGCATTTTTTCTCCTAGATACCTGAATCATTTAAATCAAGTTTTTAAGTCTCCAAACACCTTCAGTGTCCTAGAAAGAGACCATTTTATTCTTGCTAAGTCATCTGTATCCAGAAAGGAAGAGAGATGGTTGACAGATGAAGGCTGCTCTCAGTCATTTGCTGTTACTAATATTAGTTTTTTCATTACTCAGTCCTGACGCAGCATTTTCTTTAATTCTCACAGCAAAAACAGTTCTTCTAATCAGTTTCAGTTATGTAAGTTTTGTTGTCTATTGAGTAACTCCTCTATGATCTCTCTTTTTCATTTTTCACCACTGCAGAGCACTGAGGCGAAAACAGCTTTCTGTGTCTTGTCAAAGGCTGGATGTTTGATCTTAGGGCAGACAGCCAAACTTCCTCATGGTGAAGCCAAGATAATGAAAGGGAAAGCCTATGGTTTGGGAATTTTGATAGTCACCAATAGCCCCCAAAATGCTGACCAAACTTTTCTTTGTGGTTATGCAGAAACTTCACGTGTGCTAAACTCAGTTCTCTGACTGGATAAATTATAAGTTGGGATCATTCTTGCAAGCTTTCCCAAGGTTCAAATATTTTAGTTAGTTCATATCTGTGGAAGCATATTTCATGTCTATGGCACTATAAACAATGGGTTGATTTGGCCTATTCATTCTTTTTTTTGTTAATATTTATTTGGTTGCACTGGGTGGGATCCTTAGTTGTGACTTGTGGGCTCCTTAGTTGAGGCATGTGGGCTCCTTAGTTGCGGCTCGCTGGCTCCTTAGTTGCGGCTTGTAGCCTTCTTAGCTGTGGCATGCAGGCTCCTCAGTTGTGGCATGCGAACTCTTAGTTGCAGCATGCATGTGGGATCTAGTTCCCAGACCAGGGATCAAACCCGGGCCTCCTGCACTGGGAGCATGGAGTCTCAACCACTGTGCCACCAGGGAAGCCCCTGGCCTATTCGTTCTTTCATAACAGTTTCCTTTATTATCATGAGGATCCAAACCCATAGCTGCTTAATCAGAGCTCATAAATAAATTGATCATGCTTTCACATACTAGAGGCTGTTCTGGGAGTGAGACCAGTGAAAAACAGGGAAAAATTAAATGAAAGAAAATAATTCAATACAGCTGGGCTCAAGTCCAGATTGAAATCCAGCGGTGGCTGAATTCAGTTGTTCAAACTCCCTCACCTCTGATGTTTGTATTTGGCCTTATACATTAATGAGAGTTATCATTTCCTTAAAAGTACATGGAAGTTCCTGGAAGGCAAATAATTGAGCTCAGATTTTTTAAAATTATAATTTGTTTATTTGGAATAGGTAATAATATGATTCAAAAGTCAAAACCAATAAAATTCTCCCACTATAAACCCAATATGCCACCCCAAAGGCAACCAGTTTTAACAGTTTCAGATGCATCTTTTCAGATATATATTTTTTGCATATACAAGGAAATATGTATTTAATTTTTTCCTTTCAAAAGTGCAAAATTTGTATCTGAAAGGATGCATAGTGTACATAATATAGAAAATAAGTGTACACAGTATACATACTACTTATTGTGAAAGTAAATCCTCATAGTATATGTGTTGTTGTATACCTAATTAATATAATTACAAAGTGTAGCGTATTGTACTCTATCTTGGAGATCTGTTTCATGTCAGTACAGAAAAGAACTTCCTTATTTTTTTTTTTTCTTCCTTATTTTTTGATGTGGCTGTCTAATACAGTATTCTGTTGTTTGGATGTGCCACCACATTTATTTAACCAGTTCCCTATTGACGGACATTTGGGTTGTTTCCAGTGTTTTGTTATTATAAATAAAGTTGCAATAAATATCCTTATGCATATGCCATTTTGCACATATGAGAATACAGCTGTAGGGTAAATTTCTGCAAGTAGAATTTCTGGGTCATTTATAACTTGATAGATATTGCCAAATTATCCTTTTCAGGGTTGTATCAAGTAAATGTAAGGGATCACAGATTTTCTTCGATTGTTAAATTTAACCTGTATGAAAAGAAAAGAAACTGCTTTCCACACTGCTATTATCTGAATGTTTGTGCCCCACCTCCCAATTCACATGTTGAAATTCTAACCCCCAAAGATGAGGTTATTAGGATGATGGAGCCATTGGGAGGTGCTTAGGTTATGAGGGTGGAGCTCTCATGAATGGGATTAGTGTTTTTATGAAAGAGACCCCACAGAGATCCCTTGTCCCTTCCACTATGTGAAGACACAGCGAGAAAGTTCCAGCTGTGAACCAGGAAGAGGGTCTTGGCTGGAACACAACCACGCTGGCACCTTGATCTTGGACTTCCCAGTCTCCAGAAAGATGAGAAATAAATTCTGTTTATAAGCTACCAATCTGTGGTATTTTGTTATAGCAGCCCAAATGGACAAAGACACAAAACATCAGAGGTAGGCATCTTCTCCACTCTCCAGGGTCCAAGTTGAATCTGGCTTCCTTGGTGAAGGCTTTCTAACCCTTACTATTTCCTCCCTCCTCTATTTCACAGCATTTGCTGTCCTCTCTTCTCACTGTCTTGAGACATTTTTAAAATGTCTCATCTTTTCTAACACTTGATTTATTACTTAATTCTTCCTAAATTTATATATCATTTCCTCAGTTAGACTGTAAGCTCCATGATAGCATGAGCCACACTAAATATCTTTGACTCCCCTACAATGCCCTGTAAATGCCTGGCATGTAGAAGATGTCCAATGAGTTACCTGACCCACTGAGATGTTTGTAATGGAACTGTGGGAAATGGGAGTGGAATTTCAGGGAATAAAGTGGTACTTTCTAGGTTTCAGCTTTGGCATGGGCTTGGGGAGGAAAATCGACCCTCAGGCAACAAAGAGGGAGAGAAGAGGTGGAGGGACATACACAGAGAAAAATCAGATTAATATGTTGAGGTATGACACAATCCTGCCATAAAATCTTAATCTGGTAAACCACTTATTTCTTGAGAATTTTCCTGCCCCAAAATGTAGGCTCTGGAACACTGTCCTAACTCAGTTCTGCCACCATTGCAGACATCCCCAGGGGTCTCAAAGTGTGAATGTGAGAGTGTGTGATCCTTTGGCTGGTCTCCAGCCTAGAGATTATTGCAAGTTTGGAGACAGGGTGGATCTTCACCTCCCTTTACCTCCCCTTCAACCAGGATGCTGCTGCCTATTTCCTCAGGCCTATCCTTGAAGTGGGTAGCTCTTCTTAACATTTTTGACCTCCCATCCCCCTCTGGATTATCCCCTGGTTTGCCACATGGACTGAAAAGCTCTGATGAGGAATTAAATCCTGGGGTCATGGATGAGATTTCACTCCACACTCGAGGCTGCTGCCCATCTCCCCAGCTTGACTCTCTCCTTGGTGAGATTGTATTAGCCACTTTCATTTTCTACAAAAAGAGATCTCCCAGAGAGGTCACATTGACTGGAAGGGGGAGGTTGGGGATCTGTTTACTGATAATATTTCCTTGAATGGAAATGCATATTCAGAATTCCTGCCCCCCAAGTTGCATCTTTATACTATAATATCTGCAGGCAGATCATAAATTGGTAGAAAATGGAGTCAAAATACGATAGCTTCACAACAATAAGAAACTGAGAAGTGTATATCTTAGCCAATGTTCCACAACTTACTCTCCATTCAAAATTAATGTCATAGTCTTATATATATAACATTTAAATGGCCATTTTATATTTTTCTGTTGAGGGAAAATATTTAAGTAAATAATCAGCAAGAATTATAATAAAAACTCTATTTAAAAAAAAAAAAACCTTCCTGGGACTTCCCTGGTGGCACAGTGGATAAGACTTCACGCTCCCAGTGCAGGGGGCCCGGGTTCAATCCCTGGTCAGGGAACTAGATCCCACATTCATGCCACAACTAAGGAGCACTGGAGCCGCAACTAAGGAGATCCATGTGCCACAACTAAGGAGCCCACAAGCTGCAACTAAAGAGCCTGCCTGCCGCAACTAAGACCTGGTGCAAACAAACAAATAAATAAATAAAAGCTTCCCATAATATCACTGTAATTATGCAATTACTTATTTTCGCCTTTTTAATGCTCCGGTTTTCGTTAACTTTCTGGATTTGGTAGCTCTCCAGGTAAACATGATGCACTTTTTTGGTACACTTTATCACCAGCCCATGACATTAAATGAGATAATATGTGTAATCCCAGTGCCTGACATAGAGTACATGCTCAATAAATGGTAATTATTATAATTATTAATGATAAAACCTCACCACTAACAATTGCTTCAGTTTAGTCAAACTTTAACCTCTTTTAAAATATAAATAATTCTGGAAATATTTAAATTATATAGGGGTAATTTGATTTGTAGTATTAATTCCCTTGAAACTTTGTGGGCCTGGAGTAGGAAAAAAGTACGAAAACGGCATGTATCTACCTTCACAAATTTGGTCAGGGATATCTACAGTGAAAAAGCTAATTTTGAATTCTAAGTTTTAAAATAGTAATAATCTATAATTTTCTAAAATATTTAGATAAAAATATATTTGGTCCACTTATGGCAGATAGTCACATGCTTGTAAAAGGGATTGGAGTAAAAGCTTAATGACAGCTTATGGTACATTTTCAAGCTAACTTTCCTACAGTATGGACCCTTCCAGTGTCACAAAAGTCCATCCAGAACCATGACCACCAAAGCCAGCCAGGAAGATTGATCAGAAAGGTGAAATATACTGATGCCAACCATGCATTTTTATTGCTTTCATTGCCCAGCAGTGGCATAAACATTATATCATCATCATTTCTACAAAGATACTGATACTCTTTCTTTAGAACCATCTAGAATCTGACATATTCTTAGAAATAGTCATCATTATCTTTTGAGAGTGTCTGGTTTAGAGAAATGATCAAAAGTCTCTTTAAAGTAAGCCTGATGACTAAGTAATTAAATTAGTTGACATTAAATCTTCTTACTGTCCCACCCTGAACCAGGCCTTAATCCTCAACTTGACTTCAATCTAGGTTTCTCACTTCCTTTTCAGAACCGCATGATTGAAATACATCCAGCTTCGTATGCATGGGCTTGCATATCCATATCTACTGATCTGAGAAGAGTACTCTCGTAAAGGAAAGCCCCTTCATTTCCCTATAGTTCTCTTGAAGACCACTCCTCTCCCATCTCCCTTCCCTCAGATCTTCAATTTGGACAACACAATTTTGACTCTTTTCTTGGTATTGTCCTAAAGGAAGCTATCAAGTGAGAAAGGATGAAAATTTTCAATGCATTCTTTAAAAAATTCTTTTGATATTTTTTCATCACACAGGATGCAAGAGTATGCTGTGTAAACATAGAAGCTATGAAAAAAGAACTAGGAAGGTAGCTGAAGATGTTACAAGTAACTGTCTCCATCGGGATGTTGAACTGGGAATGGTCTTATAAAACATGTAGAAAACAAGAAAATAGATATGTGGGTGCACTGAAGAACAAAATAAATAAGAATATTTTATTAAATTAATGCAGGTGTAAACAGTGACAATCCACTGCAGAACTAGATATCATCTCTGCCTGTATCATTTACAATGAAACACAAGACAAAGGGATAAAGTGCCTTACAAATCCCATACCACAAGAAGGCATTAAGATTTAGGAATGGAGTAAATAGACTTTACGTCTTGCTGAACCAGAATCCTCACTTGTACTTCACACAAACAAAGGATACTGTCACTCAAACAAAGGATACTGTCACTCAAACAAGGGATATTGTGCAAATGAACATGTACAAAAAGATAACAGGAAAAGTTCTATTGGAGATTCTGTTTCTTCAGCCTTGACATGTGGCAAAGCAAAGATGGTCTTCCTTGTCAGTGATCCAGGTAAATGGCCAAGAGGGAAGAAATACTCTGGGACCTCCTGAGAGGGCATCTGAACTTTTGGAAAGCAATGTATTAGGAGGTCTGTGTAGTGGTGAGAACTGGTGGGACTCAAGGGTTCAGGCACAGCTCACAGGCATCACAGGCCTTTTCTGGCACAGATGAAGGTCTAGGGTCAAGGTACTTGACTGGAATTTCCAAAAAGAACATGTAATTTTGCAAGTGCAACATTGAATTCAAGTTTCTTTTTTTTTTTTTTTTGCAATACGCAGGCCTCTCACTGTTGTGGCCTCTCCCGTTGTGGAGCATAGGCTCTGGACGCACAGGCTCAGCGGCCATGGCTCACGGGCCCAGCCGCTCCGCAGCATGTGGGATCTTCCCGGACCGGGGCACGAACCCGCGTCCCCTGCATCGGCAGGCGGACTCTCAACCACTGCGCCACCAGGGAAGCCCCGAATTCAAGTTTATACTCAAGAGAAAACAGAAAAAAAACAAGTTCCAGACACGATTCTGTCATACAGACTTAGCAATAAAGTCATCCTTTAGAGCCAGGTTGACCCCATGTACCCTGGAAAATCCATTTTGAGAAACACATTCTCTCTTTGAGAAACACAAAATAAACCAAATCCAAACACAGTCATACAGCAAGTACTCGACAAATGCTGGTTGTCTAAATGTAGATGTAGTAACTCTTTAGTATGTACTACATCATATGAAAGATACTAAGAGACTATGGAAAAGATGACCTAGAACAAACAAGACATAGTACCCAGCCACTGGGAACTTCAAATTTGTTCTGTCTACTACATAAGAAATAGTATATTAAATAAAAATAGCAAAGGGCACAGAAGACGCATAATGCATTACTACTTATGTGAAAAAGAGCAAAAACTAAAAATATATACACATTTTACAAACATTTCCACATATGTTCATAGAATATCTTTAGAAGACAAATAAACAAAAGACAAGTGTTGTTGCTTCTGGAAAGGGAAACTAGATGAGTAGGAGGATGGAATAGAGACTTTTTAATGTCTCCTACTGGACTTTTTGAATTTTGAATCATAAAAAAGTATGAATTCAAAATTCAATTGCATTTAAATAAAAAAGAAAACTGCTAGACAATACTAGGCACTATATAAATAAACATCAAATTGCATGGCAAAGGCAAACAAATCAGGGGTAAATATAGTCATAGAAAAGGAATTCAAGAGCTGTTTTCCACAGTTTTAAAAAATCTGACATCTCATAAACTAAAATTGATTATTAAAATGTTTAAGTATTTTCAACTGTCCAGGAACACACTGGCTGGCTACCCAGAGCGTCCCCTCCTTCGGCAGCATTTCTAGACTTTCCTCCTCATACAAGCATTCTCCTCGAACACCGTATACTATGATAATGCACCATGTTGTAGCAATACATTTTCTTACTGCTGTCCCCATGATACTATGAGCTCCTCGAGGGGAAGTGCTTTATCTTGCTCACATCTGTATACTCTGCCTGGCACAGTGATTAACATGGTAGGGCGCTTCCTAAATGTTCACTGAATGAATGAATTTCTTAAAGTAAAACAGAGCTGTAAATTGTATTCTAAAAGGACAGTGGGTAAAAAAAATTTTTAATTAAAAAAATATTAAAAAGAATGTGTATATGTGTATAACTGAGTTACTTTGCTGTACAGCAAAGATCGGCACAACATTGTAAATCAACTACACCTTAATTAAAAGAAAGAAATAAAAGGACAGTGGGTGACAGTCTCGGATATCTGAGGTCTGCTGTTTATTGTCTTGGGCACGTTATTTTATCTTTGCTCCCTCAGCTGTGAAATGGGTAGAATAGTGCTTGCTACAACACAGCTGCTACAGGAATGAAATGAGATTATGTGTACACATAGTTGTAAAGCTGATACTTAAACGTAACATATTTTGGTAATGTATCTTACTTTGAGGTCTGAGAATAAGATTATCCAAGTCAGTCAAAGTATCAATGGGTTAAATAAGGTAATATCCTATACAAACCAATGGTTTGTTCTCTATGGTTCCTATGTACTGATAGTTATAGAGGATATCAAGCAACTTACAAATACTATATTTTGCTGGACACACACAAGTCATCAAGCAGTAAGTTTGGTCTGGTGACATAATTTTAACTTCTAATACAGCATATCTTCAAAAGAAATCACTCACAACCACACTCACATGACAAGACCCCACAGACTTAAAATAAATAAAAATAACTCATACTTAAGTACTGTTGCAACACTGGGACTCTCAATTACCCAGAAGACAAATCAACACTGAGTGAAGGCAAAGGGCACTTCTGCAGGAACTGACCATTAAATCAGGGAATCTCAACCTGTTTTCCTAGGATGAGTGATGGATAATTTGCATGGAGATTTATCATTCAGAAGTGTCCTTTCTCCTTTTCATATGCATTGATGAGTCTCCCAGTCATTTTGAAGTACCAAGGTTTCCTTCCAGGCTAAGGCTACCTTTTTTACTCCTTCTTCCTTTGTTCTCTTCTTCTTTCCCAGCTTCCATTTTCAGAGCTTGGGCCTTTTAAGTTCTACATCATCTGCAGCCCACTGGCCCATTGCATGCCTCTGGTCATGCCTAGCCCTGACGAACTCAAACCACAGGCTGAGAATCCCTGCTTTAAGATCAGAAGTTTCAACGTCGGATTACGTCTCCTCAAATTGTGTATCTGGAGAGTGAAAATGAGAAACATAAGTTATATTTGCTAGATGATATAATAAACTTGCAATAAGAGAAAGAAGCATATTATATTTATGTCCAATTCCCCTTACATGATAAAGTGTAACCAACCATCCTGGTTTGCCAGGAACTGTCCTCGTTGTGAAACTGAAAGACCAATGTTCTGAGAAAACCCTTAGTCCTGGGCAAACTGGGATGGTTTGTCACCCTAGGATGCTCCAAACAACACTCATTAATTAGCTTTACAACACAAATGAGTGCTATGGACTACATAACGAAACATGCCTGAGCTTGTCCAAGGTAATTAGACTACTTTAAACTTGGGCTCATTGTGAAGTGTGGTTTCTAATTACATTAATAAGAATTAGAAACCTTAATATAACTTTCCTCTTAGTTCAATCATCTGGGTGAGGTCTTTGTGGACTTCTACAAATGTAGACATTTGTTGTGGAATGGATTTAAGTGAACAGGTTAAGAGTAAGGTTCTATAGTCAGGCTAGTGGGCCCCAACGCCTTATTTTTGCCAGATTTGTGTTCTTGGGTAATTTATATTATCTTCTTGACGCTCTGTTTTCTCTACTATAAAATGGGAATAATCCTAGTATTATCCTAGGATAATAAATAAATAAATTCTCTTTGATTTTGTGGAGGGAGGAGATTGAAGTACTGCACATGAAGCAGTACACACAGTGCCTGATACACGTTTTATCTATCTATCTATCTATCTATCTATCCATCCATCCATCCATCTATCTATCACCCATCCACATAAATCACTTCGGTCCCCTGTTGCAGGGAGATGTTAGGATGCAGAGCAATAGAAACCTAACAGAGAGAAGCTGCCTCCTTCCCCCACCTCCGCAAAGAGCCATCCCTCTACTCTCCTTTGCCATCCCTAAATCTCAGACTGTGGGAATAGTTCTTACATCAGAGTTGTGAGGCAAAGAGGAGCTGGCAGTTCCAACAGTCAGCATTCTGTAAAATGAGGGGAGATTATGGCTGATAGCCTTCTCCTTGTTCTTTAACTTTTTGTTTACTTTTCCTTCAACTTCCGATCCCTGCTAATATTCTTACCATTTTGCTGCTTTGAGTTCATATCTCGGGTGCCACATTTTTCCATATCCATCACTTCCACTTGAAAAAAAAATTATTTTTATTTCCATATAACACAACTCTACATCCCACACAGTGACTCAAGTTTAAATCCCAGGTTCCTATGAAACATTTTTAATCCCTTAGGAAATCTGGTAGACTTCCATATTCCAGGAGTCCCAACCCCTGAGGTTAATTCAACAGTTTAATTAATTCAAAATTTTCTAGATTTTATTCAGGAGTATATACTTATATTTTCCATTCTTCCCCCAGAGATGTACCATATTCTGAGATACTTTATTATACGCTGGTTATCTAGTCGTTTCTAATGCCAACTAATTATTTTTCACATGGAAATGCAAGTTGGCCACAGCCACTTCCTTGGACAAATCAAAGTCATCTCAGGTCTTCCTATCACTGAAACTTGATCCTTATACTCTGGCTATCTCAGTTCTGTTAAGTACTTGTTCATTAGAAGAAGCTGACCTCCACTCCCTCAATTACACCACTTTCCCAGATCCACCCACCTCTTAAGGGGTTGTAGGGAATTTCTCAACGACTATTGGAATTCCCTTCCATTTTCCACTTCCCTATTTGTCATCAGATAACTCTATACACAGATCATCATCAGATCCTTTGGTGTACTTCTCAAAGTACTGGGGAAATGTTCGCTCTGAATCATCTTAAAATGAAAGGAAATTATTTGAATAGCCACGTTTCCCTGAATTTTAATTGCCCCCTTGGGTAAATAGAGAAATACACACATTAAAATTATTTTAAAATCTATATAACACCCTCAGCCAGAAATCTTGCAAACTACTCTATGGTAAAAGTATCACTGCTCTCCATAAAGAACTATTTTTATTATTTAAAGGTCCCAGAAACCAGCTCAATATAACAGTGCAACTAATGCTTGACAAATTGAACTGAAACCAACAGGCATTTAGCTTTTTCTCTTCTGTAAGTCTGTGGTTATTTGCATGACGGAAAGAAATTGTTTAACACTTGGTCTTCTTCAACCTCCATACACAACCTTTCTCTCACGATCTTCACCCAGCAATCCTGTACAGCTTCACTATAATTGCTATCAAACAGTGGAGTGTCTTTGTGCTACCTTGCAGAGGCAAGTCAGGTTTGCTTGCAGCCATGATCCAATTCTCACCCCCTTGGAAAGGTTACTACAAGTGTTCACTGCCGCCCTTCAATGAAAGTGATACTGCAGAACAGTAACTAAAAACCTACTTTGCATAACTGAAAGTTGGCCCTGGAAGGGAAAGCTAATAGGAAACCATTTGATAAATCACTGTTTCCTGCTGGGGGCACCTCTAGCATTTTGGGTAGAAAAGCTCCCTGTTACATGGGACTGTTCTGCAGATTACAGGAGATTTAGCATCCCTGGCTCTGCCCACTAAGTGCCATTGTGACAACAGTAGCACTCTCATACACTTCTCCTCAACCCCAATGGAGACTATTACAATAAAGGAAATACCATCTCTTTTTAGATAGAAGATGATTGTCAGGGTTACACTAAGGAACAACAGGAGAGCTCCCAGAATCACCAAGTGAGTCCTCTTTTTTGCTTGATCTGGATATGGTTCTGAAAAACAAAACAAAATAAAAAGAAAATAAAGATAAAATCTTCTTTGGAAGGGCAAGAGAATAATCATCTTTGAAGCTTAATTTAGGATAGTATGAGGTTAATTTTCTTAAATACCATAAGTTCCTTTCCAGTGAGTGGCTGGAATGGTGAGATACCTCAGATATGAAAATGGGAGCAGCATGGAAAAGTGGAAGCAGCCCAAGTTTTGGAAAGATGGGGTTAAGTTCTGCGGCCACTCACTAGTTTTGAGATCTCCAGTAAGTCCTTTAACCAGCCTAAAAAATGGAAATGCTAATGAAATTTTTGTGAGGCTAATGTTTATAAAGTGCTTTTCACAGGGAGTGGCAACTCAATATTATATGGTAGCCTTGATTATTTCACTTCCTGCATTCCTTAATATAAAAGGTAGCAGCCTACTGCACATGGCAAAGATGGAACATGAAGGCCAACTGGCATTGTCAAAGAGCTCCTGCTTCCCCATATCTGTGGCCATGATTGGGACCATTGTTTGCTATCTTTTCTTTCTCCACAGTTTGAACATCTTGGGACATCTAATCATTGGCACCTCTCACCAACCTGTCTCCAGTCCCATGCAGGAAGAAAAGGGGTCTTATGGAACATGATGCTCAGAGACTGCTAACTCCCACCTCCCACCATTAGCCATGATCCATGACTACCTAGTTCAAGCTTTAAAGCTGTAGTCAGCTTTTCTCTAGTAGCTTGCAGTTTACAGAGCCTGTTAATAACTTTATGAATTAGGTGTGCCATTTTTTATTTTTTAAATCCCCAGGTTACAGATGAGGAAACAGATTCTGAGCAGTTAGGTGAGTTAACCCTAGGTCTTCCCACAAGGAAGTTATCATAAAATAGCTTTTAAATGACAGGAACCTATTATACTAATGCAGCTCCTACCAAAGTGATTCACACCCCAGTAAGAGCATCTCTTTAATTTTCTAAACTTCTTTTGTTCTTTTTGTTCATAGGACTACCCTGGATTATTTTTTCCTATTGTTTACCTTTTCTATTCAATTTTTTATTTGTTTTCTCTGAAGTACCTAAGCTTTACTTTCAACATCTAGTGGGGGAGAGAGTGGTGAGAAGTGCCTCTGAGAAGCAGACAATATAAACCTCTGGGTTTATATTGGGTTGGCCAAAAAGTTCACTCGCTTTTAAGTAAAAATAAAAGACACATTTTTCATTTTCACGAAGAACTTCATTGAACAACGGATTCACTAACCGAACGAACTTTTTGGCCAAACCAATATTAACATCATGCTCTCAAGCTCGCCTTCTCTAAAGGTCTGAGCCTCTCACTAGACTGTATCCTGCCTTACCCACTTCTATAGGAGAGTGAGATAAAAATAAAATAGTTGATTCTGCGCAAACAAGAGTCTCAAATTATTTTCATACACCGTAGCTCATGTATTCCTATGATGGTATTGCCCAATAGGTTATAACTATATAAGAAAAGTGAAACACACAGAAGTCAAGTTGCTTGCCCAGGGACACACAGTCTTATATCTTACGCACTAAGCAGACTACCTTGGAGGAGGCAGATGGGGAGGAAGGATCTCTCCCGTTTGGAATAAGATAGGAAAGTACATTCCATTTGCTTCCTGCCACAGAAACCCTGGAAAGAAGGAAACAGCTCTGATGTGCTCAGATTTGGATTCCTGAAACTTGGTCTGAGTTGAGTCTTCCTCTCAGGTGCTGCCCTAGATCCCCCAGCCACAAGAGCATGTCCTACATAAAATGAGATTGCCTGTTTTATTATCTACTTCCTGGAGAGTGTTAACTGAGTCCCCAATGCCTGGCACGTACCACATATTCAATAAATATTTGCTGAATGTTTATTAAGTTGCAATATGACTTGGACGAATGGAGGTGAGGAAGTAGGATGCATTTTGTAAATACAGTGTTACTCATTCATTCAACAAACAATGAAAGCTTACAATGAGCAGGCATCAGGCTAGGTACCAAGGGACAGTACTAGGCACATTTTAATTGAGACATTCATAATATTACCTGGGATGACCAATTCAGCTGTACTGTTTTCCTCATGACCTAATCTCCGAAAAATGCAGTAGAAAATCTCGTTAGCTGTTGTGTTGATTCTTAGTGTGCTGGTCACATTGAAAAGCTTCTCCTCCCTCTTGGAACTGGTAATGGTGGTTTTGCCACTCAGGACTCGGTGGTCACTGCTTGTCCAGATGACTTCAGCCTCAGGGTAACCCTCAGCCTGACACCTTAGTTCATGTTCAGAGGTGACTGGATCCACAGAAATTGTTTGGTTGATTTTGCGGTATGAAGCTAGGTCATGAGCAAAAAGAAGTCATGGCTTTCACTTAGCACAGAACTAGACATGTGGCTTGGTCTTGTCTACCTTAGAAAGAATACCAGTCCAGGCTGTTCTCAGAGAAATAAGCTTAATTTTCAGATGTTTCAGCAGTGGGGAATGCCTGGTAGTTCTGCCTCAACTCTTCCACTCATACTTGGGCCAAGTTTGGGCTTAAAGGAACAACTACCTTGCTATAAAAAACATATTGCTATTTTTATTGAGCTCAAAGTATTGATAAATGTATAGATTAATTAAAAGAGAATTGTCATCTTTAAACCAGTAGTCTTTCTATCTAAATATAAAATATGTTTGTCCATTTACTCAAGTCTTTATATGTTTCGCAGTAAAGTTTTACAGTTT
Organism: Lagenorhynchus albirostris; assembly: GCF_949774975.1. Taxonomy (NCBI): domain Eukaryota; kingdom Metazoa; phylum Chordata; class Mammalia; order Artiodactyla; family Delphinidae; genus Lagenorhynchus; species Lagenorhynchus albirostris. The sequence goes on along the minus strand of NC_083101.1, from coordinate 55,783,130 downwards.
TTACAAAGGGCCAAATTCTTAAATTTATTATCTCTTTGTTGATGTAAAGCTGTCTTTATAAACATGAACATCTCCAGCTGGTCAGTACTGTTTTCTTAGACTTTATTTAATAAACAGAAAATCTCATTTTGATGGGCCATTCACTTTTCCAATTTTAGGTAAATGATAAGAAATTAGGTATGAAAATAGTATAACGTCATTGTAAAAGTGGATACGTGTTCCCTGCATGATAATTTTTAAAGTTTAAATGCATTTAAAAAAATTTTACAATAGTTTTAGATTTACAGAAAAGTTGCAAAGATAGTACAGAGTGCCCACATACCTCTCCCGTTTCCTCTATTGTTACCATCTTACATTACCATGGTACTTTCATCCTAACTAAGGAACCAATATTAGTACAGTACTATTAACTAAACTTTATACTTTGTTCCATTTCACTAGTTTTCCCTAATGTCCTTTTTCTGTTCTAGGATCTCATCTAGAATACCATATTATGATACTTATTTTTTAAACTTTTTATGCTGGTTATTTTAATAAATCATTTAATTATACTCAAGGAAGAAACTTTGATTAAATTTTAGATCGTAAGTTTGGGACCCTTTTAGGATTAAATGTACTAAATATTCTAGTAGATGTACTAAATATTCTAGCAGATTATTTAGTGCATTTACAATGCCTAAGAACTTTTTCATGTTTATTCATGATAAGTATGTTAACATGTTATTATTCTGTTGGCACAATTTTTATTTTACTCCTAATATTTTAGTGTAACCACTAATGGTCCACCTAGAGCCTTAATTCTCCATTCCTTTACTAAAGACACAACAATGGCTTTGTGATATGATATATTCACAGAGATTTAATACAATACAGCCAGGATCAAACAAAACTGAAATAATGATATTATGTTCAATGAAAACATTGGAAATCAACATAATTACAATTTCAAAACATATAAATAATGGTTCTCATGAGTACTTGAATCCTCAACCTTTATCTATTATATTTAAGCATTCTTTTAAAAAGGAATCCACTGATTATACCTCATGAAATAATATTACCATAACAGGTTCTAATTCATATAGCACATAGCTTGATTTTTGGACAATTAAAATTCCAAGCCTAAAATCAGAGTGAATAGTAAACTTTAAGGGTAAAATGTTTGCTTTTTTACCCTTTGATTATTATTTTTAATGGAATAAGAATAAAGAAGAATGTTGTTTCATGCCTGGGCATATGTATAAATGTACTGTACCGTTAACGGCCCAACAAATTAGCGGATTCATTCTACTCACTGATTAAATACCCATTTTATTAGTCTCTCAAGTGGAGCACATGTATTTGGGTTTAATAAGAAAATATTAGAACCTCCACTTATATGTATTTTTATCAAAACAATTAAGAAATAATCTAAGCTTAATGAGATTTACTGATTGACACTGGGCCTCACTTTGTCTTAAAGGAATAGGGGAGTTTTATAACACCTAAGGGAGGACAGTGACTTGTTTGGGATTATTACAGATATTCAGGTTCTCTCATATAATTTCTTTTTAAATATTTATTTATTTAGCTGTGTCGGGTCTTAGTTGTGGCATGCGGGATCTAGTTCCCTGACCAGGGATCAAACCTGGGCCCCCTGCGTTGAGAGTGCAGAGTCTTAGCCAGTGGACCACTAGGGAAGTCTCTCTCATCTAATTTTAACTAAACTAACCTGCTTACAAAATGAACAACTAATTAAAAGGTTTCCCACAAAGAAACTGAGGACTGGATATATTACCAATAAATCAAGCAAAAACCAAAAGGAAATGGCAAGAGTGATACTTCTTACCATGACTTTATGAAGTAAAACAACAAGTACCTAATTGGATCTGACAAGGCATTGGTTAAAAAAACCTTAAGATTGTCAAGACCATCCATTTTTGTTAATGCGAAATTTCACCTAAGATATATTATGCCTTGAAATATTAGCTAACTATAGTGAAGCATCATAATTAGTAAGACTGAAAATATTGTTTATTAAATTTTCATTTCATATTTTTAAAATTTCTATTTTTGTACATTTATAGAATGTGCAATGTATTATGTTGAACCATATGAAATTGGTGATATTCAATTTCTTTTGCCTTTAAAAAATGTCAATTTCTGATGATATAACATATATTAGCACAAGTACATTCTTTATAAACACACACATACATATATTAGTTTAACATGCTTTACTAATGGGGTAGGTAATCGAAAACATTTGCAGACTCCTGGTTTACTAGATCTAGCGTACACATGTTCTAATGCAACTATTACATCTGGACAACGAAAAGCTAACAGTAGTTTTGAAGTCAATATACAACTCAGGGCTTCCCTGGTGGCACAGTGGTTGAGAGTCCGCCTGCCAATGCAGGGGACACGGGTTCGTGCCCCAGTCCGGGAAGATCCCACACGCCATGGAGCGGCTGGGCCCGTGAGCCATGGCCACTGAGCCTATGCGTCCGGAGCCTGTGCTCCGCAATGGGAGAGGCCACAACAGTGAGAGGCCCGCGTACCGCAAAAAAAAAAAAAATACAACTCAATACACACTTTGGAGGTACAAATACAGGAAATAAACCTGGTTGTTAAGGGCACAGACTTCAGAGACAGATTGCTTGAGTTTAGAACCTGGCTTCATCACTTAATAGTTTAATGAACTTGGCAAATTACTTAATTTCTTTGGACCTCAGTTTGCTCAGCCATGAAATGAGAAGAATACCACCACATATCACTGACTCTTAAGATGTCACCTACTGAAAGACACACTCAGATTTCAGAGATAGTAAAATGTGAAAAACATGCATCTTAGACATGATAAAGCTCCTACTCCATAGAGTCGCTTGAGGATTAAATGAGATAATATAGGCAAAGTGCTTAGGATAGGCCCTGGCACATAAGTACTATATAAGTGTTAATTACTACTGCTTTTACTGCTAGAGCTGCTCTTCCTCTTCTTACTACTAGCAAAGTGCACTCATGTGGTATTCTTTAGAAAGTACTGACAGTTCCTGATGAACAGTCTTGGAAATAAATTTTCATGTATCCAAACCTGTTCGTGTTTCAAATTTTTTAGGCTTATCCTATTTGAGGAAATATGCCATTCATTCATTCATTCAACATATATATTTTTGTGGGTTCTTATCATCCTACTACTCTTATATACCAAGTCCTAGGGATACAGTAATAAATAAAATAGATGAAATCTCTGCCTTTGTGGACTATATATTCTAGAAGAAGGAGAGAGATAATAAACAAAATATGTAGGTACATTTATATGATATGTTACATGATATATTAGATGGGGATTTAATGCTACAGGGAAAACTTAAACAGGGCTGGTTGGTGAATTTGGAGGAGAGATGGGGTTGGTGAAGAATGATAGCAGTTAATCCTTGGTCCATATGAACAAATTGGCTTTATCAGGGTAACTATACATACTCTGTTCTTTCAATGCCTCATCCCATTTAAGTTCTTGAAAGTAGAAATGGGCACTTCATTTTCCCTGCTATTAGATTCAGTGTTTAAGGAAAAATAACATTTTCAACTGAAAGTCAGATGCCTGAGAGTCTGGTATTTAAACAAACATGAAAGGTGCAATAACACCAAAGGGATAATAATTGAGTTAATCTAAAGCTAAACTCTTTCAAATTTCAGTTTTGAAATGCTTCACCTTTAAAATCCCATGGTGAGTAAACTCCCTATGGGGAAGCTGTGTTACCACATGTTTGCAGTGATGGGAAGCGAAGCCCGACAGCGTTACTGTGAAATCGTTTGCATATGGAGGTGACTCAGGAGTTCTACTTCCCTGAGTTGTAAAGCTCATGCAAGCTGGCCACACTTCTTTGGTGACACTGCCTCAGTGCAATTGAAGCTTGGTAGCTGACTTGCTTTCAGTGCAGCTCAACTTGACCTCCAAGACCACTATGTGCAAATGACAACTAGATGGAGTGGGACTAGGATGCCAAATTAGTAATTTATAGTACAAAATGGAATGGTCAGACAAATCACATCCTCAAATCTGGTTGGTCATCTGCTTTGCTCCATCAAGGACCCCTCCTTGGAAAAACCATCAGTGCCAAGAGATTTCCCATTGTGTCAAACCACAGCAAAGGAAATCACAAATCCACAAGGGACATTACAGAGCCCAGATAACCTGGAAGAACACCCTTCTTCACTACAGGGACAGCTTTTCCACTCTCTGCATACTCTCTAAGACTGATGAGAGACTCTTCTTCTGGAAGCAGAGACATATACTCTATACTTCCTTCTAACCGACTGCCAGGCTTATGCTCTTCCTCCCTACCCTAGATCCAGCAATGCTGGCTGTTCATGGAGCTAAGTCTTGATAATTTCTTTAATGCCTTGAAACATAGTATGCCTGATATTTGCTGATGGACTGAAGAAAAGTTAAAAATCCCAACTTGGGATCCCATCAGCTTGCTTTCATGAATATCTGTTATGGAGAAGCATATGGTAAGATACAATTAAATTAAATCTACCTCACAAGACAAGTGACATTTTGACAACAGTAGCATTAATTGAGCCAGAATTAGAGACCCAGCAATGTACCATAAAACAGATGCATTTCTCCTAATTCCTATATAATTTTGATTTTGACTTTATAATGATTAGTTACCCCTTTATGATAAGTGTAAACTTTTTCTATTTATATTCCTGACATTCAGATTGATGGTACTTAGGTCAGGAATAGAAACACCAAGGGATGATGATTTAATTCTAGTCACATATTAAAAGGTCACCATGTAAACAAAAGAAGCAAGCAGATAATCTCAAAACTATGACTAGAGATGGCAGATTTCAGCTCAATATCAGAAAGTAATTACAATAGGCTATAGAAGGAAGGTCCAAATGACAGGGGTATCATTGTAGGAAGTATGTGAGTAGAAGATCCTTTCAGGGGATTGCTGTTCTTTGGGTGTTTGGATTAGCTGCTCTTGCCTGGGATCCTTTCAGCTCTCAATTTTATGAATCTTAACAGTGAAAGCAGAGGTGGTCAGCTAAGGTGTTTTCCTTTACTGAGCTAGAAGCAATCCAAAACTTTGAATCCAGGTGACCTGATGTCATATTTATAGGTCAGTACCCAGGAATTTGACACAGTTCCTCTTCAATACTCCAAGATAAAAATGGTACAGATTTTTAAGATGAATGTATGCCTAGTGAGCATAGTTTATACTGTCTCTGAGGAAGAATAGTTTATTCAATACTTGACATGATTATTTTTTGCCTTCATAGATTGACTTCAAGTCTTTTTGAATGTGAACCTTACAATGGGGTTTGTCATTAATATATTTATTTGGATTTGACATAGAGAGGTTCAAAGAAAAAATGCTGGCAGACCTCATAAAATTAAGAAATAAGTATTGAATTTAAAAATTCTTGGAGGGACACACAAATAGTGACTATTATCCTTGCATGCCATGGAAGATAGTGGTGAAGGGAGGAGAGGCACTTTTGTGGTTCATTTATTCTCTTCCACAGTTTCCGAATTATTTGCAAGAAAAAAAATATATATATTTATATATATTACTTTTATAATAATAAAAAAGTGAAGATTAGGAATTTATTTACTTTTAAATTTTTTTTTTAAATTTTTTTTTTTGCGGTACGTGGGCCTTTCATGCCGTGGCCTCTCCTGTTGTGGAGCACAGGCTCCGGACGCGCAGGCTCAGCGGCCATGGCTCATGGGCCCAGCCGCTCCGCGGCATGCGGGATCCTCCCAGACCGGGGCACGAACCCGTGCCCCCTGAATCGGCAGGCGGACTCCCAACCACTGCACCACCAGGGAAGCCCTAGGAATTTATTTTTAGGAAAACTGAACATGTTGTGAAACATGACTGCCACATTTGGCTCTGGATCTCCAGGGACTATCAAACAGGATGTGCTCAAGCAACGCTCATTGGATGAGTATGTGAATGAATGAATGAACAGACTGCTGCTGTGGAAAGTGAGGCTGGACTTCCAAGATTGAAAAGTTCTCAACACTGAGATATGGTTTTAATAAAGGCTGTGTCTATCTGTAATAGGTCTTACCATTGACTTTCAAAGTAATCCGCTTGTAGTCGGCACCGCCATAGCTGATCAAGCAGCAGTAAATTCCTGCATCCTGCAATTTCACATCTGTTATCTGAAGTGCGGCCTTCCCCAAGGGGAGCTGGTTCTTCAACAGCAGGGCCCTCTGGTTGTAGCTATTGTGTTGAACATTCAGGTCTTCCTCCCCATTCACAAACTGAATAATTTTCTTATCCTCCATTTCCCAGTAAACAACTAATGCCAACAGGTTTAATTGTTTGTCTACTGGAAATCTGCATTCCAATGTCACATTGCTGCCATATTCTACCACATACAGGTCCTTGGGAACTGTGATAGTAAATGCTGAAAAGAAAGATGACCAATCTTTAGAAGACGGAAAATTCCTCAAAAAATTTATAGAATGAATGCAGGGTTTATAAAAGCTTTATCTGATCACTTATGTGATAATTACATTTAAGGACTTACTTCCCTGAAATACATATTTTATCCAGTGAGCTTGAGACATGTTTTACAATGTATATCTCACTCCTGAGTTAAAATAATAAAATTAGCTAAACAAGTTGTAGTCCCAAAATTCATAAACATACACTACTGTAGAAATATTACATGGTAATGGGGTGCTTATAACAAGGGATACTTTGTTTCATGTGGACATCCCCAGAATGTCCTTTGACTGGACACTCATTGCTTTTTACATAGTCTAAATCATAGATTCCAATAGTCCTCTCTACATACTGCCTGAAACTCTTAATCAGTTGTCTGGCCAGAGGTAGATGAGTACAGAGATTTAGGGAGGGTCTCAGGCTGATGCCAGTACTGTGTTACCCTGACACTGCATGTACACTATAATTCTTCCTTAGAATATACTCACTGGGAAAAGCAGGTCATAGAGCAAGGTGGATAGAATGATCCTGCTTGTTTAAAACAAGCATATAAAAGTACACACATAGGCCATTTCCTCAGATATTTTAAGTAATTACCCTTGGGAAATGGATAATGGATAATGAGTAATGGATAAATGGATATGGGTTAATTTTGTTTCTTTAGATGTGTCCATACTCCCTATATCTTTGTCCATTGAAATAGGTCTATGAAATATGTTTATGAATTATAATGAAGGAAAAATAGAATGTCTTCTCTACAAAAATTATATCTATTTTATTATTTCAGTTTTTATCTTATAGTTAAAATATTTAAATTATAGAACCTAATGAAAGGATTTGGTGTCTTACCTTTCAGCAAACAACAGTAAGCCATGAATGTAAAGATACTGTATATCCTCATCTTTCTGGAATGACCTAATTATGGAAAACACAAAAAGAAAACTGCTTTACTCAATAATTGAATATCCAGACATTATGGGACTTGGCAGTTTTAATTGAAATTGTCTTTTGATAACCAGACAATGACTGATTTGTAAGTGCTGAAATACAGCAGGGAATTTAGAAGTTCAATACCTTCACTTAATATCCCACAGCCACATAAAGCTAAATGAAAAAAAAAAAGGTACTATGATGAGAATTCTAATTACAAGGCCTGTAAAAAAACTTGTACACTCAAAAGAAACCAAGAAGAAAATATTGCACCAAAATCCTCTCAATTACTTTTTGTTTTTTTCCTGCAGTGTAACATACCTAGAAATCCAAGCCTGCCCTATACAAAATTTCAAAGCAAGGAGAATCTAACTTCCATTATCTCCCACCTTTCAATGCCTCTTCCCCCCACTAGCAGCTTTCATCCTACCCTTTAACTATTCAAGCCTTCCACATTATTATCCCAACCATGCCAGTTCTCCCTCAGGTTCCATCCTTCTAAAATCTCCTCTTTCGTCCTTTGCTTATCCCAAATTATAAATTCCATTCCCTCAATAAACTGATTCCACTAGTAGCAGGGGGAGTGAGAAGGAGAAACAGTTGGATTCAACCACTTCACATTAAGATGTGACTCACTCACAGCCCTCTTTCAGGGGTATCTGCCTAGATTCTACACTTCATTGTGTCATCCTGCTTGAAATTCTACCAATTCTTTGATTCAGCAAACATTGATTGAGTAGTTTTTCTGTGCCAGGCACTAATTTAGGCATTAGGGATACAGCAGTGAACAGGAAAGAAAAGTCACTCTCCTCTAGGAGCATATATTCCAGTAGAGGAGTAAATAGAGATTTGTTCTATAGTTCAGCAAATCTGTTTATTTATTAATGTATTTTCTCTCTCATGTAATATATACATTTACATTTTGAGAAGAAAGCCAGCTTTCTGCCTTAGGGTCTCTTCGACCTTTGTATACATACAAAAACTCACAATTGATCAATTAATCAATGTTACACATATGTAAGGCAGAAGATTTATGTCATGCATATATAAATAGCTCCTAAAAATCAAAAAGAAAAGTACACACAACCCAACAGGAAAATGAGCCAAAGGTTCTAATATACAGTTCAGAGAATAAGAAATACAAATGACATCTAAACATAGGAAACGATGCTCAATTTTACCAATAAAGAAAAAAATAATAGTTTAAGATATGAGACACCATTTTTCACTTATTAGCTTGATCAAAATTATAAAGTTTCCTAATATTTAGCATTTCTGAGGATATGAACAAATGGGTTTCCTTACCCACTAATGGTAGGAATGTGAAGTTGTATAACCTTTTTTGGAAGGGCAATTTGGTAATCTCCATTAAAATCTTAAATGTATATGTCATATTAGCTTTCACTTCCTCTCTGAGAAATATATCTTACAAAAACAAAAACACATGCATGTAACAATAGACACCAAAGGATTAGCATTGCTAATACCAGCCCCAAACTGGGAAAACCCTAGATAGCCTAAATGGTTAAATAAATTTTGGTATGTCCATATAATGTAATACCATTAAGGAAAGAATACATGTAGATGTATTGACTTTGTAAAGATGTAGAAAGTAAGTTGCAGAACAGTATATGTAGCAGAAATCCACTTTTGTTTAAAAAAGAAATAATCTGTGTGTGTATATTTAGACATGGAAATTTACAGAAAAATCCATACCAAGATGCTGACAGTAATTATATCTAGGAACGAAATTAAAGGAAGAATAGTCAGGTATTTATCTCTTTATAGTTTTCGAAAGGAAGAAAGGATGGGAGAAAAAGAAGAAAAGGGAGATGAGATTGTGAATGACTTCTTTGGTGTTTTCCTGTGTCCAGATTTTCAAACCAATGAATATGTTTTATTTTTATTAGAAAAAAATAAAAACAAAATTTAATGAACCATTTCATCTTGCCAAGCGGCAGAGAGTTTGGCAGATGGAGTAGTATAATGGGAAGAACCCCAGAACCCCAAACATCAGAGTTGAGGTAGAATAATGGCATGTGTTTATTTTTCTGTTTTTTCTTCATTATTAAAATAATATTACCACATTATGGCAAATAAGAAAACAAGGGGAAAGTCACCCACTATTCCATCACTTAACCCAGGGAGCATCTGGTAATGCCTGGAAACATCTTTGGTTGTCAAAATAGGGTGGAGAGAGGGTTGCTACTATCTAGTGAGTAGAGGCCAGGGATGCTGCTAAACCTCCTACAATGCACAGGACAGCCCCCACAGCAAAGAACTATCTGTCCCAAAATGTCAACAGTGCCAAGGCTGAGAAACCTTGCAACCACTGTGAGCATTTCGGTATATATTTTTGTTCCAGTCTTTTCCCCATGAAGCTTTTAAGAACAATTATACACATAACACCCATTTTTTCATTGAATATTTTGACAAATAATTTCCATTTTACTGCATGATATTTATAAGTATCTTGTTTAGTGGTCCCGTAATGTTTAGTTTCCCTGTTGTTAGGTAAGGATTGTTTCCAGTTTTAAAAATATAAGTATTTGTGTATTCAGCAAATATTTGTTAAGTGTCTACTGTGTACCAGGTCCCAGGCTAGGCCCTGAGGACAGATTTTCCTCAAGCGGAACTGTTGATCAAGGACAAAGAACATTTTCCTGGTTCTTGATACATGTGGATAATTGGTGCCAGTTACATTGGGTCTTCACTTAGCACTTGGTTTTGTTTAAAATATATATTTTTTCTAATTTAATTACAAAGTACAACTTGAAGTTTGTTGATTGTTTTAGTTCTTTTATGAATTATATGATCATTTTTTGGCCTGTTTATCTTACTGGTTTCTTATCAACCTGTATGAATCCTTCATGTTCATATAGATATACACATACAAAAACGGTAAAATAAAAAATATCATCATCATCCTCTTGCTAGTGTTAGGTACATAATTCTTATTTCACTCCTTTCTGTCTGCCCTGTACATTGGAAACAGGGATGGCAGCCAGGACTGTGAGAACACAAAGGTTGCTGAAATGAGGCTGCAGCAGCTATCTGCCTATCCTTTACTTGGGCCAGAGTTGATTATACCACAATTATAAAATACTAATGTGATATAATAAACACAAATACATTTATTGGGCAGAAGAAAACTTAAGATGCCCCTAACTCCAAGTAAAGAACTGAATAAAACAGAGGGGCATTAAATCCACTCATGGATTTCAACTAACTTTTCCAATGTTTATGGCATACCCTGGTGGAGTTCCTACCCCTTAACGAATTTAGTTGAAAATTTTAGAGGTAATAAAAGTTTACTGGAAGGTGATGGATTAGATCTGATATTTACCTAATTCCTCATTACAGCTCCTCTTCCAAGGCTCCATTCCCTTGGAGTGCAGTTGTTGTTAGTGGAGGGAAGATAGGTAGGTAGGTAGATAGATAGATAGATAGATAGGGACCATGTAAACAGACATGGTCTTTGACCTCTAAACTCCACATTAGGGCAGTTGGTCTGAGAACACTGACATCTTCTTCAGGGAAGAAACTCTGACAGTATATCTGAATTCCCAGACAAGAACTGAGATATTTAAAGAGCAAGGAAAACGTGAACTAGGGAAGAAGCGATGGTTCATTCAGGATGGGGAAGCAGGTTTGTCCCTAGGGGAACCCAGTGTAACGCTATGGAGCTGATACTACTTCTCTAGCTTGCTAAGGTAGGATGGGTAGGACGAAAAGACAGGGAAAAGAACTCAAGCTTTCTTTCTCAAAAGTATAAGCAAGGAGTGTCTTGATATCTGTTAGTTCAGGGTTTCCTTTGATTGTTACCTGATGTATATGTACTATGATTTGATTTTTAAAAATTCCTAGAGTTTGAAAATGTGTCTCCAAGTAAGCTGAAAACCTACCCAATTAACAGATCGAGTTGATCTATTTAAACCTCTATGAAATACAAAACTCTATTAAACTCGACTAAACCCTGTGTCCTTTCTCCTTCCCCTCAGTCACACTGAGATATTCTTGTACATTTCCCAGGTGTCGCTTCAATTCCCAATAGTATTTCTGTGGCTTCCTTTAAGACCACACTCTAACTATTGTCCTGTAACCTCTGCCTACTGTACTTAACTGAAAAAAAGGCTATTTTTTTCTTTAGAGTATCACAGTTCTTAAAAACTGCTGGGCAACTGTCAATGTGAACTGACACAACCTTTCTGGAAGGAAATTTTCAATTTGTATCAAAAGGCTGTTAAAACATTCAGACTTTGATTAAGTAGTTATACTTGTAATAGTTAATCCGAAAGAAATAATCAACAATGTCCCAGATATTTATATGCAATGATGTTCAGTGAATGGCTAAAATAGTGAACCACTGTAAATAATCTTTATGTCCAGCATGGGGGATTAATTTTGTTTGGTTATCCAGCACCATGGAATGTAGCCATTAAAAAAAATCACATTTTTAGACAGCAATTTAATCCATAGAAAATCAGCCACATTAGGTGCACAAAACAAGGTGGAACAATGATACGTGAAGACTCCCTGTGTTTTAAGACAAACCCAAACTGAACTTTGACATAGGCTAAGCTCAATGTGGCTAAGAAATGTTTAACATTTTTTTCCTTAGGCTCCTCTCTTCCACCTTCAGGACTCCTTTAGTCCTCGAAGCAGATAGAGCAAAGAACTCGGGCTCGGGTATCCTGGCTCTTACAGCAGGAAGGGACCTTAAGAGATGCTGCAGGTGTGATAACTTACACAGATCAGACTGCTAGTGAGCAGCTAAAGGTGGACTGGGACCCGGGTGTCCCGACCTCTAACCCAGGAATTTCCCTCTAGACCCGGTTACCCACCTCAGGACCACATTCGTGAACGCGCAGGAACATATATGTACTTACAGGATAAGCAAAACTGAATCCCCCTAGCTAAAGGCTAAACTTGTTACTTGTTCCAATTAACCTTAATCGGCTCTACTGCACCCAAACCATCACGCTTTCCCTTTCCCTTCTCCTCTCTCCATCCCAAAGAAAGGGTCTGTTGACGTTCCGTTTTAAAGTGCCCAGCGAGATGGCCAAAGATGCTGGCCAGTGAGCGAGAACGGTCCCTACCTGCGGGCGGGAGACTCTCGGCTGGCGGGGAGGCTTCGGCACTGCGCCCGGGACTGCGAGGACCACCCGCGGCGGCCCGCAGCTAAAGAGCTAGCGTGGATGAGTTCTCCGCCCACCCCTGCCAGACAGTCCCGCCCCCGGGTCAGCACCCCACGCCCCCGACTGGATTTTCTTACGCTGCCGCTAAACTTGTAATCTGGAAAACAAGCGGATTTTTCATTTTTGGAATAAAAGGTTAGATAAGTGAAACCAAAAGTGAAACTTAAGTCCGGCTTCCCGTAAATCAGCTTTTCAAAAGGAAAGCTTCAAAGATTAAAACAAATCAATATCTGATGTTTTAAACAATGTTTAAAAACAAACCAACGTCCGAAATCATCGCAAAGATTTCAGACGTTGGTTTTACCTTCAGAATTCACACTCTAAATTCTGCCATGCGGTTTCCCCTCTTTCTGATAAAAGCTTTTACAAGATAACGGATCATCCTGATAACTTGCTATAAATCTACAACATAAAGAAAGTAAAACGACAGGCCCATATGGCTTTGGTTTTTATTCTAGAAAGTAGGTGTGTGTGATAGGAAACATATTTTTAAAACGTGGACTTTGTCACTTCCTCAAAGTTCCTCGACCTAGTGAAACTATCATTGCTTTGTCATTAAAATAACTTCCCATCAGGACTTAAACCTTTTAAGAATGCTCTGGATCACTGCTATCCTGCCGTCCTTGAGATCCACGTTGGGGTAGCACAGGTGAGGGTTAAGAAAATCCTCTGGTAACTCCGGATCAATGGTTGAGCCCAAGCTGAAACCACGTCACTCATACTGAGGCGGCGGCAGAATTGTGTCAAGCATTCCCCACTACTGAACTTCTAGATGCGGCTCTCTTGCTCTTTCGTTCTCTCGCTCTCTAGCGCAGTCTCGCTCTCCCTCTCTTCTTTCTTTTTAATTTTAAATTGATATATTGGACTCTTCATTGTTTGCTTTTCCTGTTTATTCATCTCAATTGCAATTCAAATTACTGCATAAGGAATGAATATTGAGCTGTCTGTTGTCTTGGATACGGCATTTGCTTCCCAAGTAAGAATTTTCACATTCTTAGAATATCACATATTTTTATTTATTTTTATTTTTGATGTTGGGGATAGGAGTTTATTAATTTATTTATTTTTGCTGTGTTGGGTCTTCGTTTCTGTGCGAGGGCTTTCTCTAGTTGTGGCAAGCGGGGGCCACTCTTCATAGAGGTGCGCGGGCCTCTCACTATCGCGGCCTCTCTTGTTGCGGAGCATAGGCTCCAGACGCGCAGGCTCAGAGTTGTGGCTCACGGGCCTAGTTGCTCCGCGGCATGCGGGATCCTCCCAGACCAGGGCTCGAACCCGTGTCCCCTGCATTAGCAGGCAGACTCCCAACCACTGCGCCACCAGGGAAGCCCACATATTTTTATTTTTTAACTTGGAAAAATACAGAAGATACTGCCTTTACAATCTGGTGGGGAGTGTGAAATTCTCTTTAGCCTCAATAAAATTGTAATAGACTTGGAGATTAGCTCAAATCTCTTTTTGAGGCCACATGGTGAAATAGAGCCGCGTTTTCTCAACTTTATTCCCTGTGATATTTTCTATTTAACCAGTTTCATGTTTCTAAAAATGACACTCAAGACCCAGGACATTGATTTCAAGACCTGCTAGTGGGGTCATGACCATCACGTGGGGAAAAGCTGGCTCTAGAGCCACCTACCACTAACTAGCTGAGTTTTCCTGAGCAAGTAATTTACTGAGTAGGCAGGAATAAGTGATATCCTCTTAGATGGTCTCTATGATGCATGAATAATTTTTAAAACTGGGGGCGGTGGGGGGGGATGTTTAATTGCTTGTTTATTTGTTTTACCAAAGCAATGTTCAAGGACTACATAATGATCAGCAGGCAAGGCAGGAGGTGAACGGAATTTGCCTTTCTCTGAAGTTGTTGATGGGAATGGAAGGTATTTACTCAGCTTTCTCCTCAGTGATTTACATATTACTAATCTGAGGATTTGTGATTTTGTTCATCTCACCCACCTGTTTCCATTCATTTTCCTATACTGTTTATCAAGTTTCTTAATGAAGCCATTCATTTTCCTATACTGTTTATCAAGTTTCTTAATGTTTTTATATCGTCTGGAGACAGAAAAACAGGATGTGTTTAGAAAAAAAGAGATTTTATCACTTCAAAAAAGTATATGAAAATCTAACAGCCAGGGGGGCATCAGTCCCAAAACCTTGTTCGTGTTTTGTGATTTGGGTGAAGTGGATGGAGGAGTGCTGAGATATGGGACGAGCAGTGGGAAGCCAGAGCTATAGAACTAGACACCTGATCATCTCCAGTATCGCCATGTCCCATTCACACCCCTCTTAATCTGTTCATTTTTAGAGGTTAAAAACTCATCATTGCTGATGTGCTATTTCTCAGAGTGTTTCTGAGGGTCACTTGCATCACAGTTGACTTGGGATAGGTGTTTAAATACAGATTCCCCGTCTCTGCCACAGACCTGTTAAATCCAATTCTCCTGGGGGTGGTCCTGGGAGTCTACATTTCGAAACCATCCCCACATGAGTCATGTGCACACTGAAGTTTTTTAAATTGATGATATAATGTTTAAGGGAAAAAACTGAACGAAGAGTTCTTTGCAAGTACAGTTATAACTCTCCTTCCTCCAACTAATTTGGTTTAATTGGTATCAACACCATTCTTCACTCTACCTCTGCCTGTTCTACTTTCACTTTTGCCCCTAAAACAAGAGAGATGATCTTTGTTTGTCCTGACCTTAGAGAGAGAGATTCCAGGCTTTTACAAGTGGGTCTGAAGTGATACTAGCAATTTCCTGGTGAAGGAGCAATTTCCAGTATACTTTCTTGATCATCAAGAACAGGACATAATAAAGATACTTAAACAAACAAAAAGATATTAACAAACTGCTTTGTTTTCATTGAATATGTAGAAATGCATTTTATTATTATATATAAAGACAACATCCAGATTTTCCCCCATGTTCTAGTTTTGATTGTGTAGGGTTGTAGACCACTGCCGTATGTTATGCCCATTTCTCTCTCTCTGTCCCCATCCACCAACTCTCACCTTCTGCTGCCTCCACCTTTGCCATCCACCCCCATAGACTGGTGCCAAACAGATTTCATGGAGCAGAACACTTTGCTCTGGTTATACAACTGTTTAAAATACAGGAGCAATTAACATGTGTGGATGGCCAAGTGGTAGCAGCTTTCATCACTTGACACCCATGCTCAGATGCTTCTCTTAACAAGGGCTGTATTTGTCTCTTATTTCCTGTCCTGAGCTGGAGGAGAGCTGGTCAGGTGAAGAGCTCTTGGCTACAAAGGGCAGCTCCCACACTGTGGGTTCTTTAAAACGAAGATGAGGCCTCCAGCAATGTCCCTTGTCCTCAAGGAATTCATAAACTCAGACATAGATAATTATGACCCAGGTAAATGCTGTGGGAAGTTGGGAACACTCTATGGTAAATAATTTAATTCCAAGGAATCTCAATAAATGAACTGAAGACTGCTAAAAATAAAATTTACAATTGGGAGATACCCTTTCAGAGAATACTGGGAAATATTTTATAGATTTAATATCTTAGAACTAAGTAACCTAAGTGAATGTTGTACAAATGAAACAGTTCCCTTGTGAGTCATTTTACTTGGTTCGAGAACATAATTTAGTTCAAACGTGTCTGTAGAATTGCCTCCAGGAGTATTATTTTATACTCATTCTTGGTTTTAAACTAAGAACAATATGACTTCTAAGAGTCTAAAAGTCTTCAGAATCTCTACTTGAAAGGGAAAAACTGATTTTTGTTTTCTGGTATAAGTAGTTATTCAAAGGCCAATTATAGTCACATCCAGGTTACTGGATCTAGAACCTAATTAATCTGCCATTCATGATAATAGATTCATCATAAAAGAATGAGATATAGTTTTTTCTTTTCCCCACCCTATCCTGAAAGGACAGCAAGGCCTTTCTGTTTCTGGAGAGAGAGAGAGAGAGATTCCAAACATAAACTAATAAATTTCAGATACTGGAGAGTCCTATTAGAAACAAAAAAAGAAAGAAAAAGAGGTGGGACAATATGATAGAATACGTAGATGTGAGGCTCCTTTAGTGTGGTGGCGAGGGAAGTCTTCTCTAAGAGGCGATATTTGAGAAACAAATTATGAAGACAAACATGAAATGATTTGCAGGAAGAACATTCCTGGTAGAGGGGTCAACAGATGCAAAAACCAAGGCTTTTGCAACAGATGCAAAAACTTGGCAAGTTTTAGGGATTGAACAAATGTCATTGTGGCTGGAGTACAGAGTGAAAGAAGGGGTGGTGATCAGATCAGATCATGGTTTTGAGGACCAAGGGAAGAGGGCTGGATTCTAATTGCAATGGAAAGCTGCTGGATAATTTAAAGCAGTAGGGTTACCTGATTGGTGCTCCAAAAACATCACTCTAGCTGTGGTCTGAAGCATGGAGTATAGAGGGGCTAGCATGGAAGCTGGGAGTCCTTTAGGAGCTATTGCTGTAGAGTACATTCAAAATATAATTTGGAAGCAGAACTAACAGAACTTGTTGAAGGATATTAGTACTAATAGAGAAAAGGGAATCAAGGATGATAGATATGATGTAATACACTATTTCAGGGTAGGATACTACAGCCAGAATTACAGGCTTTCACAATATTTTAGACTTAGAGCTCACAATGTGAGCTCTTTAAGGATATCTAAAAATGAAACACAAACTCTCCCATTAAATTATCACTGGAAACTGCTTGTAACCCATCAAGAGACTCATAACTTATTAAGAAGAAATTATTGATACAATCCTTTGTAGAAATGGAAAGTTGGTGGCAGTATGCTGGAAGTGGTCCAAGGCCTTGGTCCTGCTTATGGGATTTAATCAGGGTACAACATGACTGGTCTAGGTCATTTGCTATCATAAGCTGAAGAAATTCACTGGGAACACTGTGCCAGAGATGAGAGGAAAAGGCTCCGAGTTATGGTTAGAGCATTCCTTTGACAAGTATGCAGAGGGAAAGCCTCAGAGGCTGAGAAATGCCATCAGCTAAGGCAATAGCATTAAGGTGTGTGTTTGTGTGTACTCTAGGCATGAATTGGTTTACTTCTTACAGAATATGGCAAAGTGGAGAGTAAGGGGAAAGCATAGGTTTCATCCGCGCTTGTGCATGAACAAGCCAAGTAGAAACATGAATTATAGACTAGAGTAATAGACATTTTACAACCCCAAGCAAAGGCCCCCGACCCAGAATCTCTTGCTAATTTTGTGTTAATCAGAGCTGACATAGCAAAAGAGAAGACCATAGCAGCATTTTAAGAGTAAGATAGGATAGTGACACACTGACCTCAAACACTGAGGTAGACTTGGAAAGTCAGAAGCAACATAGGCATACTTCTACCTCTTGAAGTCCAACTCTCTCAAGGCAAGGCCCCAGGGGGTGAAGATAAGCAGTTTCCCCAAACCCAGTGAGGCCTGGCCTAGGTGTGAATTGGACAAGGTGGTTCTAGTTTGCAGCTGATATATTGTAGGGTTGATATCAAGCAAAATCATGGGGTATCCATTATTCTGTATGTCACAGACTCCAACAGTTATGAAGATAACCCTCATTTGCTTGCTTTTGATAAAGGGGATAATTAATGCCTGCTGTAACCACAAAAAAATTAACCCAGTGAACTCATCATTTTTCGTGTGTTCTTGGAGATCCTAAGAGGAAGATGGGGAGTTGGCATGGGGAAGAATAAAGTCTAACATTGACATGCTTGTTCCCACGTTTGCTTAGAAGAAGTTTAATGGACACTGTCAGGCCAAGCTTTGCAGCACTTCCAGGGATTCTTGCCACAGAAGGAAGAGAAAAAGAATGAAGAATGAACTCTGGGTATGGTTTTTTGATGTCCCTGGATGGCCCAAACAGATGTTGTGTCCCTCTTGTGAGGAGCTGCAAAAGAGAGAATATATAATAAGGTAGATAATTTTATTCATCAGAGTTCAGGGACTGTTTTCAACTTAAATTGAAATGCTACCTGGGATTCCAGGTAGGAGACCAGGCTGAATTTCTCAGAGGTGCAGGAGGCTGAGAGTCACTGGCTAGGAACAGGGTTATGTGAATGGCATGGGCTGTAGGTGAAGGAACTTATCAGGGGTTTAGTCTAGTGATATGGAAACCTCATGGTTGAGAAGAAGGAAAAATATAAGCAGCTACTGTAAGTGGAAAAAATATTTGGAAAGAGAGAAATATCTAGGGAAGATTTTAGGCGTTTCCTGTTAAATATGCTGTGCAGATCATTTGCAGGGACTGCTTAAGAAAGCTTATGTATTATTCTTAAGTGCTTCAGCTGTCAGTTGATGTTTTCTTAGATTGCTGTTACATGCTTGTACTGAACCATGTGAAGCTTCAGTTTTATTTAGGTTACACTCTGAAATACAATCGCCCACTGCTCAAAAAAGCTTTCCTTGACTTGGCTGCCTCCTTAAATTACTATCATTTCTGATTACTCCATTTCAATGGCAAACCTCAACAAACTATATCATCACTTTTTCAACTATCAAGTTAACAAAACAAAATGCAATAATTATAATAAAGATTATAAATATAGCATTTTTATAAAATATATAGCATTTTTTGTCAGACACCATGTCTTGATGATTTACCTACATTAGCTAGTTTACATTTTACAACAATTCTATGAAGAAGATACTATTATCGCCCCTATTTTATTTTTTAATTAATTAATTTATTTATTTACGGCTGCGTTGGGTCTTCATTGCTGCACGTGGGTTTTCTCTAGTTGCGGCGAGCGGGGGCTACTCTTTGTTGTGGTGTGTGGGCTTCTCATTGCGGTGGCTTCTCTTGTTGAGGAGCACGGGCTCTAGGCACACGGGCTTCAGTAATTCTGGCGTGTGAGCCCAGTAGTTGTGGCTCGCGGGCTCTAGAGTGCAGGCTCAGTAGTTGTGGTGCTTGGGCTTCGTTGCCCCAAGGCATGTGGGATCTTCCCAGACCACGGATCAAACCCGTGTCCCCGCATTGGCAGGAGGATTCTTAACCACTGCACCACCAGGGAAGTCCCTATCACCCCTATTTTAGACATGGGGATACCAAGGCACAAAACTGAAGTAACGTGTCTGAGCTTATATAACTAGGAAGTGGTACAGCTGAGATTCAAACCCAGGTACTGTGGCTTTAGTGTCTATGCCCTTAACCACCATATAAGTGTATCCTTGTTCACTGCTGGTGGCATCATGTATTTGTTCAACCTCAAAAAATTAAACATAGAGTTACCATTTAACCCAGCTAATTCTACTCCTATGTATATAACCAAGATAATTGAAAACATAGGTACAAAAAGTTGTACATGAATGTACATAGCAGCACTATTCATAATAGCAAAAAAGTAGGAACAATCCAAATGTTCATCAGTTTTGAATGGATAAACAAAATGTGGTATATCTATACAATGAAATATTACTCAGTCATTAAAAGGAATGAAGTACTGACACATGTTACAACTTGGATGAACCCTGAAAACCTTATGCTACGTGAAAGAAGCCATATACAAAAGGCCATATGTTGTATGATTCTATTTATATAAAATGTCTAGAATACGCAAATCTATCGAGACAGAAAGCAGACTAACAGTTGCCAGGGGCTGGTGGGGGAAGGGGGACAATGGGGACTGGCTGCTAAAGGGTATGGGGTTTCTTTTTGGGGTGATGAAAATGTTATGGAATTAGGTAGGGGTGATAGTTGAACACATTTTGAATATACTAAAAGCCACTAAACTGTACTCTTTTAAACGGAAAATTTTATGATATGTGAATTATATCTCAATATAAAATTTTCTAGGTAGGGAGAAAACAAGATTTGAGTCCACTGCTGCCATTATATTACAGTGCCATATGGTGTCACTTGAGGAATGGACAAAGTCCAGAGAAGGCTGTCCAAAGCTCAGTGATGCTCTGCTGGTTCAGATTGCACCCAGGCTACAGTATGCCCCATGAATGAAGTCTAAAGTTAAAATTCAGACTGTGTTCCAGAGTATGCGCAACACAATTCCAGAATAGCTTAATACTGAAGACTTCTATCATTATCCCCACACATGCTCTTCTTCATAGACTGAAGTTCTTGGCTAAACCTGTTTCCCATTTTAATGAAGAAATTCACACTCCTTTCAAAAGCATCCCTTTAAAAGGGAATACCTCTAAGCACATCTTGAACTTTCAAAAACTTTTAAAAAATTTATTACTCTATAAACTTTTATTTATTATTCTAAATATTCTTTTTTAAATTCTGGGGCTTCCCTGGTGGTCCAGTGGCTAAGAATCCATGCTCGCAATGCAGGGGGCCCAAGTTCCATCCCTGATCAGGGAACTAGATCCCACATGCCACAACGAAGATCATGCATGCTGTCACTAAGACCTGATGCAGCCAAATAAATAAACAAATAAATATTTTTAAAAAATAAAAAATAAATTAAAAAAATAAATTCTCATTGGAGTATAGTTGATCTACAGTTTTGTGCCAGCTTCAGGTATACAGCAAAGTGAGTCAGCTACACACATACACATATCCACTCTTCCTTAGATTCCCCTCCCATATAGGCCACCAAAGAGCACTGAATAGAGTTCCTTGTGCCACCCAGTAGGTCCTCATCAGTTATCCATTCCATAGTAATGTGTACACGTCAATCCCAATCCCCCAATTAAAAACTTTGTTTTCTTAAAAAACTACTTTATGGATATACAGGGAAATATTGAGTAATTTTACTGTCCTGAGGTAGGGGACTTTAAATGAGTTGAGAACTTTATGGATTTTACATCAATTCTTTCTATAATATGTATACTATTTAATCCAGTATTTCCAATCAAAATATTAAAAAGCTATACATATATGAGGCGATCATCATGATGTTATTTTTTTTAGGGTCTGGGAAGCCATCTAATTCTTTTTTAAAAATTTTTTATTTGGGGCTTCCCTGGTGGCACAGTGGTTGAGAGTCTGCCTGCCGATGCAGGGGACATGGGTTCGTGCCCCGGTCCGGGAAGATCCCACATGGCGCAGAGTGGCTGGGCCCGTGAGCCATGGCCGCTGAGCCTGCGCGTCCGGAGCCTGTGCTCCGCAACGGGAGAGGCCACAACAGTGAGAGGGCCGCGTACCGCAAAAAAAAAAAAAAAAAAAAAAATTTTTATTTTATATTGGAGCATAGTTGATTAACAATGATGCTTACTGACAGCAGCAAAAAAAAATCAGAAATATCCAATGATGGAAATTGTATACATACTTGCTGAAAATCTTACATATGTTAAATGGTATATATGAATTCCATTTAACAACATGAAAATCCTTATGCTATAATGCAAAATGATTTTTAAAAGTACCTATTTGTATGTGTGTATAAAGCATATATACATACATTCACAAATTCATACAATTAGAAATAATGCACACACCAGTTAGTTATATGTCATTTGATATTGAAATAATTTTCCTTTAATCTTCTCACCCCACAGTCTATAAAATGTGTTCAATATCTATACCAAGATTTCTCTCAATTCCCAGAGTAGATATTCTCATAGTCACTTTTTTCACTTATATTTTAAAATACATACAAGAGTATTTATAATGTATGTGTATAAAGTGTATCCACTGGGTTTCCATCAGGAATCAGAATTCTACTCAGTTGGTCTGACTAAAGAGATCTTAGATGCTAATTAAAGGAGTGGGGGTAGGGTTAAGAGAACCATCTAGCTCCCAACCACCAAGTTGGGGTGAAGAACCATCAGGTTGCGAGTATAACAGCAGCGGGAAACCCATAGCATCTCTAGGCTGAAGAGCAAGGGAGGAGAGCATTTCCAGAGCTCTGTGAGCTGGAGCCACAGAGGAGGGGCCACGGGTCAAGAGCTGAAGTTGTGGAGAGACACAACCACTGCCAGATCCTCAAACAGAGAAAGAATGGATAAAATATACCCTACCTCTCTTTTCTCCTGCCTCCTGTCTCCTGTGGATGCCTCCAAAGTCCCAACCCAAATGGAAGCCAGCTGAGAAGAGCCCAGGTGCTGTTTTCCAAAGAGGTGCTGCCAGATCCTCAAACAGAGAAAGAATGGATAAAATATACCCTACCTCTCTTTTCTCCTGCCTCCTGTCTCCTGTGGATGCCTCCAAAGTCCCAACCCAAATGGAAGCCAGCTGAGAAGAGCCCAGGTGCTGTTTTCCAAAGAGGTCAGCTGCTGGGGTATAGAATAGGGCAAGGAAGGGGGGAGAATGGATATGAGGGGAGGCAAATAGAAGACCGGGATAGTCTACCTGTTTTGCCACCCAGTATTTATTCTTGCCCTTTGCTCAGATGGAGAGAAACGCATCCCCTAAACATGAGAATCACAGAGTCCTACCAAGTACTATATTGCTTTGAGGTGACGGCAATACTCTGACCTAGAAACTAAATTATAATGTTTGTCTCCATCAGTATTCTTCATCCAAGGAAACAGGGAAAGGAAGGGCAGGGAAGAAATAATCAATTAACGTTTTATATACAGAGCTACAGTAGTCCCTGCCTCTATAGCTTGTTGCTAGGCTAAAATTGATAATCATAATTTCCTACTTCATTCACTTTTGTTTCCCTTGCTCTATACAGTATCTTAGTAGATTAGGATTTTTTACCTGGTATGGTGATACAACACTTTAATTCCTGTATGGTCTGAAATTTAAGTGCTCCTGACTTTATCAGGTTACTGTAGTTATCTAATGATCATTATTATTGCACATGGGAGTATTAACATATGCTCAGTGAATCTTTGGGAGTCATGCACATTTCCCCTTGCCCTCATTGTATAGCTGCAACCCAATTTCCTCTTGGTAATTAGGATCAGTTATTCCAATTCCATCATGATGAGGAACCAAACTGATCAGGGGGCAGTTTCAGCTTCCAATTCAATGGAGCTACGGCTGGGTCCTCTAGTGGAAACATTTCTTCCTTTTGAACTAGTACTTCAAAGTATGATAAACCCAAGGTTGTAGAAATGGTGTGCTGGATATTTTCATTTGTCCGGAACCTCTACAGACTGTATGGACCTGGCTCCTCTATCTTCTGGCTTTCTTGTGGATCCAGCCAATGGAAGATTTCAGCAGGATTTCCGAGCATGGAAGGACAGAAGGATGTATCTTTCTTTTCCACCCTATCCCCACTTGGAGCTGAGGTGCTAGCAGTGGCTACAACTATAGGATCTTACCCTCCTGGGCCAAAGGTCAGCATCGACTGCTTTCCTCTCCTGAACAACACAGCTCCTGTTGGTAGCCCTCTTATACAGCCACAGATATGGCTCTCGCCTGGTTTTAGTAACTGCTCCCTTACCTTTGTCCCTTCAGACCTAGAGTTAGTAACAGGATCCCACTGTTGCTGGTTACTACTGTTTATTTAATGCTAACTGTGTGCCAGACATGGTGCTAAGTGCCTGAATATATTATCTCATTTAGTCTTCACAATCCAGTAAATTAGATGGCTTTAGTCCTATTGTAGAGATGATAAAAGTAAGTTTTGGAGAGGATGAAGAGTGACAGTGATGGAGCTGGAAATCAAATCAAATATAGGTGTGCTTATGCTAGAGTCCAAGCACTCAAATGCTATCATACCAATTGTTATCCCCTCTTAAAGAGTCAAAGTTCCATGTGGCTTTGCTTCTATGGTGCCCCAGTCACTCTGGCAACAGGTCGGTGTGGTGTTCCCTCACATACAGAGCCTGGGGAAGGTTAGATCCCTTCTCCACAGGTGTGATGGTCAGCCAGGGCTAAGGGCAGTGACCTTCCTCATTGACCTTCCTCAAGGCCAGAGCCTGGTGAAGTCCATGGTATTCTTCCAAGCCATTTAATAACAAAGAACAGAATGCCAACAGTTCCTCAAGTATTCTCTCAATGAAGCTGGGTGAGAGGCTTGACTTACTCAAGATAGAAATTACTAGTGGGGTGAGAAGAAATGAATCTCTCAGAACAGAAGGGGAGAAAGATAGCTCTGTCAAAAAAAAAAAAGAAATTTGATTTGGTAACTCTGGTCAAGTCTGCTCTTTTTCGTTTCCTGTCTTAATCTTTTTGCCACTTTAATGGTGGCAGCTCAACAGATGGAGTAGGCTGAGGCTCTAACAAATTAAATAAACTATGTCTGTGCTGAGATTCAAATGGGGAAAAAAGTCCACGCTCAACATAAACCTATTCTATAAGAAGAAAAGCCCTTACATATGTTTATAACTGTGGATTATGCTTAAGTGACAACCGCTCACGAGACACATTCTCTTCTAGAAACAGAGCCTACAAGTGGTGGTTGACATCGTATGTGAACAACTGTGAGACGGCTCATTGAGCTCTATGGAGGTTTTAGCTCTGCGAGGGAGCATGGATTGCTCAGGCTCCTCGTGGGTAACTGACAAACCTCACTGAGGACTTTAAGTGAGATTTCCATTATGCTTCTTCTGCCTCCCCTCAAAATTTGAGTCGCTGGATTTTGAATTTGCCTTTTTAACCTGCCCCTTCCAGGCACCAGGCGGGAAAGAAAACACCAGGCCTCCTCGGTCAGGCAAGCGGGCCCTTTAAGGAAGACGAGACCTGCGCTGATAGGCTGAGGCTCGGAATCCCTGCCATGGCTAGCCAATCCCAAAGCTCTGCGGGGCGAGACCCGGTCCGTGCGGCGGTCTCGGACTCCGGCCTGGAGGCCTCTGCTTTGATCAGTGTCCCCGCACTTCCACTGCCCACTGCCCAGTGAGTGAGCGCCGGCCGTGCGTGCCAGGCCGGCCGCAGGCTGCTGGGGAGGGCGGGTCCGCGGGGCTGCGTCTGCGTCTGCCGGCGCCGAGCTCAGGGCCTTGGGCTTGCCGGGCCGCGCTGGGTGCCCTCTCCTTGTGAGTGCCCTTGGCTTTCCCGCTCCTAGTATCGCCAACCTCGTTTCGGAGGAACCGCTTCTAGTGCTAAAGACTCCAGACCTCTCCCATACCATTGTAATTAAGTTGGGGGAAGTAGGCAGAGCGTTATCAACGGAAATCAGCATACCACTGCAGGAATTCCCAAGTTACTGTGATTGGGTCCAGGATGAGCGGGTGGAGTTATAAATTACAGAAAACCTACCTGAAGCTGTGAGTTCTCGGCTGGAATTTGCAGGGGAAATGGGCTAGTTGGAATGGAACCCAAAGACTTATTGAAAATGATTGTAATTATGCAACCAGTCAGAAATGTAGGTAGTTAATGTGTCATTCGATCAGGAAATGAGTCAGCGCAGAAACTTGGATGACAGAGGTTATGGGTCATGGAATTATCCTTTTCTTTTCTTTTTAAAGTAAAATCAAATCCTGGCTCCTAGATGCAACCTGAGAAGGGCTGCCTGGAACTTGCGGTCCCAACACTTCTTCCTCAGAAATACCCATGCCTGTTGTAATCTGTAGCACAGTTGAGGCAGGGTTGGAGCATTAAAGAGTCCTTTCTAAGGTCTCAGGAGTAACTGAAGGAAAAACGAAGGCAGAAAGGACCCAAATCAGCATTCTTAGCCCTCTGACACACGCTGGTATCAAAGTTTTAAGTAGCAAGGCGTTTGTCACCAATGACAAAGTGTTAGCATTTTTGAAAGACTCACCTTATACAATTTGGTGAATTCAAAGTTACTCCTATTGCAAGGTCACTCCTGTTTATTTTCTGATATATATTTTGTGAGTGGGAGAGTGAAAGCTGAGAGTATTGTGGATACCCTAAGGAACCTCCCAGACTTTGGAAAATGGCTTTCTTAGGGTGGGAAAAGAAGGAGAAGAAGGTTGAAAATACCGAATTCCAGGGCACAGTTCACAAGGTGTGGTGCACTCATTTTCAGGTGTGGTCTCCTTTGGGAACCAAGGGAAAGCTCTTCTTCCTGCTTGGCTTCTACCTTTAACCCGTGGGAATATCCCCTGATACATCAAAACTACAATCCAGACCCAAGAGAGCAAGGACAAGAAAAAGGTAAGCCTAAGTCCTAACTTTCCACATGGTTTCTCTTCCCTGGATCACTGACACGAGGATTGTCACTCCGCTTCAGGGGAGAGTCCACCCCCTTATAAATAGGAGCACTCTAAGGGACATAACTCTGACATACAGGGTGTGTGTGTGTGTGTGTGTGTGTGTGTGTGTGTAAATGGGATTAGAGGACAGCTGTTTTCTTTATAAATGTTTGCTGCATATGTAAAAATTCAATGATCTACTCCTACACGCAAAAGAAAAATAAGGAATGGCAACTGCCTGAGCTACACTTTCTCTTGTGTCACTCATGCTTTCTGCACATTTGTGGGAAAGAGACACCTTGGTGACTGCCAAAATGGATAATATATTGCTTCTGCCTTCAGGCAAGTTCTGCTCTGCTGTTGGAGACAATGGACTTGGGGCTGTCAAATCTGGAGACAGCAGAGAACTTCTGCTAGATCTGCCCACCCTTACTGGGTGACTCTGCCTCTGGTCACTCACAGGATGGAGGAGGGCAGTGGCTGAGGGGTGGGGTGGGTAGGGAAATCTCATGACCTCCCAGGCCTGTTCAGGACTCTGCCTCTCCTCCTCTGGCTCAGCCTCCTGTGCCTAGCATTGAAGCTGACTCTGGCTCAGAGACCCCTATAAATCCAGGGTGCATCTCTGGCCAAAATACAGGGAAGCCAGTGAAGTCTGGCTTGTAGTATACACTCACTTGGAGCCCCATTAGCAGGGATAACCCATTGCGTCTGGCATGAAATATCCTCCCTCTCCCATCATCTTCTCACCAGTTAGCTAGATCCCAAGATTTTCTGCTGAGGCTATGGAAAATAGGAACTCTGTCTGAGCTTCCCACAGAATATTGTGAATTCTGGGCAGAAAGCATTAGGAATGGCCACTCTGACCTGATGTTCACAAAGTGCTCAACAGCCTACCAAAGAGAATCAGCAACATCGCTGAAGCGGGTAGAGTAGTCATAACTTCCCTGAGTTCTGCAGTCTTCTGAAAGTAGAATCAACAACTAACTGAGGTCTTCTGTACCTACCCAATTGACTTAAGAGCAAAAATTGGAGTTCTGGACCATCTAGAATTGCCAGCCCACTTAAGAACTTCTTAAGTAAGATAAATAAGATAGATGATAACCATGTATTCATTTAAAATTTGTGTTTCCCAGAACATTTAAGTATCCTTAGGTTTTCCCCCTTTTGAGAACTTCAGTAGTAGCTTAAGAAGAAAAAAGTGAGGCTAGAGGAGGATGGCCAAGGGATGTTAGCAGTGGGTGGATGGAAAGAGCAAGTGGGTAGGAGAGGGGTAGGGATTATAGGAAGAGTATTGATATAGTAACCTTGAGATACCTAAAACGTCCTAAAATACAAATGCAAGGAGCACAGAGAAATCGGTGTTCAAGTTGTACAGTGCATCTTCTAAATCACTCCTCCTCAAAAGCAAAGGTTCTGTCATCCAGCTGTACAGAAGGTAAGAGGGTGGATGGTATTCACCCTGCCCCTCCTAAAAATGAGAGCGTTCTTTTTTTGTTTGTTTGTTTTTAAGTGCTCAGTTCTTCAAGATATACAGTGGGAAGAAAAATCAGGAAACATGAAGCTATAGAGCAGGAAAAGATTTTGGAAATCATCCAGTTTAATCAGCTGTTCTTATGTAAGTAAATGATGGCCAGACTGGTTAAGTTTGTCCAAGATCAGACAGCTAGTTAGGAGCAAAGACTAGTGTCCATACTGTGTTCCCAGGTCAGAAAATTTTCTTTTTTTACTTTGTCTTAAGCTCATGGTAGCCTGAAAACAGAGCATATGAGGATGCATGTAGAATATATTGTTTTAAACTTTGCTTTTTTACATTTTAGGTCAAGATGGGGTTTATATTTTCAAAATCTATGAATGAGAACATGAAAAGCCAGCAGGAGTTCATGCTTATGAATGCCCGACTTCAGGTACATTTTTATTTTTTTAATTTAAAAAAAAATTTTTATTTATTTTTGGCAGCATTGGGCCTTCGTTGCTGCACGTGGGCTTTCTCTAGTTGCAGAGAGCGGGGGCTAGTCTTCACTGCAGAGCATGGGCTCTAGGAACATGGGCTTCAGTAGCTGTGGCATGTGGGCTCACTAGTTGTGGTTCACGGGCTCTAGAGTGCAGGCTCAGTAGCTGTGGCACGTGTGTTTAGTTGCTCCGTGGCATGTGGGATATTCCCAGACCAGGGCTTGTACCTGAGTTCCCTGCATTGGCAGGGGGTTTCTTAACCACCGAGGGAAGTCCTTCAGATACATTTTTAGATAATTAAGCTTTTATGTTGTTACGGTGGTTAAAGTTTCTGTCACATGTGCTCCAGCACTATGTTCTCCTTAACCTCCCAAAAGGTAAAATGCCCTCGGTGCTCTACCCTCAAAGCCAAGATGAAGTAGACTACTAATTATCTGGTGAATGGGCTTGTTTAAATCTCTAATCTAGATATCTAATGTAAAAATTTCCATACTGCAGGAAGAGATAACTGCTTAGAGTGTATGG
Organism: Lagenorhynchus albirostris; assembly: GCF_949774975.1. Taxonomy (NCBI): domain Eukaryota; kingdom Metazoa; phylum Chordata; class Mammalia; order Artiodactyla; family Delphinidae; genus Lagenorhynchus; species Lagenorhynchus albirostris. Next base: position 55,754,123 of record NC_083101.1, on the reverse strand, counting down.
TAGAATAATGCCCCTCCCCACCCTGCCAAAAAGACATCTGCATCCTAATCCCTGTGAATATGTTACCTTACATGGCAAAAGGGATTTTACAATGTGATTAAGCTGAGGAGTTTGAATTGGGGGAGACCCTGGATTATCCTGGTTTATCTGGATGGGCCCAGTGTAATCATAAGGGTCCTTATAAGGGAAAGAGGGAGGCAAGAGGGTCAGAGTCAGAGAGAGAGAGATTTGAAGATGCTATGCTGATTGATGACTTTGAAGATGGAATAAAAGGGCCATGAGCCAAAAGATTCAGGCAACCTCTAGAAACTGGAAAAGGGAAGGATACAGATTCTCCCCTAGAGCCTCCAGAGGGAATGCAGTCCCTCCAGTCCATTCTGGACTTCTGACCTTCAGAACTGTAAGGTAATCAATTTGTGTTGTTTTAAGCCACTAAGTTTGATAACTTGCTATAGCAGCAATAGGAAATTTTAATACAGTGTGAACATTCGACATTGGATTTATACAATGGCTGGATAAAAAGATCAAAGCAAAGTAGAAGATTGTCTAAATGCCTAATATAGGTTATCAAAAGGTATTTTAAAATGTTGTACATCAATCAAGTATTAAAAGTTTGACTGAAATTATTTTCCTAAGACGTCTAACGAAGATCTCTAGGCCTCTGTGGTTCATTATGGCCCTGGGAATAGACAGTCCTATTGTGAGACATATAGTGAGTGGTTAAAAGTGAGGACCAAAGCCAGGCAGCCTGGGTTTGAATCCTAGTTCCACCTCCTGACTAACTGTGTGGCTTCTGCTTCAGTCTCCTAACCTATAAACTGGAGGTTATAGTATCCCCCTCAGAGGGTTGCTATGAGGAGTAAAGATGACGGTATATAGAGAATGTGTAGAACAACGCGTCAGGTCTTTCGAACAATGTCTCTCACTCTATAAGCATTAGTTGTTGCAGTTATTATTGCTTCTAAAGAGTGATAAGACTGTCTTGTGCAGGATAAAGATCTCTTTGGGGGGGAATGGAACTGTTGAAAGAATAGGCAATTGAATTGTTTAACAGAAGAAAGTGACCTAGAGGAGACCAAACATTAGGTTTATGAACCAGCAAAGTATGTCACATACTCAGAGAGTCCTTGTCCAAGACCCCTGGAAACTATAGGGCTTTTACTTTTATGTCAGAAGTCAGGGTCTGTGAAGGGTTTGGAATTTTACCCTACTTGCAAGCTAAGAGATTAGCTTATTACTATCCCATGGATGCTGGCAGAACACAGGAGACACCTACAGCAGACGGAGGAGTTTATTACTCACAGCACAGCAAGAGCATAAGCATGAGGTTCGTGTCAATTCCCCATGCCTCTCAAGTCTCACAGAGGTGACAAAGATGGGTTCACATGGGTGCTGTACACTCAGTGGGTTGTGGCACCCTTGAACTTTGGGAATCTGCTGCTTTTCTAGTTAATGAGGAGCTGGTGGAGTTGAGGTGGGGAGAACTTTAACCCCTTCCTGAAGGTTGTTCCCTGCAAACATAACCTCAAGAAATGGCCTGAATAAGCAGCAGTGTGGGCCTTGCATTCTTGGCTTACCCAGAATGTGGGGGTACCTTCAGGGACCGTGGCAGACTGCCCCCTCAGTGCAGTTGACCAGAGCTTTGAGAACAGCCTTGACTTCTGCCCACTGATCCAAGCGACCATTATAGCTGGTGCTGAGGGTCAAACTGGCCGGAACACTATCAGCACCATTAGTTTTCAGCTTAGCTGAACCAAAGGTGAACCAGGCCCAGGCATTTAGGACAGTCTCTGTGAACCCAAGGGCCTTTTGAGCCAGTAGGTTTGCTTCAGGTAGCAGAGTCAGGGATAAAGTTTTCACCAAAGGGTAGCTACTACTCCTTTATGCAAAACTGAGATGACATCAGGGCCAGGCTAGGCACATCCTCAAATACATTATTTTCATTTGACCAGCAAATGGGTGCTTTCCTTGTAGTTGTCATCTCCTAGTTGACCCACCCTTCAAAAATGGGGATGTCAGGCCTGAGTCATAAATTCTCCAGGGGTAAGGTGTTCATTTTTAACAGGAGCTCAGTAATAGGCCAATAACTGCCTCCCCATTTTGAAAGGGGTCTGTTATGGGTTTGTGTCCCATCCCCCCGCTCCAAATTCATATTGTTAAAGTCCAAACCCCCACTACCTCAGAATGTGACCTTATTTGGAGATAGAGTCTCTACAGAGGTAATCAAGTTAAAATGAGGTCATTAGGATGGGCTCTAATCCAATACGGCTTGTGTCCTTATAAAATTTGGACACAGAGACGTGCATACAGGGAGAAGGCCGTGTGAATATGAAGACACCATCTACAAACCAGGAAGACAGTCCTGAAACAGAGCCTTCCTTCACAGCCCTCACAAGCAACCAACCCTGCTGACACCCTAACTTTGGACTTCCAGCCTCCAAAACTGAGACAATATATTTCTGTTGCTTAAGCCACCCAGTTTGTGGTACTTTGTTATGGCAGCCCCAGAAAACTAATACAGGATGTATCTGGTGCCTGTGTCCAGCGTGTGGCGCTGCTGTACTGGGCAATGGCCTCTGGAGATGGCTGTGATTTTCTCTTTTTCGCCTGGGATTCTATATTGTTTCTATTGGACCACTTGGAAGGGGTCAGAGAACCCCTGAATGGGAGAATGTCCTCTCATCACTATGAATGTTTACAATAAAAGCAAGCAACACAGAATACATTATATATTTATATTCAGGGGACACAACTGCAGTACGTTGAATCAGCTGAATGTTCTTTAACTTCCCTTTCTCACTGCAAACTGCTCAAACCCTGTCAGTTGAATTTTGCTCCGTGGGAACACAGATCAAAGATATTAACATAGGTACTTCAGGGGTTATCATGATAGTTTCAGGAGATTAGGCTGTTTCCCAGCTGGGGGAGATAGAGAATACAAATGTGTGTTTGCCCTTTGGTTTCTCATCCCAGAATTAGTATTACTTCCTCCACTGGGCTCCCCTGGCTTCTGGAGGGCACTGGGGCTCAGGGGCATCATTGTTTTAGCCAACACTGGTGCCACTGCTCTGCCCTGTATCCTCAGCACTTTGGGCCACCCTGGCACTTAGCACATCCTCCCTGCACTGGACCAAGTAGACATGGGTGCCCACATCCAACAAAGCTATAAACATTGAGTTCCTCCTCTCCCCTCCCTGAAATTCCCTGGCACACTCAGCCTTCTTCCCTAAAGCAGCTCAAGTTGGAGGAGTGGAGGAGGGAAAGAGCAGCTCGGTGCCAGTCAGCAAGGGTTTGAATTTACTCTGTTTCAAAGGGCCTCCCGTCGCTGGACTCAACAAACAAATTTCTAACGTATTTAGCCTATGCAAAGTTCTATATCTTCATTGCTAACAGCATTATTTCAGCTTTGGGTAACCCTTGACCCATCAGCCATAGCCACATTGCATGACTTTTGGCTGGGGTGTGGGGCTTGCTGTCCCATTGATGTCATGAAAACATCCTTTCCTTCTCCCACTCCAGAGGAGAATGTGCCACAACCAAAGCACCATCTGGGAGTCTTGTTTGGACCCTATTGTTTCTCAGCCTCATTTAACACATAAGATAGTGAGAGATCTTCACTCTACCCTCTTACTTTCACCACCACCTATGCAAGAGCATTTACTTCCAGATCTCAGGGAGCCTTCTGATATCCTCTAACCTGACCAACAAGGGCCCTCTTCCAGAACGCCATCTCTATCAGCATCTTATCCTTGTCACCCAAACTGGCAGGCCGCATGAAGGGTCTGGGATTTTACCCTACTTGCAAATTAACAAGTTAGCCTGTTACTGTTTCACAGATGCTGGCAGAAGATTTTGTTACTCACAGCACAACAGGGAGCATAAGCATGGTGTTGCTGCCAGTTTTCTATGCACTCCAAGTCCCGTGGAGGTGATGGAGGTGGGCCTAGTTGCATGCTTAGGTGGATGCCTGGGTTTGTGACATGGGTGAGGGACAGTGAGCTTATAGAATCTATCACCTTTGTCATGAATGGTGAGCAAGGCTGCTCTTTGACTGGGAAGAGATGTTACTTCATCCCTCAAAGTTGCTTACTGCAAACACAACCCTGACAAATGGCCTGGGCAAAGAGTAGTCAGGGCCTGCATCCTTGGCCTACTCAGCAAGAATGCTTAGGGCCCATGGCAGATTGATTCTTCCAACACATGTGTTGGTTAAGATGATTAGTTTTTCCTTGTTGAACAGGATATATTTTATTAATTATCTTTTAATTTCAAGGAAGGATGACAAAAAGAATATAGATCAATACAGTTGAAGCAGCCTTCCAACCCTAAAGCTGCTTGAGTTCTCATCCTAACTGGGGCAGGCAAGGGAGAAACATACTCATCTGTAGCAGTTTTGGAAGATTGGGTTGGTCCTTGAATGTTCCTCATTTAAAGAAACTAAACATCTAGCATCATTTTAAGGCTTAGGGCTATTCTCCTTTATATATATAAGAAATATCATGAAATATTTTATATATACAAGAGAATATATTTATAAATTATGAAGCATAATAAAATGAACACCAATGAACCCATCACTAAATTGAAGAATTATATTATCACAATACCCCTGAAGCTACATATGGGTTCCTCCCTATCTGCTGAATGAACCCAAACAGCTAAAGTTCGGCTGGAATGTCCCAGAGTTCCTAGAACTAAGCAGGACTCTGAAAATGGAAGGAATGGGCCACTGGGGTGGGAGATGGCATGTCAGTTCTTCAAAGGGGAGGTTTAAAAAACCCCCGTTGAAACACCAGGCCTACTAATATCTCTAGCCTGTGATGTCTTTTGGCTTTTTTCCTATTTGATGGCACTTTGATTAAAAAGGATAAATAGAAGAAATAAAGCAAAACATTTATTAAAAAGAAGCCTAATAACTATAATCCTTTTCCCAGTGGGTTTTTTTAAGTTCTACTTCTTTTTTTTTTGGTAAAAAAAGATAAATCATAACTTGATAATTCCATATTATTGGTGCTTATCTTTCAGAATAAAGGACCAGAATTAGAGATTCAGCTACATCTTATACCAGGTTCCCGCCTCTGGCTGTATATTCGATTCAGAGGGGCTTTTGAATGTACAGGTCCCACCCCAGACCAATCAGATCTCTTCATGGCCAGACATGTAGTTGCTTTAAGCTCTCCAGGGGACTATAATGCACAGCCTGGGTTGAGAACCTTTGCCCTTTCCTTTTGCTACATAATTGTAATTGGTGATTGGCAGTGATTTAATATAGCATACATTGGAGATAAACCCAAATAAGTTTTCAATTTAGGTAAGTTAATCATGAAATTAAATCAATCACTGGAGTCTGGTTAATAAAAATTTATAAAAGGCTTCAAATCAAAATGGTTTCTTTTTTATTAACAAGTTGGTTCCAGATGAGCTAGAGGGGATTCATACTACTCAGTATAATAATGTTTTCAGATCATCAGCAAAAGTCTGTTTCTCACTGCTCTGTCTAGCCTCTGTTACTGAGGATGGTGGATGGATGGCTGTATTCATTAAGCCAAGTATCAATCAGGTAAAAATGAATACTTCCTTAAAAATGCCACTAGATGGCACACCTAAACCAATTTTATATGACCTAAGTGGCCAGAAAAGCATTTTGATGTTATAAAATAGGATAGAAACTGGAAGTATAAAGCAGAAAAAATGAGGGAAGATTCCATGGGTTTTTGCTGTGCTGTAGTGCTTTGTAGGAAAAGCAGTCATGGTCCATGTATAAGATTAGTAGGGCAGTTTATTCATTGTTCACTATGAGCAGGCAACAAACTAAAGACTTAAAAAAATACATGAGGGACTTCCCTAGTGGTGCAGTGGTTGAGAATCAGCCTGCCAATGCAGGGGACACGGGTTCGAGCCCTGGTCTGGGAAGATCCCACATGCCGCGGAGCAACTAAGCCCGTGCGCCACAACTACTGAGCCTGTGTTCTGGAGCCCACAAGCCACAACTACTGAGCCTACATGCCACAACTGCTGAAGCCCGCACGCCTGGAGCCAGTGCTGTGCAACAAGAGAAGCCACCACAATGAGAGGCCCACACACCACAACGAAGAGCGCCCCCCCCTCGCCGCAATTAGAGAAACAGCGAGCCTTTGACCTGTAAGTCTATGTAGTGTTTGGTGTTAAGAAAATGAGGTATAGTTATAAACCAAAAATACAGTTATTTAATATATATGAAATAATGTGCTACATGCTAAGCAGGATTCAGACGTGTATAAGGTGTGGGCTCTATATTCAAGGAACTTCTCATCTTATTTGGTGGGAAGAAGGTGAGGTATGCTGCAAATAACCAGATGTTTGTGGTATGAATGTGACAGGTAGAATAATGACCCCCTAAAGATGTCCACACCCTAATCCCTGAAACCTGTGAATATATTACCTTATATGGCAAACAGACTTTGCAGATGTGACTGAGGGAACAGGCCTTGAGATGAGAAAATTATCCTTGATTATCAATGTGGACCCAATCTAAACACACGAATTCTTAAAGTAGAGAGTTAAAGACAAAAGAGTCAGAGAGATGTGATGTTGCTGGCTTTGAAGATGGAGGAAGGCACCCCCAACCAAGGAATGCAGGTGGCCTCTAGAAGCTGGAAAATGCTAGGAAACAGATTTTCCCCTAGACTCTCCAGAAAGGAACACAGCCCTGCAGACATCTTGATTTTAGCCCATTCAGACCTGTGTTGGACATC